>NW_005842082.1:980226-1020632 GCF_000455745.1 Alligator sinensis | reverse complement strand
TTGATATCTCATTTGCGACTTCCAAATGCATGCAATGGCACAGCATGATGCTAATTGTAATTACAGTTATTTTGGTTCTGAAGGGAAGATATGTGGCAAATGAATATTGATGTGAATTGATAGGAATCAGTGGAACAGTCAGATGTGTTGTCCAGAGCCTTGGGTTACACAACACCAATCAGACGATAAATGAAACAGACCTCTGTCAGATAGCTTGACTCTAAGTGATTTTTTTCCAAAGAGGTAGAAAAACATTATGGTAACTTTTCCCTTTAATTTTCTTCACTGGAGCAGAGGCCTTATGCAGACCAGACACACTTGATCCTGTCTCCTCAACTTTATCATGGAGACGCATAAAACTATATGATCCTTTTACTTATACTACTGTGATTCTTAAATCCATCTGAATTACTCCTAATTTAGACAGACATGAATGAGAGGAGAATGAGATTCATAGCTTTTAGTACAAGAGGGGAGACCTAGATTAAACTAAGCCTGTACCCATGTGAATGCATTTTTTGACAGGGCAAAGTGCAGTGACTGACCAGGTGAGGAGAATCCACTGGCTGTGGGGCCAGGCCAACGGAAATGTTGTCATTGACATCAGTGGAAAATAAATCAGGATCAAAGAAGCCAGAGCTGAATGCATTATCTCACGTCCCTGAGACCCTTCTCTGCCTATCTGAGGCTTATCTTTGCTCATTTTTTATATGAAAATTAATAATAGTTCCACATGAACTTTTTTGAGGCTACTTTTGGGGGGAGTTTTGTGATTGGGTTTCTTTTTTCTTTCTTTTTGTTTTGTTTTTATTTTCTGAGTAGGCAGAACACCACAATAAATAAATAGCACTAACTGAAAACGTACTCTTAATTAGGTGTAAATCATTGTAAAGTCAACTACATTGTAACATTATTAACCTGGTGAGAAATTAGTGCCTTTTGTGTGAATAGGTGACAAAACCTTCCTTGTTAAGTATATTTCATTTTTATGTGTCCTTATAATATTTTAATTATGCCATTGGTAGTTATACAAGGGGGAAATGTGTAACCCAGAGATTTCTTGTCTAATACCTTGTAAAGCATATTGGCTTTGGGCTAATATTCCTAGAAGGGAAGATTGTTCTTTAAAAAAAGTGTCTGCACATATGTAGTGCTCTCTGTTTCTCCATATTTGTATGAAGAGACAAAGAGAGAGCTACATATATGCACACACATTTTTAAAGAATGATCCGATTTTATTAAGAGAGCTATCTGTCTGTCTGTCGAGAGATTATCTAACAGGGATTAGTTTCTTCTTTATGCTTTGCATGAGTGCACTGTTCTCTAGGGAAAACCAGCTTGATGCTATCAAAGACCATTTCTGTTTTATCCCTCAAAAGGATTTATCATGCCATACTTCTGAAGTAGAATCTTGGGTACCTGAACCGTTAGTGTGAGACTAATATTTCCTTGCTTTCCCTTTCTGAGAACTGCAAACTCTGAATGCCTCAAGAATGACAGTGTACTTGCCTATATGCCTGTTGTTCATAACTTGTGAAAGCAAATCATTTCATTGTTGTGTGTAGTGTAGTAGCTGATGCTGGTTGCGCCCGGTTGGAGTCCTCATAAGGAAAGACCCCTGAGAATGAGTATTTTCTTGCCATAGTATGACTTGCAAGGGGGTAGAGCTAGTCCTGAAAATTACTACTAACAGATAAAGGAAACTTTCCTTTTGGTGAAGTGTCTTGTGTTTTTGAAGCCTGGGTCTTATCCCTAATCCCATGCAATATGATGGACACTCACAATAACTATATACTATATGCAGCACCACTAATCTCCTCACTGATTGGATAGGCTGTCCTGGCAATGGCTGTCAGCAGGATGTGCCTAACAAGACACACTTTTTTCTTGGAATAGATTTAAAAAAATGGCTTTTATTTGGGGGATTCACATGTCATCTCAACAACGATTCTCATCTAATTACTATTCATGTCCAACCATAGCTTGAGGAAGAGTTTGATCAGATAATTTTCTTTGACTTCTTTAGCGTCTTTGATTTGTAGGGAGAATGACAGATGAAGTGAGCAGGGACAATATATGACAACTTGGGAACAATGTCTTGTTCTTTAGCTTTATTTCTGTACTACTAAAATGTCACCACACTTGTTTCTTTGTGGAGATTGATAGTTTTGACTGTGTGGTTCTATTTGCTGAGTTCTGCTCGTCTCATAATAATCTCTATGGCTGTAGCAGCCAGGATGTCTCAAACAATTAAAAAGTACTGTAGGATGCACAGACATGCATGCACATGAAAGGAGGGATCATAATGATGTGGATCTGTACTCTTGAAGTCATTAGTGTACCATTAAAATTAGCAATTGCCTTGGTTTTGAATTGCCACATGATCAAGTAGTGTAATCAGGTCTTGATGTATCTACAAATTGATTTAACTAATGGATTAAATAATGGGTCTACAAATCACTGACTTTATTGTCTATAACCTGACCCTTCTCTCTTGCATATGTAAACATAGAATATTCTAAAATGTCGATATCATTTGTATAATCTTAGTTGAGTTAACTATGTGCTAAGAAATATTAAAAACCACACCTCAATCAAAGTTTCTGTTCTGCTTCTGTTCTGAAATGTTAAGTTTTATTTCTGGTTGTCAACTGATTCTCAGTCTATCTCTGTTATTTTTTTGATTCAAGCAAATAATACCACATCATGGTAAAAATCCCAGTCATATATGTAATTTCAAATGCATAGGTAGTGCTAGTTCTTAAGATAGTAATGACAGTTGTATTGACCTTAGTTTTCTTTCAAGAGAACACCTTACACTGCACATTAGATATGTTCTAATTTTTCAATATTTTTGCATTTTATACTGAAATTGATCTGCTCCACCTTGGTGTAGTTGCTGGACCCAGCCTAGATAATGTGGAGAGGACTAAGGGCAAAGTTAACTTCTTTTTAACCCCCCCTCCACCCCCACTGTTTATAGGAAATGAGACTAGGTTATTATTCCACTAAAGATGAGTAAAATAGATCAATTTCTACCCTAGGTGTGCACATTGGCAGAGGAAGGATGAAATTATGATGATGAAGCTAGATGCAATCATTTGAGTTTGATGGTTTTCTCTAAGTAATCTTCTACACAAGAAGTTATCAGTATAGTTTATCCTCCTGACAGATTTAAGGGGGGAACGTTTCTTAGTGTGTATCTGTGGGTTTAAAACGAATGCAATTGAATTATGGGAAGTGTTTTTTTTATCATTTGTGGCTAATACATTGAAATGTAATTGCGTTCATTCCTTTAGTTTAATTATTTCCTATAACTAGAAATAGCTGCTTTTTATTTTTTAATGTGATACATTATGCAAATGAAAGCAACCATCTAACTTAGGAGGAATGTAGAAAATTATTCCAAAATGAGTGCTGTCCTTTAAGTGAGGGACATTTGAGATATAAAGTCTGGATTGTTAGCATGTGAGATATCATAGGAGAGACTGAGTGCTGATGTATCCAGAAAAGGACCTAGGGAAATACTATGCTTAGCAGGTGAGAACCAGATTGGATCAGGGAGACTCTTCAGGTAGGAATAGAGACTTGGGATTTGGAACAGGGTGCAAGGAATAAAATGGATATAGGTATGAGGGCAGAAGGTATGAGTTTGTGGATGAGGAGGGTGTTATCAAAAAAGAAGAGGGAGAATTACTAATGAGTATAAACTCTCCACATGCAATTTACACCCCCTCTTTCCCCCTCCTTTTCCCTCCTAAACATTCTCCTTTTCTTAACAAGACAGCATCTCCCATTTAGTGATCTCATTGCCACTGAGGAACAATAAATAAATAGGACAAATGGCATTGAACCAGCAATTATGCCAATACATTTAAGCCATTAATCATATTGAAGGCTGTTATAAACAGTGTAAGGTAATCTCTATACATTTTTAAGTGCTCAGTATTTCTCTCTAAATATACTGCCATCTTCATGGTCCCATATGGCAGGCCTGTGTGTGATCAACACAAACTCCTAACCAGTTGGGATTATTTACATTTGCAATCACTCTTGCCTAATTTTAGCTTTGATCACCCTGAAAACAGATTCCCATACAGACTGCCTGTACTTTCTTGCTATAATGGATGATCGTGGAGAATCAATGGATTTGTTTTCTTTCTTGTCTTCCATTTTGCTGGAGCTTTTATTCAGTTTTGCAGATTATTGGTTAGCCCACTCAGCAGTGGTATTTTTCATAACAGATTTTTGTAGCATCTGTTGCTGTGTGTACATATTGAGTCTAGTGATTAGGAACTCATTGGATAACATTCATACACTTCATTATTTAATGTACTTGGTGCTAGTAGAAAGCTCTGTGCATATTTTTATTCTGCCAAGGCATTATCAAGCATTTGCAGATCCAGGATATTGTGACTTGAAGGAACTCAGCATTTTTGGCAGAATTTTGCGAAATGGCTGTTAGTAGGATGTAGTTCTTCCTAACACAGCAGTTGAGCATAACATGGATAGCAATTTCTCCTGCTGTCCATGGGTTGTCATGATAGCTGCAGTAGATTTACTAAACATGTTTGAGCAGGTGTTGTATGATCTCAGACTCTCACTGAACTAATATGGGTTGAATAAGCCTCCGGTCAGAAGTGTAGTCCCTTGATTTACATCCTTACTCTGTAAACTTAAATGTAAACAAAATCCATGTCTACACTGGCCCCACATCTCAAATGTTCTATATTAGTTAGAAAAAATACATAGAAATGTCAAGTTCATCAAGGTTACTGTATAGTTGGGCTTTTGTTACTTTAGCAACATATCAGGCAATTGAGTTGATAAAGTTGTATTGAGCGACAATCATTGGCGGTTGTAGGAAAAGATGAGTAGGATAGTAACAGGAAAAGAAATTCTTGAATCAGCCTATAGCAAGACTGGTGTTCCAGGGGAGGCTGTGATGCCCCCTGATGGCCACGTGGCTCATGTTTCTCTGGCTCTAGGTTACCCTCTCTTTTCTCTTGTCTGCCATGCCTTGATGTTCTTCTTTAATTCTGGAAAGGGAAGCTACCCAAGGGACCTAAAGTGAACCTAGCTCTTTTTTCCTGCCAGCAGATCTCTCTCAGACCATGCTAGTCCCCAAACTAGTCCTCATACCAGTTAGGCCCTCTTGTACATGCCCCCAGGGAACCTGTTGCCTTATGGTCTATTCATAGCTTCTGACCTTCCCTACAGTTGTGCCCATGCCTCACAGATGATACCAATTAATTATTTTGATCTTCCTCAAGCACTACCCCCCAACCCCCTGGCCCTGTCTGGACTCAGCCTACATTAAGCTTCTTTCTCTATTGTTCTCTCTCTTTCTCTCTCTGTCAACTGCAATCAAGCCCGTGCCCTCTGGCAGGGCTCAAGACAGTCAAGTGCCCCTAGGGAGCCACTGGGATCTCCAACTTCCCCTGGTAGTCCCTGACCCAAACCACTGGTATACCTGTAACATAAGAATAAGCCCTCTTGGCTGTTACACAAATTCCTCACTATGCCTTATTCCAAACAGCAGCTCCTTGATTGACTCATATCTTTCCCCTACCTTGAGGCATATTTTCATTAAATCAGCAGTATTATACCTGCCTGCCCCAAGGTAGCCCATGTGTCCATCAGGAGCTTCTCTGCCTTTCTCCTGCCCTGGAACTCCTTCCTTTGCAGTCTCCAGGGTCAGACTCACTACTCTGGCTCAGGCACTGGGTCTATAGGTTGCCTCAGACCCACCCCTTTCTGGTCAGGTGGCTTCCTCAGCCACCTTCAGGTATATCTCATCTGGGTGTGATAGCTGGTCTCTCTGACAGCTTACACCTGTGGCTCTAGCAGCACCCTTGTTGTCTATAGCAGGCCTCTGCCCTATTACACTATTGCAGAGCAAGTAGTCCTACAATAGGTATTCATAGCTTTTTAACTTCTGACTGCCCATTTGCTTGCAGCCAGCTTATTTGGAGCAGTGCTCCTTCAATAACTGGCTGCAAGTGTTCACTTTTCCTTAATGTGCAGCTCTCTGCCCAGTAAGATGACTATAATTTCATATAGCAGCTCCCTGGAAGAAAGAATTAAAACTTTACTAAAAAATGTTTTAAAATATGGTTATTTACATGGCTGTGTAAAGTCAGAAGGCAATATAGGACCCCATGCATTGTAGCAAGATGGATAGTATATTTATTGTAATCTAAGACATGCAGTTAGTTATGCAGCCTATGTTATCCTGGGGTAAATGGCTTATGAAGTTCCATCATGATGCTGAGGAGAGAAGAGAAACAAAACCCCATGCATGGTAACCTCATTGTACACAGTTTTAAAATAGTAAGACATTCTTAGGCAATGATTATAGCATATGGGGTACAATTGCTGGGTGGGGAATATTCAAGGGCATTAATAGTCTTTGTAGGTCTATGGTGAGTCTGTGTGGGGGGAGGGGCAGAGGGGTTCAGTCTATTCCCTCTCTCCTCCTTCTGACGGGTGAGCTTGGCTGGCTGTTTGCATGCTGGTGATGGCCTGTGATGTTCTCAGTGTTGATATCTCTTGATCACTGAATGGTATTGGATACTATGAGGTGCCTTATCAGTTTTGCATAAAGGTAGGGCACTCTTCAAGCTCACAGTATGCTGCTCAGGTCCACGTATCCCAACAATCACCACCTGTACCATTATGTTGTGCCCCTTCTTCCTCAGGGTATCAGTCAGTGATCTATATTTGGACAGCTTTCCTATCCGGGTTTTGATGAAAGCCTGCCATGGGTTCCTGAACAGGATGGTCATATCAATCATAAGGATTTTTTTGTTGTCTTTGTTACAACAGTGTCTGGACACAGCTGACTGTTGCAACCTGGGACAGTGTGGTTCACAGCTAGGGGTGGATCCAGAGGGAGTGGAATGATATGGCTGCACCCCCTTTCAGATTATGAGCCTCTGGGTACTTTTTTAAAGTCCCCAAAGCATGTAAGACTCCCCTTTCTGTGATCAGAGGCATGTCCCCTTCCCTTCCTTCTTCCCCCCCACCCCCTCTCGCACCTACCTGCCACTGCTATTGCTTTCCCCATAATCTGAAGTGGGGGGTAAGCATCAAAGACACTCCTGCCTACTAGTGACATCAAGAGAGTTCTCCTTTCCCATGCCTGCTTCTGGGGGACTGGGTAGAGTGGGGGAATGCACCCCCTGCCCATCTCTGCTGTTACTGCTGTCACTGTTCCCAGCCTCCATGCAACCCAGCTGGAGTGGGCAGGAGCATCTTTGAAGCTTCCCCACCCCCTGGACATCAGGGAAAGCAGTAACAGCCAATGAGGAGTGGAGAAGGAGAAGTTATGTGCCTCTGAGCACGGAGGGAAAGGGGGTAATTTTTACATGCTTTGGAGACTTTTAAAAAAGCCCCCAGAGGCTGCTGCAGTGGGGTTTGTCTTTACCAGTTGTAAGGTAGGAGTCTAAGAGTAGGGGTGCAACCACTCCTGCAGCAGGAGTGACTGCTCCTGAATCCCCCTTTTGCCAAATCCTGGGTCCACCCCAGTTCACAGCTACCATCCTGACCAATGTTGAGATGGCTTTTACCAGCTGGTCCTGTATGGCATTGTGGCGGAGTTGCCACGCTTTTGCATGGAGCTTACAGTCGCACAGGATGTAGGACAGTGTCTTGCTCTTACAGCCGCATCTCTGGCGCCTCTTGTCTCAGTAGCTATAATGGATCACTCCTTTGAATGAAAGGCAGTTGAAATAGGCCCAGCACCACTCTGAGAAGCTCATGAAGTTCCCACAAGGTATGAAGTAGTTATATATGGCCTTCATTCACACAGAGGTGGCTAGTTATAGGTGCTTGCTTTGCAAACATTTTTACAAGCAATTGTTAGTATACAGACTGAGCGTATGTTTATTACAGCAGGCAACATAATATAGTAATCTCACTCAAGTCCAGTTTGAAGGCAAGAACAGCTGAAGAGTGTGTTTTCACCAGGACCTAGCTTTGCTAAATTAAAAGTCTACATGAAAACATAAAGATATCTAAAGATACCCACAAATACAATCAGGTCTCTGTAAAGCTATGGCTATGTGACTAGCCCTATGGGGAGAGAAAGAAGCCCTAATGAGGGGGCAGAGACAGTCCAGGCCCAGCAGAGTATAAACAGGAGACTCCCTGAGTGGCCAGGCAGCCAGCAACCAAGGAGCCAATCATGGCATCCTTCACCATGAGGAGTTCATCGATTTCATGCTAGCAGAGACCTCCAGGACTGTGGAAAAAGAATTACCAGAGGCAGCACTAGAAAAAAGAGAGGACATGAACTCCAAGGAGGGTGGAAGCTGGAAGCTTGTGAGCTCTGGCAGCAAGCAGAAATTTTTACCTCCATCTGCAGTGGTTCATCTAGAGAATAGATATGCAGCTGTGGCAAGAGAGAGGGAGGAACACATTCCTTTGGTGGAGGAGGGCAGGCCAGACATCACCAAAGTGAGAAGACAACTGCCACCAAGAAGAAGTGATGGGTGGTGGTGGTTGGAGTCTCCCTTCTTGGGGGGACAGAGGGAACCATCTCCCCACCTGATCTGTTGTCTCAGAAAGTTTGCTTCTTGCCCAGAGCCTTGATCCAAGATGTCACAGAGGGATTACTGAGACCCATCTTACTACCCCATGCTGCTCATCCACGTGGGCACCAATGATACTGCCAAGGGAGACCAAAAGTGACTATAGGGCTCTAGGTGCAAGGGTGAAGGGGTCTGGGGCTCAGGTCATGTTCTCTTTGACCATTCCATTCAAGGGAAAGGGCCTGGCCAGGAATAGGTGCATCCTGCAGGTCAGTACCTGGCTGCACAGGTGGTGTCACCAGCAGGGATTTGGCTTCTTCAACCATAGGATGTTATTCCAAGAAGAAGGATTTCTGGGAAGAGGTGAGATCCATCTGATGAAGAGAGGGAAAGGCATCCTCATTAGAGTCTCTGGGGTGCCAGATAAGGGAGCTTCAGGCTATGGTATAGAGGCTGTGTACTATCAGGGATGGCAAAGAGGAGATTGATGCCTACTGCCAGGCCCTTCATCAGAAGCATGAAGAGGGAACAGCAAGGATGGCTGGCAGAATGAGGGTGGACAAGAGGAGCTACCGTGAAGTCCAGCCAGAGGTCACTTGGACAAAGGTTGACTCTGGCCCCAGGGCATGCTGCATCAAGGTCACCACCACCCTGGAAATTCACAACAGCTATGAACTCCTCACAACATCAGCAGCATGAGTAGAGCCAGCAGAGCCGCTGGCTCCAGCACTTGAGGAAGAAAGGCAACCAGCCATCACCTCTAAGAAGAGTCACAGAGTGATTGTCATGGGAGACTCCCTCTTGAGGGGGACAGAGGGAGCAATCTGCCTCCCTGACCCCTTAACCAATGAGGTCTGCTGCCTCCCAGGGGCCTGTATCCAGGATGCAGCTGAGAGGATCCCCAAACTTGTCCAGTCCTCCAACCACTACTCCATGCTCCTCATCCATGTGGGCACAAATGACATGGCTTGGAGCAATCCTGGCTGGATCATGAGTGAATACAGGGCTCTGGGGGCTGGACTCAGAGGGCTTGGGGCACAGGTAGTTTTCTTCTCAATCCTCCCAGCTATGGGTCACAGGCACAGGAGGGAGAGATGTAATGAAGAAGTGAACAGAAGACTGTGGTGTTGGTGCAATCATGAAGACTTCAGTTTCTTTGATCACAGTTCACACCTCAGAGACAAAGGCATTGGTTTTTTGGAAAGAGACAGCCTCCATCTCCCTTTGATGGGAAAGAAGCTTTATTATTGCTCAGAGCTCGAGTATGAAACTGGAGATGGGCCTGTTGAAAGTATCTGGGTTAGATTAGAGGGGAGAGCAATAAGGGTGATGTTATGGTGGGTGTCTGCTATAGACCACTAGACCAGGAGGAAATGATAGATGAGGTTTTCTTCAAACAGCTACAGGAAGTTTCCCAATCACAAGCCCTTGTTCTCATGGGAGACTTCAATCACCCTGATATCTGCTGGGAGGGCAATACAGCAGTGCACAGGCAATCTAGGAGGTTTTTGGAGAGTGTTAGGGACAACTTCCTGGTGCAAGTGCTGGATCGGGCAACTAGGGCCTGAGCTCTTCTTAACCTGCTGCTCACAAATGGGGAAGAATTGGTGGGGAATGTAGTAATGGATAGAAACTTGGGCAGCAGTGACCACAAGATGATTGAGTTCAGGATCCTAAGGGAAGGGAGGATGGAGAGCGGCAGAGTAAGGACCCTGGACTTCAGAAAAGCAGACTTCACCTCACTCAGAGAACTCATTGGCAGGATCCCCTAGGAAGCCAGTCTGAGGGGAGAGGAATGCAGGACAGCTGGCTGTACTTTAAAGAAGCCTTATTGACAGTGCAGGAACAAACCATCCTGATTCGCAGGAAGACTAGCAAGTATGGCAGAAAACCAGCTTGGTTTAGCAGGGAACTCTTCAATAAACTAAATCACAAAAGGAGCTTATAAGAAGCAGAAACTTGGACAAATAAATAAGGAAGAGTATAAGAGCATTGCTTGGCCATGCAGGGATGAAATCAGGAAGGCCAAAGCACAACTGGAGTTGCAGCTAGCAAGGGATATGGAGGTAACAAGAAGGGTTTCTACAAGCATGTTGGTAACAAGAGAAGGATTAGGGAAAGTGTGGGTCCCTTACTGAGTGGGGGAGAAAACCCTAGTGACACCTCGGTCTTCACAGCCAAGGTCAACTCCCAGACTTCTGTACCAGGCAGCACAGTTTGGGGAGAAGGTGAGCAGCCAAAAGCACAGGTTAGGGACTATTTAGAAAAGCTGGACGTACACAAGTCCATGGGCCAGATCGGATACATCTGAGGCTACTGAGGGAGTTGGCTGATGAGATTGCAGAGCCATTAGCCATCATCTTTCATAACTCATGGTGATCAGGAGAGGTTTGGCATAGCGTGCACTCTCAGCAAATTTGCAGATGACACCAAATTGGGAGGAGTAGTAGATATGCTAGAGGGTAGACCTAGGATATAGAGTTACCTAGAAAATTTGGAGGATTGGGCCAAAATAAATCTCATGAGCTTCAACAAGGACAAGTGCAATGTCCTGCACTTAGGACAGAACAATCCCACGCACAGTACAGGCTCAGGGCACTGACTGGGCAGCAGCTCTGCAGAAAAGGACCTGGGGGTTACAGTGGACAATAAGCTGAATATGAGCTAGCAGGGTGCCCTTCTTGCACAGAAGGATAACGGCATACTGGGCTGCATCAGTAGGAGTGTTGTCAGTGGATCAATGGAAGTGATTATTTCTCTCTATTCAGCACTGGCAAGGCTCTGGGGTACTGTGTTCGGTTTTGGGTCTCCCACTACAGAAAGGATGTGGACAAAGTGGAGAGGGTCCAGTGGAGGGTGACAAAAATGTTGAGGGGGCTGGGGAACATGATTCATGAGGAAAGACTGAGGGAACTGGGCTTATTTAGTCTAGAGAAGAGGAGACTGAGAAGGAATTGAACAGCAGCCTCCAACTACGTGAAGGGGTGTTCAAAAGAGGATTGAACTGGACTGTTTTCAGTGGTGGCAGATGACAGAACAAGGAACAACAGTCTCAAGTTGCAGCAAAGGAACTTTAGGTTAGATATTAAGAATAATTTTCTCTCTAGGAGGGTAGTAAGACACTGGAACAGATTACCCAGAGAGATGGTGGAAGCTCCATCCTTGGAGGTTTTTAAGACCTGGCTAGACAAAACCTTGGCTGGGATGATCTAGTTGGGGCTGGTCCTGCCTTGAGCAGGGGGTTGCACTAGATGGCCTCCTAATGTCCCTTCCAACCCTAATTTTCTATGATTCTAAGATTTTGGATTAAATATCTATGCATAACATAGCCTTGCTTGGCTATACCTTGTTGTCTTGCTTTGAACTACTGATTTATATTTGTTGCAGCAATAATTCTGCTGGTTACTTTTTTCTTTGAGAACTGTCAAACACACAATTATTAAAATCAAAATAATTTTTAAAAATGTATTATTTTCTGTAAGCAAGAAACACTGTTCATACTTGAGAAAGAACTTAAATATCTTTCCTTACATTCCTTGGGTACATAGGGGAATGCATTAAAAGTTTCAGACAAAATACAGAAACATATTCAAAATGGAGAAGGACATATAAAGAACTGAGATGTAGGTTCTAGGCATCCTGTCCTTCACAACTATTCATGTGCTATTTTCTCTAAACACATAATGTTGTTATGGTTTTCTGCTATCTGTTAGGGCTGTGCGATATTTTGCAGGCTGTTTCATTTTGACGCTGTTTTGACTCGTTTTGAGCTCAAAACAGTGAAATCAAAATGAAATGAAGGGCTTCAAAACAGCCTTGAAATGAAATGAGGGCACTTAAAACATTTTGAAAGTTTCAAAATGTTCAAGTTTCAAAGCTGAAGCTGGGCTTTCCTGCAGGGAAACAGAAAGTCAGGAGAGGGAGGGGGAAGAGTGGGGAAGGACACAGTGAGGGCATGACTGAACACACATGCTAGAAAAGAAGCCCCTGAAGGAGAGGAAAGAAAGGCTCTGTCACAGTTTGGCTGCTTGAGATGCTGCTGGTGATACTGTGCTGCTGCTCACTAAGTAATTTTTTTTACCTGTTGTTATTTGAAGTGGTGGACTGAGATGAGGCTGTAGGGGAGGAGGAGACCCCACTGGGGCACACTACAGTGTCATGTAGAGGCCACAGTGCCAGTGAGGGTGTGCCTTAAAACACACATGGTCACACATGTCATGAGTTTTGCTTGTCAGCAGCTTGAGGTGCAGTTTCCCAGAAACCCCTCCATCTATCTCCTTAAAACCTGGCAGGCTTCATGGCCTCAGCAGGGGTTACCATACCTGCAGTTTTCACCTCACTGTGCCTTCACACTTACATGTGACACAAGTTTTGCTTTCAAGACCTTGAGGTGCAGTTTCCCAGAAACTCCTGCATCTATCTTCTTGAAACTTGGCAGGCTTCATGCCCTCAGGAGGGGCAACCATCCCTGATGTTGTCATTGAAATCTGCTAAAAAATGACAAAGTTATAGGCAGGTTTGTGCTTCCCCATTATAGGCTATGGGTGAAAAGTTGAAACAGCGAAACAGGTTCGATGAAACGAAACAGCACAGTGCTTTCAAAGCAAACCAAAACTCAAAATGAAACACTGTCCTGTCAAAATGGCAAAACAGAAGTCATAATGAAATAGTGCTGTTTCACAGAGACCTATCTGTAGCTGTTTCAAAGTCAACTCAGCAGATTTTTAAATATTTTTCTCCATTATTTTTAGTTTTCTAAAATCCAGTGGAGCTGAACCTTCTGATATTTTTTTTCACTTTTACTGTTCATCTTCTTCAAAGCATTCCCTTGCTATGGTCCCTCATAATTTAATATGCCAGAGCCTTCCTGCTTTAATCCATTGGCTCTCAACCTTTCTAGACTCAAGGCATTCCTCAAGTCTCAAGGCACCCCACAATAATTTCAAGGCACCTCTTGAAAAATTCTAGCTTTAGGTTTTTACTCCTTTTTTAACTACAGAAAAATAATAGAGAAGTTCTTCTGTTGCAAAGAACTCAAAAAGATCATAACAGTTCAGAATCTTTGGGTATATATTGTAAATCATGTTTGCACCCTTAACAGTACTAACATTGTATGGTACCACATGGCACCCTTGAAAAGATCTCAAGGCAACCAAGAGTGCATTGGCACCCTGGTTGAGATCTAATGCTTTAACCAAAGCTCACAGCTACTTCCTTTCAAAGCCAAGTATCAGCATATGATCCAACTTTGCCTCTAACAGCCTTCCATAATTGCCACTTCTTCATCTCCACTTTTTGTCATCTACCCCTCTAAGACCCTAGGTACTCTGTGGCCATGTCTAACTTCCCTCAAGTTCATATATAGCTTGTGCTTCAGTCTCTGTCTTGACCTTCACTATTCTGTATACTATAGTGACCTTCACTATTTGTATCTGTGTCAAAAGCAGTTCATGATATATTTAAACTGTGAAATTTGATAGCTGTAATATCCAAATCTGGATTTCATTTTCCCAACTCCCTGCTACAGGATTTGTCCCCATAGTTCTCGTCTCATTTACTTGGAGTTTTACACAATGGCTGTGGTAAAGAGGCAGTGTTCTTTTTCACATCCTTTGTTACATTTCACATGATAGGAGACCTTTTAACCATGTAAAACTTAAAATCAGTATGGAAAGGAATTGTGGGGAAATCATTTTGTTGCAAGAATTACTGATGATTGTCTATCTTGAGGCTATCTCAAGCAGACCTGGCTTGACACCATTTGTTATCTTAGTATTCTTAAACCATGTTTGTGATTGACTTTGAGCTTGGTAAATAATTGGATCTTTTTCAAAATATGATCTAGGGAACTTTGGGAGAATGTTTGTCTTCATATTCTTCCCTTTTTGCCTTGAGGCTTAAATTCTATTTCTGTTTTTCTTTTTTTCTCTCTCTTTTTTAAAATGGCTTGCACACAAAACAAACCCTTGCAAATGCGGATTCTATGCTTGGAAGACAATTGTAAAGCTAATAATCCTGGATTTTCGTGCATTGAAAAGACTGTTCAAATTTTTGCATTTGGAAGGCCTTGTTAAAGCTTGGATGTCAGTAACCCTAGCACAGCCAACAGACTATCGGCATTAATGAGAGCTGCTGCTCAGATATTCAGATGAAAAGAAATGAAGAAGAATGAAGGGGCTTGAGCAATAAGCATCTTTAAAGGTCCAGCTTTGCTGGGTGCTGAGTACCGTCCACTCCTATTAACATCAGTGGATGCTGAGGCGCACAGCTCCATAGGATCATATCCTTAACTGTTACTGCTTTGATTCCCTATGTTTGTGCATAGAATCAGAGAAAAGTATGGCTATGAGGAACCTCTGGATATCATCTAGTCCAACCCCCTACCTGAGGCAGGTTTGTCCATGTTTAAACTGTGGCAAGGCACTTAGGATGCCTGTGAGCCCAGAGACAGTGGGTGATCTACTGAGGGGCCTGAGAGGGCAGACCTACACAGAAGAGAGGGCTTACAGCTAGAAGACTGACCCTGGGAATCTCAACTGGCCAGTGCAGGCCCAGGGCCCAGGAGGGGCTGAAGGTTGAAACAGATCACAGCAGAGACTGCCAGAGCTGGGAGAGCTTGGAGTTCTCAACTGGCCCAAGGTGGACCCAGGGCCTAGGAGAGGCTAGAGGTCCTTGTGTAGCCACAGCTAAGAGGAAGGGGTCAAGAGGCATGCAGTCCAGGATGACAATGGCTGATGCTAGGCCATCCAAGAAGAAAAGGTTAAGAACAGGGATCTGAGAGACTTGGGGGCCAGAGATGGAAAACCTGGATAGGAGATGGAGCTGGGGCTTGTCCAACCTCTTTTTGCACATCTCCAAAGATAGAAATTGGATCAGGACCACAGAGGTCCCCAACTTCCCTCAGGTGTTTATTCCACTGCTTCACTGTTCTAACAGTGAAGAATTTTTTCCTGAGATCCAATCTAAACTTACTTTTCTGCAACTTCAAGTCATTGGTCCATGTCCTACTCTCTGAAGCAGGAGAAAAAAGGTGTTCCACTTCTGTCCCCCAATATTTATTATTGTGGAGAAAAGTTTGTATGACGGAGGGTTTTCTTTACACTCTGAAAGAATCACATATTTGTACTGTGTCCTCAACCTCTCTAAGACTAGCAAAAGAACAGAGGATTTAACATCAAAATAAACTGAATTCAGGGAAAAAAAGAAACTATAGTATTCAGGAATGCACGAACTATGCTACTATAGTATATATACTATACTAGTACTACTATAATACTATAGTTACTATAGTATTATAACATTCAGGAAAAAGAAAGAAACTATACCACTGAGATTCCTTATCTGCTTATCTTACAATTTTCTCTTCTGGGCTGCTGCTGCTTCCATTGGGCAGTCAACTGGACAATTGATGATGGGACAGCTCAAGTGCTCTTTGTGGGATCCAGAAATTTAGCCAGCTGACCCCTCTTCCTCTCCTCACTCCTAAGTATGTCCTATATGAGCCATTTTTAGAGGTCTTTTATCTCCCCTCCATTATTTTGTAGCATGGGATTGAAATACACATCATTTCTTTGCTCCCACAGGAATTTGAGAAATGGCCTAGGTAAGAATAGGGATTTCCTTTAGGACTGGTCTGCTATGTAGCATCTCCTGACCTAGAGTCAATAGGCAGCAGCATGTTTGAGAGCTTTACTGCTTCATTGTGAAGATGAAGAGCTCAGAGCCTGAATGGGTTTAGAGGAAAAGATAGAGGTCCTACATTCATAGTCTCTCATGAAGAACATAAGATGTGGCCCAACTGTTTGCATTCAGAGAGACCTGGAAATAGGCAGGGTCAGTTGTCCCACCAACACAAGTTGGGAGTGAGGGGAATGAAACACTACAGAGACAATGCACATAAGTTAAGTCCAGGATTAGTCAGAGGGAATTGGGGCCTGCTGGAGACAGGAAAGTGTCCTTTAGGAAGGCCATCTAGTGTGAATGGAGTATCACATTGGATCTAGTATCTTCAGTGTAGACGGAGGAATCTTACAGGGAGTGGTTCTCTCCTTTTCCTTTCAAAGCTAGAAAGCCAGGTGGTCTATGTCCAGTAGCAGTTAAAACACCACATCATGACTACTTTGCCAGCCAAGGTAAATGTTCCTACAGTAATTCTTGCCTGAGCAAATGAAATATATGAGTGACATACATATTTTCTGAAAATAACTGTCCCTAGTCACATTATTCTGGAAAATAATGATCTAAACTAGGGAGTCAAACTCATCCAGCCCTGTGGGCCAGGGTTGCTGGGCCCATCTGCAGGCTGGATCGGACTGAATTCTTGTGCTGTGTGCAGCTCCCATGGTGCTGGATCCAGCTTGTGTGCCATATGCAGCACATGTCAGCCCTACTCTGGGGGTTGCATGCCTTATGCAGCATGTGGCAGTGTGCCAGACTGAACCCCCTGTGCATGCGGGGCCCTGCTGGACCAGTCCTATGTGGTGGCTCTGGGACCAGTCCAGATTTGACCCCAGGCCATCTGTGTGCATGTGAGCCAGTGCATGGGGCCAATCCAGTGGGGCACCACACTCAGTCGGCACCTTGGACCCCACGCTGCATTCAGTGCCAAGTTCAGCCCACAGGGGTGCAGCCATGAGGCTGGCACATGCTGCACATGGCATGCAGGCTGGACTGGCCACACACAGCACAGGGGACCATTGAACTGGCCCTGCATGCTGGCACTGGCACAGCCTGAGCTGGACCAGTCCCAGAGCCAGCATGCATAGTCAGTACAACATGGATGGTGTATGCAGTACACATCCCAGACCCACCCCCTGTTCTGTGTGCAGTGTGCTGGGACAAGGCTGGAGCATGCCCCATGTAGTGCATGGGGAAGGTCCAGAGATCCACTGGCCAGTTCATATAGCCCCACAGACTGTGTTTGACATCCCTGATTTAAGTTAACATTCCTTTGATTCAGGCCTGGGATGTTCACGCTATTGGCCCTGCAGGCCAGATGAGTGGAGCAGGGTTTGTTCAAGGCCTGGATCCATGGAGACTTCATGTAGATCAGACCCTGTGCCACCTGGGTCAGGCCTCACACACCCAAATCTGGCCTCATGCTGCCCAGATCCATCTGTGTATGCCTGGATCTGCACCCACATGCTAGGTTCTGTCCCATGCACCCAGGTCCACCCCGCACACCTGAATCCACTCTTGGGCACCTGGGTACCGATCCAACCTTCTGCCACCCAGATCTGGCCTTGTACCACCCAGATCCAGCCTCATACCACCTCATGCCCAATCTAGGGCACAGGGCTATGCTATCCTGCCTGAAGGACTCCCACAGGTCAGGGAATTATGTAGCAAGAGCGTGCATGTAGGACACTTACTGTGCAGTAACTTGTTACTACTGCATAGTAGCATTGCCGGGCATTAATCATGATGCAATGCCACTGCGCAGTAGTAATGAGCTACTGCACAGTAAGCGACACCAGCCAACTGTGCTTGGATGCTACTGTGCAGTAATGCCAGTTACTGCACAGTCATTTAGTACTGAGTTATGCAAGTACTAAATGACTACTCAGTAACAACTGCGCAGTAGGCGTTTCATGTAGATGCACCCACCAAGTGGTAATTAACACTATTGCTGCTTCTCTGCCACCAAATTTTTAGACCCTTGGGAAACCCAGTGGGGCTGGATGCCCTGACTCCATGGCTGAATATGGCTCACGGGCTGAGGGTTCAGCACCCGTGGTCTAGGCCTTCTGGGAAAAAGAGGGCACAATTTGGCCCTCTGAGTTCTATTTTGCTTGCTCCGAGTCTTCTTCTACCAAGGTATGTATACAAAGCACTGTCCCGGCTAGAACAAAAGAGATTTCTAGTTAGAAACATCAGTGGGGCAGAGAAGAAAGGCTGCCACTGCTGCTGTACTCATATTTCCAACAGCTAATCTCAGCACAAGGCACAAGCCTGTTTGATGAGATTTCAAAATGAAAACAGGTTTAGCATAGTTTGAATCTGAGTCTGAATTGAGAAAACTGATTTTTATTTCAGCTGAACTAGTTTGCCTTCCCTAGTACAGAGGGCACAGGGAACTAAAAAAGATGGAAGAAATGTTGGCTATTTTAGGATGGGTGAATAGGTAATGAGGGCAGGACTCATGCCTGGTTTACACTTACATTTTTGCTCTCATAGCAATGTTAGTTTAGGAGTGTAAAAAAAATTCACACACTTTCAACTGGCATATGTATGGTGGCAACAATCCCACTATAGACAGAGTTAAACTGGCCAAAATCATTTCCTGGTAGAATTTATTTTGCTCAGGGAATTACTCTAAGCTAGAAGCAACAAAAGCACTCCCCATGAGGAGGGTTTGCAATTAACTTAATACCAGCAAACCTCTTCTGTTGCACAGCAGGACTTAGAGAATACAGATTTCTCTTGCACTGGATGTGAGATTCATGCAGTTGGAACTGCCCACCAAGGATATAGTCCCTCTATGCTTTTTGTCAAATAATTTGGTTCTTGAGCCAAAATATTTAACCAGCTCTGCTCTAACACATTCATAGAGATCTGTAGAAATGTGACACAGAATATTAAATACCTGAAAAATTCACTGGAGATTATCAAGTAACCAATGAAAGAATGACTACCAGATGTTCATGTTGTAGAAGGGGGCCCAATGAACTATTGTGGTTACTAGGTGGAAAAGAAAGCTAACCAAGTATCTTAGCTCAGACAGCTGGCTGTTTTAATACTGTCTACTCTGGAGCAGCTGCTATTTTCTTTATCTTGCAATGACCTGATGCTTTCAAAAGTCAAGGACTTGCACTTTCCAGACAGGTAGGTGTTTACCAGTATCTTTGTTTCCCTGACTATATTCTACTCTGTTTTCTCCTTACATATTACCCTAATTAATGTATTTTAGGAAGGGAATTGTGTTCCATACCAACTTTCCTCTAATTTGAGACCTCTGTTGACATAAGACATAATTATTTTCCTTTAAAGACTTCTGCATATCACACAGTTGTACACCAGCCTTAGCAAAAACACTAACAAACTACAAGATGTTCTGTAGCAGTGCATGCCAGACTCTTGCAAGAAAAATGTTTGATGCCAAACTTTTACTAGGAAAATGTCTGATGCCAAAGGATATAGCTATAACATGAGTCTGTTCAGTTTGTGTTGACTTAAGGAAAATATATGATACTTTGTAGGCTGTCCTTAAATTAGTTTGAATAAATTAAATTTCACATGTAACTTCTGACATAGCACCTGGCTGTTTTTTTGTGTTGTCTATGAGCAATGAGGTGCTTATCCCCATTTGAAGTCAGGCAGAAGGTAGTTTTATAATGCTCAGGGTCAGAAGGGACCTAAACAGATCATCAGCTCCAACCCCCTGGCCCGGGCAGGAACAAGTGCTGGGGTCATATCACCCCAGCCAAATATCTATCCAGACTCCTCTTGAAGACCTCCGAGGTAGGAGAGAGCACCACCTCCCTTGGGAGCCCATTCCAGAGCCTGGCAGCCCTAACTGTAAAGTAATGTCTCCTAATGTCCAGCCTCAACCTTCTCTCTAACAATTTGTGGTCATTATTCCTAGTAACCCCTGGTGGTGCCCAAGGGAATAGAGCCTCCCACAATTTCCTCTGGTAGGTCAAGGCAGCATGTTAGGGCGCTGACAGAAGTGCTGTTTTGTCAAGTGATCACTGAAAATGCTCTACAGTTGTTCCCTGACAGAAGAGCACAGCTGCAGAGTGCTTCAAAAGTGCTCGATCACATGACAAATGAACACTCATTATGGGGTCAAAAAACTCACGCCAAAAAAAAAAGTGGAAAAGTGCATGTGGGAGCAGCTTGCACCACCCAAAACTGGAGCCTGCCCAGCTGGAGCCATGCTCTGGGTACCAGCCAGACTTCCTGCTGCAGGCTCCCAGGTATATTGCTGCTACTTGTCCCTGGGGAAACTCATGTTTCTGCTCATCCAGATGCACCCTTAGGTGTCCACATGCTCACCCTGGGTGGGGTAGGAAGGCTGGGGCCAGCAGCCTTACCTGGGGTCCTGGGGCCCTTGGGGAGTCACAACCATGGTGATCCTGCAGTGTGGAGCCTGACTGGCAGCTGGAATGTAGCTTCAGCTGTCCAGGCTCTGGTTTGGGGCGGTGCATGCTGTCCCTGCATGCACCGCCCTACTTTTTTTTGCATAGTTTTTTTTACTCTTGCAGCACAGGTTCAGAGAAACATGCCTACTTTGTCAGATGCTACCTATAGGTTATGCATAGTATCTAATGAAGTAGGCTGTTGCCTACAAAAGCAGTTAGTGTCTACAAGTGTGCTTTAATGCACATTAGTGTGTTTTAATGAGCATTAAAGTGTCACAAAAAACATACTATTTAGTTAATACACATTAAAATAGGCAAATGCACACTAAGCATCACCTAAGAACTGTGCTGTTTATTTAGGCTAACATACAAAAAACTAGAACTCTTGTTTCCAAAATGATACCTTTTATTAGACTAACTGGGAAATCACAAGAAAATTGTCCTTTTCTGCGAGCTTTCGGGATCAAAGTCCCTTTGTTAGGCTCTGGGAAAAGTGTAGATGGTAAAAGATGGTAAAAAGTCCGCATAGGCATGAAATAAACTTCATTTTTGCACAGAGGGACCTGAAAATGGAAGGTTGTCACTCCAGGTCCATAGGCTAATGCACATTTTCCAGCAGCCAGAAGCCCCCGCCTTGGACCCCGCCTTGGATCCAGCGTCACCTGGCCCCCCTGCCTCAGTCCAGCACTGCAGCTCCACATAGGCATGGAGCCAGAGCTGACTGCAGCAGGCCCAGGACTGCACATCAACCATGTTGGTCCTGGCCACTGGCTGCTAGAGGGGGAGCCACCCACACTGGGGGACCAGCAGCCACTGTCACCTCTGGACAAGCCACCTGCCTGGCACACTCACCGCAGCATCTGTACTCACAGGGAAAAGGCCAGAGGCTGGGGTGCCTTTCCTTGGGCTCTGCCCCCTAGGCACTTCCACCCCATGGCCCCCCCACCCCAGGACACAACACAAACCACTTTGTAAGTAGTTTGCACAGGGAAGAGGGTGTTTAATCATTTGTGGGTGGGGTGGGTGGTGGAGGGGCTCTGTTTGCTGGGAAGGGGGTTCTGTTTGATATGAGGGGAATAAAACCTTGTTCTTCTGACATGTCTACAGTGACTGTGGTGCTGGAGGTGGGTGGGGGGCAGGGTCCATGGACAGCAGTGCAGGCACGCTAGAGCAGGGAATGCTGGAGGAGGTGGTCATCTAGGGCCCCCTGCATTCGGTGCCCTGGCCCCTGCTGGTGGATGTGCAGCTTGCTCAAGGCCTCATTGGGGGTGGGGGAAGTATCCCAGAACTGCTGCTGCCACCTCAGGTGGTGCTTCCACTTCCAGGTGCCTTCTACATGTGGTGCCTTCTCTGCCTAGGCCTCACGAAACAGCTCCCTCAGGCCTTACAGACATTATTCACCATGCAGGCTACAATGATGACCTGGGGGGAGGTTGTCTTTGGCAAACTTGAGGCAGGTGGTGATGGAGCACCAGCATCCCTTGAGACAGCTGAAGGCACACTCTCTACCAGATTGCAGGTCCGGCCCAGGCAGTGGTTAAAGTGGGCCTGGTCGGGGCCCAGGTGGCTGATGTAGGGACACATAAGCCAGAGCAGGAATGGATAGGTGGGGTACCTGATGAGGAGGGGTGGGACCACAACGGCTCCCAGCTCCAGGTTTGGCACCTCCAGCACAAAGCATCCACTCTCTGGCAGGCCGGAGTTCCAAAACACACAGGCATTGTGGGCATTGCCTGCTCAGTTGGTGCTTACATGTGTGAAGGCACTGTGGTGGCCCACAACAACTTGGAGCACCATGGAGTGAGCCCTGCTGCAGCTGTAGTAGGGGTGGTCTCCATGGGGAAAGCAGATGATGGGGATGTGGGTCCTGTCCATGTCCTCAATGTACTGGGGGAAGGCCAGGGCATGGAACCCTGCCACCACCACCAGGGGGTCATACATGTGGTGTGTGGTGTGCCCCAGCACATCTTGGAGGGTGCTGCACACCTCCAGCATGGCTTCCCCAGCAGTGGCCTTGCCCACACTGAACAGGTGGCTGATGTACCGCAGGCTGGCCGGTGCAGACAACTTGAGCAGGGTGAGGGACAGGCAGGTGTCCACGGGGAGGAGCAGCTGCATAGCGGTGTCCTGCTAAATCCAGGTGGAGCCAGAGCTGCTTGAGGAGTCCCAGAAGGTGGCCTGGGTCATGCGGAAGGCCTTCAGCCACTGCTTATTATCCTAGGTGTGCTGGATGATGTGCAGCCACCAGTCCTGGCTAGCCCAGAGGTGCTGGGGATGGAGGTCCAGGAGGGCAATGGCAGCTCCAGCACTGGTGTGCATAAGTCCCTTGTTGGTGTCCCTGCAAGTGGCATCTGTGCAGCAGTGGCAGTGGCAGGCCTGGGATAGTGCGCTGTAGCCAGGCAGGCAGTTGCTGTGCAGAGGGGAGCCAGGCAGGGTGAGACAGCTGTGGTCCAGGCAGTGGTCAGTGCAGGGAGCCAGGAGGGCCAGCACTGTATCCAGCACGAATCCAGGGCACTGGTTGTCAGTACTAGGGGTAGGAGCTGAAACAGCCATAGCACAGGGAGGCAGAGTGGGCAAGGAAAGAGCTGCCAGTTGCTGCCCCTGTGCTGCACACACTGCTCCTGGGTAGGTAAGTGGCTGGCCATGGAGCAGAGAGTGGGGCTGCCTTTTAAACAGAGCTGCCAGCTGCTGGCATCTGTAGCCAGAGCCTGGAGCACCCCCTGCTGGTGGCAGGGGCCTATTGCACGGCTGCAGGAAGTTTGGTGCTAAGAGCAGCAATCTGCTGCCTATTTCTTGCATGTGTAGACACGTACCTGGGAGTATTTAATATGCCAAAATTTACTTTTGAGTAAACTGAGCCTAGATCAAATGCATGGGTAGACATGCCCAGCAAGTAAAAAATGTAGGCTGCTTGTCTCTGTGCTGGAGAGAAACCGCCCCCCCCCCCTCAAAACCTTTACTGCTACCAATACTAATAAGAAAAATTTTAGATCAAATTTTGGAAGCCTTATCTTAATAATATTCACTTGGGACACAACACCTGTTTTTATTGTTAGGAAAGGTTATTCATACTTGTCAATTAAGTACAATTTGCAAATGTGCAAAGAAAACTATTTAATCTATTTTTTCACATGTAAAAAAGAAAAATAAACCCTCCCCAATTAACTGCTCCCCATCTTACTGCTTTCCCCTTTTTAATTCCACTTCCTGTTTCTTGCTTAGTTCCAAGAAGACTGTCTGGCTGATTCAGCCATCTTTGAACTTGTCCCACCCCTCCAGGTCATGCCATAAATGGCAAAGGAAGGAATCCGATAATTAGATACTAGAATAGTTATAACAGGTAAATTGAGGGGAAAACTGAAAATAGTCATAGAGAAAGAAAGTGTGTCACATTTAAGTATGACAAGATTTCTAGTGTGTACCCATGTTATGAAAATATTCTACAATGGAACCTCCAACTCTCTCCTTTTCTGACCCCTGCACACTTGATTTGTGTATCAAAACATGCATAATCATCTTTTGGTGTGTCACTCTCTCTTTCTCTGTCAAGTAAACCTGCCATTTCACTATTTTATTCTATATTAACTGCAATGATAATCAAAGACTGCAGCTCATTGCTTCACATTATCATGACTTCAACTGTTTCCAACCACAATTAGGCAATTCTCTCTCTCACACACTTTATCATAAACGATGCATGCTCCTGGTGGCTGGGGAGACACAGTGGCGGGGGAGTGGGGCGGCAGTAAGTGGGAGCTCCTGCAGATGCTGCGCATGCTGTTAGTGTGGGGGCGTGGCGAGCACTGACCAGGGATCAGCGACCACCCACAGACGCTACCAGCAGCGTTGTCGGTGGCTAGCAGCAATTGTGGACCGCCCAGAGACACCACTGATGGTGTCGGCAGCAGGATGGTGAGCAGCAACCATCTGCAGGTGCTGCTGACAGTGTTGGTGCCGCCTTTTTGTAGGGGGTGGACCGCCACGCTCAAGGGGTACACGTGCAGTTTATCCTCTTTTGTCAAGTTATATGGACCAACATTTTGAAGAGAAATGCTAGATCTCAGAAGGTATAATATGCACATAACACAGTTGTCTTTTCATGTCAGTTTATCATGTCTGATTTTCATTACCAGTAGTAGTGAGGCAGAAATAAAAGAGATGAAACTAGTACAGCCCACAAAACTTAATGAGCTGTTAAATAAATGACAGTAATTGTGATAGACTTAATTAGCACTGATACAGAGATTTTGGTATTTCTAAATTGTACCACATATTTTCTTTGTCTTATCCTCAGATGTTCATGAAATAACTTAAAAGACGTTTGCTATAGAAGGGAAGCTTCAGAAATACATAAATAATTTGATTGTTTTTTACTGACGCTATGACATAAGTTCCTGTAATTAACACACACAACTAATTTGTTTTCTCTTTTAAATGTTTCTCTTCTTCACTGCTTCCTTATACATCTCACATCCAGTGCAAAATAAGTCTGCCGTGTATTCTCTAAGGCCAGAGGTCGGGAGGTTCACGAAGGTGAAGTCAGGCCATGTTGTGCATTGAGGTTTCCAGGGACCATGGAGCAGACTTGGCTGCATAAGTGTGAAGGGAAGTCTCTGGTATGGTCAGCAGGGGTGGGGGAGAGAGTTTCAGGGAGAGGGTTGAGATGCTAGCTGCATAACCTCTGGGCTGTGGATAGGGGCTAGGCTCATCTGTCAGGTGGAGGGGATCTGTCATTCAGGCTGCCGCAGTAGACTGCAGTTCAATTCACAGAGTGCCTCTCTGGAGGGGAGGGAGGGTGAGAGTAGAGCATGCAGGGATGCTGGGAGTCATCTCTGTGTCCCCAGTTGATTGGGGTTGTGTGTAAGCATTCGTTCAAATGCTTAAACTCCAGTTGATTAGCACTTCAACCTCATCCAACACAGTGGAGATTTCAACCTCATTCAATGCAGTGATTCAACCTCGTTCAATGCAGAGATTTGTGATTCCACTGGTTGAAATGTAACACTTGTACATACTATGGATGAAAGAGGTTTTATAACTGGCAGGGTTATAAAACACTAGATCAGTGCATGCAGCCTAGGTCTTTTCTTAAATCTTCTTTGTATGGGACCAAATTCATCCCTGGTTTTACTGCACTGAAGTCAGCTGAGTTGCACTAACAATGCATTTGAGATGTGATGTCAGAATGGGATCTAAAATACCTGCATGCCGCATAAATTTTTCATTTTAAGAGAACTGAAAAACTGAAGGGTGTTCCTAAGTAAGGCTGCATCGCAGAAAGATTAATTTTCCAGCTACTTACGTAAACTGGATAAGTGAAAACAAGTCAAACAAAGATCTGGCTCTGTTCAGAAATGAAAGGAATATCAAATGAGCAAATATGTCAGAAAAAAAAGATCTGCATAGAGCAATTTTTTAAGGGTCATAAATTTCTTCATAAAAACGCAAGCCTCTATTCATTTTCAGGCCACAGACTCAAACCTGAGGCCTAAGTTTGCCTGGATCCCAGTCTGCCATTTCTGTAGCTGATTATTTAAGCTAAGCAAGGCTGGCCAAAAACTGCTATCTGGGTCTAACCATCTGCCCATTCCCTGCCACCAGAGTGGTTGCTCAGGGTCAACTGACTCTTCACATCCTCCTATAAAACACCCTGACCCAGAAGAGAAAGTGCTTGGAAAATAGGGTTTAACCTCTACTGAGACTACCTTGTCGTTCCTTATGGCTTGTGTATCTACTTCAGGGGCAAGCAATTATTTCACATGGAGGGCTGCTTACTGAGTTTTGGCAAGCCGCCAAGGGCCACATGGGTAGCCCTGCCCCTTGACAGGTGCCCCGCCCCCTGGTTGCCATCTTGGGACCAGAAGTCCTGCCCTCTAACCCCTGACCTTTGCCACCAGAAGCCCATCTACTTTCCCCTGGAAATACTCCTTTCAACAAGGAGTTTTGCCATAAAATACCAAACTATATTCTTATATTCTAAAAAGCAAACATCTACAACGTTCATTGATTTGATTTAAAAAATATTTTTGTCCTGATTTACATGTGTTTGTGTAGTGTACATAGAGGTGATCGCACACTACCTTAAAATGAAGTCTTACTCTTGTAAACTGTGGAGGTGTGGGGGGCAGGAGGGGTGAGTATAGATTTGTGGGGGTCTGTGGGTATGTGTGTATGTGGGGGAGAGTGTGGGTGTGTGTGGGGGTTGTGGGGGTGGATAGATGTGTAGGGGGTGGGTGTGGGGTGAGGAAGTATGTGGGTGCATGTGTATAATTGGGGTGTGGGTGGGCATTGGGTTTGTGGGGGCTGTTTGTGGGGGGAGCATGGTTGGGGTTTGTGAGGGGGTGTGGGTATGGGGGTCTGTGTGTATGGCAGTGCAAGGGGGAGTGTGGGTGCAATGTGTATGGTGGGGGGTGCTTGTGGGACTCACCATACAAACACACACACACACTCCCTCTCCCTCCCTCATTGCACACACACACACAGTGTGTTTCTCCCCACTACACACACATGCACCATCCCTCCCTCCCTCCTGGTCCTAGCCCCAGGGTACCAGATGGCCAGTGCACAAGCAGTCCAGTGCTGCAGCTGGGGCCAAGTGGTGCTGGAGCAGCAACATGCAGGGAAGGCAGCTGTAGACAGAGGCTTCTGGGTGGGGGGTTGGGGGTGGGAGGGGACTGGGGGTGCAGGGCTGGGCTGGCTTTTCTCCTGGGTCCTACTGCCCCCCATCTCCTGTTAACTTCCAGAGGCAGATAAATGTTAATTTTCTAAAACTTATAGGTGCCCTGCAGGCTGAATTGAATGGCCTGGTGGGCCAGATGCAGCCCGTGGGCCGTATTTTACCCACCTCTGATCTACTTGCTCTCTGTTTGATCTCCTGCCTACCTGAACCAGCTTGCCCTCTGACTCTGTGGTCTGCCTGACTGGCTTCCTGACTTGGCTTGTTCCTGGACCCAGTGCTCAGACTGACCTACCTGACCTAGCCCATACCTGGATTCTGCTTACTCCTCCTGGCCTTGCCCCTTGAATCACAACTGACCCCCATACCTGGCCGCCCACTACCCACTGCAACGTGCACTTTGGGAACTGAGGTTTTCCCATTGTTACAAATCAGTGGCAGAGCCAAACCAGATCTGGGTTTGGTCTGATTGGTTTGTGTGTGCATTATTGTTGTAAGTTGGCTTAAAACATTGTTATAATGTTTAATTGTATTGTTTAATTGCTTGGAAATATAAAATTAAAAAAACTGCTAATAAGAGCTAAAGCACTGAGCTTGCTTCCATTGCATTGAGCTTTCAGTCCTCTTTGTTTGAAATGCAGTGTCTTGTGAAATGGAGCATCCACCAGACTGCTCCATTGCCATTGTTGAGGAAGCTTGTTTGATGTCTCAGTGTAAACACAAATGTGTGCTGTTCCTGCTTTCCAATTTTCATGGTTTCTATTTCACTCTGTAAAGTGCTTCACTTGATTTTTCAGTAATAATGAAGTCCATGAATTTCACAGTGATGGCCAAGGAAGAAGTCATATGCTACATTGTACTGCAGAATATTCATATGCTAACAAGGGCAGACAATTGTTTTTTCTCTTTCATTGCTCTTTCATTTGTGCAACGAATAAGTTTTGTGATAAGTGCCACCTACTCAAAATGTTCAAGTGCATGGAAGACACCTGCATTTTCAGTTATGTGCTGTTTATGTGCCTGGTTTAGACTGTGCAACTCAGATGCATCTTTTTGCTAAATGACTACCAGGTAGTGCTCTTTAACATTTAGGTACCAGGTTCCACTGTCAAGGCCCTTTGCATCTAAAAATAGCTCATTCTCATTACCTCCTTGCTAGATGCATAATTAACATCCAAACTCATTTTATACATGGAGAATTTGATGCACAGAGGTGGACTGACTAGCTCAGTTCAGCTCAGTGCATCAGTAGCAGAACCAAGATTAGACAGTGTCGGGGTGGGGGGAGGTGCAACTTCTTCTTTTATAACATAATTGTGCTGCTTTTCCTGGGCTGTCTCCTAAATGGGAAGCAGTGTAGCCATATCCACACAATAGTTTGGATGGGCTGCTTGGATTGAGGAGGGCTAATAGGCTTTGTAACTTAGTAATGCTCACTTGAAATGCTGCATGCTTGACCTTAGATACTCATCTTCTGATTTAAGAGGTTACCTGCTTGGAGAAGAAGGTTTGTTTGACATAGACAAATACTGTGCATTTCTGAACAGTTACAGCCTACTAGATTTGGTCAAGCTCTTCATTTTCAAATAATTAATAAAATAAGGATTTTTAAACCAAATTTTCCTGAAAATTTTCCCTATTTTTTGATCAGGACTATTTTAATATCTCATTATTTAACTGATCATTCACAAACTACTTCATAACATAAAATTATCTTAATATACATTTTTTTCTCATTGATTTCTGATTCCCACTTGCAAATATTCAGAGCACCAACCATACTAAGGGCAATTGAATAAAATTGTAGCAACTACAGAAATTATCTGGAAAGATAATGTTAGAAAGACATTGACAGGGTGTGTCCACACATCACTATACAGCAACATTGCTATGGCACAATGCTTTGGTATTTCCTTTTGGAAGTACTAAGGCACAGCGTAGTATGGGCAGTTATGCACAGTTAGATTTTGCTGGTACATCACCGTAGTAGCACGCTATACCGAGGGAGGCTATGGTATACCAAGGGACGGTACAGCTACTGCTGTGGTGACATAGCTGGCAATCATGTGTAGACCCGTGTGATCACTATGTCACCATAGCACATTGTTATGTCACCCTTGAGGCAATGTGTAGACACACCCACCATATATTGAATTGTCTGAATGCAATGCAAGGAGGACAAGGAGCCAATTTCGTGTCACAAGTATACTGTCTGCTGAATACTGTTTGAGAGTCTTGGAAGGAATTCCAAAACTTTCTAAAATGCAGTTGCTGGCAAAAAGTAATTCATAGGCTCATAATATTTTTCACCCTCTCCTTTTTGGACATTTAAAACATTTTGAAAATTCTCTCATGAGTAATCCCATTAAATCTGTTTTTCCATTGCCTCTAAATGCTTAAAACCAGACTGATACTACTGTTTTAAAAGCACCCAGGAAATGTAATATGTTACAGTCTAATAGCTTCCAACATTACCTTGTCCAGGTTGAACATTTGTTTAACCTTGGATTAATGTTTTTCTGGTTAAAATGGAGCCTTAAATATTATTGTTTCCACCTTAAATTATATACAAGACAAGCTACAGGACGTGGAAGATGGCTAAATTAATATTGTGTCTTGAACCTTAACTTCTTTTGCAATTCTTGTCATGATTCTTTTATGTTCTATATGTATAGACATAATTTTGCATTCATTTCATTTTACATTATATAAAATCAACAAAATGTGATATACAATACATATGATGGATAGTATAATATTAGCATGTCTCCTCTCCGATAGGGTGTACACATGTGGTTCTCAAAGCTTTCTGTTGCTACATGGGATCTTAACAGGTTCAAAGTCTAAAATTGTGGACACTTGGGGGGTATTTCCTCCCAAACTTTGTGTTATTTGTGTATGTTGAACTTCTAAGAATTAAATAAGATAGCACAGAGATAGCCATTCCTACAGAGAAGATCTCAGCATTAGAACCTCTTGTTTTCTCCACTGATTGCAAATCTGACTGTAGTCTTAAGCCAGATTACAACAACTCCCGGTAAGTCTTCATTTTTCATATGTCATTAGAAATCTGTTTGTTCTTAACTACTTCCATTTTATGTGGAAGCAGTCAAGTGGCCAGGGCAAGTGGTTATTGAAAGTACTCCATTCTTTGTAGGCCTGAGCCTTGCGAGGTCAGTTTTGTCATTAGTTACATTCACATACTATTTAGAGAGCAATCAGCAATCAGCTTTGGGCAACATTCCTAATTAAATAAGAAGCCATGTCAGTTTGTCTACAGGCAGATTTGTAGATGTTCTTATGTTGATTTAAAATGCCTTCATCTGTTTGGCTTGCATCAGTAATTTTATATTGTCATCCCTGTGTAGGTTATCCAACACAATGGGGTTAAAAGATTCTCTGCTGGATAACAAAATATGGGAACACTGGCTGTACAAAGGGTTCTCTCTGCTTGCTGCTTTTTGTTTTCCTTATCTAGATTTTCTGCAACTTTTTCAAAAGGAACAATATTTAAGGCAAACTCAGCTGGACTATTTTTGCTAACCTTAAAACGAGAGCAAGAAAGCAGCCTGGGCTTTTTACATTATCTGCCAAAGAAGACAAGTATGAAATACAGAAAAGTCAGTTTCAGGGGCTGGTGAGGAGAAAACATTATTAATTCATTGTATGTCACTTCTCATAGGTACAACACAAGGCACTCTTTATCCCTAATTTTTATTTGATGCATTCAGTTGCAGATCCAGGATTTGGTAGTGTGGTATGGGAGCAGCCACCCACGTTACAGAAGTGGCTCCTCACCCCCACCCGTACAGACAGATCATGCTATGGACTTTTTTTAAAGGACCCAAAGCAGGTGAGAATCTGCAGCTTTGGAGAAACAACTTGCAGGGGCTGTGATGGGTGGGGAATGAGTTCCTCCCACCCTACTCAGTCCCTTGGACAGTCCAGGAATAGGGAACCTCCCTGCCCAAGGCCACTGATCCCAGCTGATCCCAGCTGCCATGCAGTCCAACAGGAGCAACACTGAAACTTCCCCCACCCTGGGACTATGGGGCAAACAGCAATAGCAGGTGTGCCTTTGAGCACAGAAGAGAAGGGAGAGGCGAATTTTTATATGTTTTGGGGCTCCCACAGTGAGGCTCCCACAGTGTGTTACGGTCCAAAAGGGAAGCGCAGCTATGCTATTGCAACCTCTGTGGTTCTGCCCCTGGATGTATTCCCTATTTATATGCAAGCTTCCGTTATACCTATTGTAGGAACACTTAACAAGATACAGCACACGCTGAGGTAAACTTGCTCAGTTATCTAGAAAAGCTGGCAAGATGTAAAAATAACCTATATTTCTAACATTTAATAGGTGTCCACTCTCTGGGCAGGTACAACTCTAAGATTGTTATGTCCATTTTAAAACTATATTGTAGTAACACCTGGATAATTTTTAAGATTATGCTCCTTAGTTACTGAAAAGGTGAGGAACAAACCACAGCGCCTGGTATATATATTTCCATTGTTTGCTACAGTGTATGTGGCCAAAGCAAACAGGTGTATGGGCCTATGCTGGTGTTCCAGCTGAGTGCTTTTTACTTCAGAGGACACCACTCCTCAATCGGTCTTGCAGGACTACTGATTAGGTCCAGCTAAGTGGAGTAGCCACACCCTTTGAACATGTAAATGTTGTAGCAATCAGCTGAGTAGCTGGCCCTTCACTAGACAACCTCCCATGAATTAAACAGGTTGCAAACCAGTCATACTGGTGTTCTGGGTTCTACTTCAATGTCCTGATTTTGAGAGACATCTGTTGGGCTTAAAACATGTCAGGTTTATCCTGAGTCTGATTGTTCCTGGCTTTGGCTTGCTTCAAAACAGTCATTTACTCATGCAACTTGAATGGCACTTAACTCAAATTAGCACCCTTCCCTTTGGGGGGGGGGGGGCAGGCGGGCGGCAGTCTTATCTGGTACTTCGCAGGTACATAAAGTGGGACACTAGGCTTGTAGATAAGAGTAAAAGCCTTTCTTCTTAGAGAAACCCAATGTCTGTTTTTAGCCTTAGACTTTGGCCCAGGTTACCTTAAAAACCATTATAAAGTCACTTAAAATGAGATCAGTCATTAGTTAAGGGGTGCTAAACTGTGGTGGTCCAGTAGGAGTGCTTCTGCATTGGGCCACCCACCTCACTATGCCCGACCACCTTCCAGGCTCTGAGTGCCTCCCTGGGGGCACCTCACGTCTGGCTGATCCCCTTCCAGGAGCACACCCACTAGCCTGGGGGTAAAAACTGCCACCTCCCAGGGCTGGGCTTCATTCTGGCTTGGCATCCCCTGGGTAACACAGGCCTAGTAGCCCTCGAGGGTACTTGATTCACTTCAAGAACTTGGGATGCTTCCCTCAATCAGAAGCACAAGTAATGGTCTCCCTTAGTCCGCCGAACCAAGGGAACTCCAAGGCATAATCTAGACACACTCCCAATAAGTCTCCCATGCTAGGTACAAAGGAGAACTTTATTGGTTACAAGGGGTAGGGTTGGAATAGGATATAGGGTAGAGCAATATCAGAGAAATCTCATAGAGCAAACTGGCATGGCTGGGTAGCCTTTGATCATGCATCTGAGTTACTGCAAGCTATATATCTAGTTAGATCTCAGGTAGCTTACTCACAAGTATCAACCAGAGGCAGATGGAGATTCCCTCTGGAGGCAGTTCCTTGATCAGGAGTTTTGAAAGAGAGAGCAAGTTCAGATGGTCCAACTCTTCTCTCTCTCTGAGTCTTCCTCATGGCTGCTGCCCCACTCCTGGGCAGTCCTTAACTTATATAGCCCTTGTGACCTCATTTACCTGGTCCAATGCTAGCCAGCACCTGTTGGCTGTCAGCCAACCAATTTGAAATGCATCACTAGTTGCTGGGCAGACTGACAGTCTTTAGCGCCCCAGGGAGCCCAAGCCCCTCACCCAGGTATGTGATGCCAGTCACGTAGGCAGAGGGAGCAGATTTCCCCCCTCCCTCAGGAATGTATCCAGCTCTAAAAGACTGTTCATGACAAAGTTTCTTTCAAGGCCCACTGTGTCTGATATAGGCAAGCAGCAAGCAGACACACAGGTTGGGAAACTGAAGATACGTACTACACTGTTCCATAACAGAGATAAGGGACTCTGCAGCACTGGTGCCAGGTCACAATGCCCAACTGCACAGAGAATGGGATTTCCAGTTTTGGTGGCAAACCAAATTAGGAGACCTGGGAAATAACCAAATTAGGATGTGTGCATGTGATGGGTTTGTGAAACAAAGAATATGCTTACAGGACAGAACGTGGACAGTATGACAACCACAGGGAGACCAATCAAAAAAGCCCAGGAATGAAGAGTCGTCAGAGGATTAAAAAAAGAAGAGATTTCAGGGCAGAAAAGGGTTCCCAAGAACCCAAGGCCACAATGGACAGAGGACACACCACCAGCCCATCTCACCCACCCCACTTGTGGGGGTGGGCCTTGGCCTCTGACCTCCAGGCTGCTGACATCTGACATTCAAGAAAAAAGCTCAGGGTGAAGCTTATGTACCAGTCAAATATACCTTCCCTCTAATGACAGCTCTAGGACTGGTAGATATAGAATTGCTTGCATTATTCTTAACTTTTATCACCATGTATCAATACAATTTGCTTGTTGTTGAATGGAGAGGTCATGGTTAATCTGACGGTTTGGGTCTGCCTGGAAAAAGGACCATTGCATATCTACTTCACCTACAAGCCAATTCCAAGAAGAAAACCTCTAAATATCTGGGTCATAAATCCAGTGCCAACAACATGAATACAGATGATGCAATGTTTATTGATCAGGGCCTCTCCACATCAGCTGCTGGTAAGTTTCAGTGGGAAAGGGTGATTGCAGTGGGGCAGGGGTTGGGGGGCCCTCAGGTGGGTCTCTGATGGCTTTTGGGTGACACAGGGCTCTGAGGAAGGGCTCATGGCTTGGGGGAGCCTCTGGGTGACATATGGTTGCATCTCCCCCCCACCCCGAGTTTGCAGGAGGGTGAGGGATTTATGCTACACACAAGTTTAGGGTAGGGCATTGAGTAGCTTGTTGAACCCTTTTCTGCCTCAGTTTATTTTCAAAGTGGGTTGAAACTTAGTTCTGCCTTTAGGTTTTTTTTTTAAACAGCAAGCAATAGCTTTGAAGGGGCTGTGAAATGTCACAGTGATAGGCTTAATAGCCTCAAGCAGAAGTGCTTGAGGATTTCTGTAGGTACAGAGAGAAGCTGACATGAACATGGATATAATTTTTTGAAAACCTGACAAATTAAGCTGTCAGCTTTTAGTACAATCAAATATAAACCTTGGTTAAAAATCCTTTCCACACCTTTGCATTACAAAAGCAATAAAAGTTATTTTCCCCATTTGGAATAACTAAAATAGATATTTATACAGTAATATGAAAAAAATAAAACAGCTAAATGTCGTGTTTGGATTCATACGAAACTAAACTGAAGGGTTCTTGTGCATGTTAAACATTAAAGTAATCAACAAAAAATGAATGCAGTAACCTCCCTAAACCCAGGAAGGGAAAACAACCTCATTCTGGCCTGCAATCTTGAACCCTTTGTAAAGCTTTCCCTCTTCTGTATGCTGCCAGAGAGCAACAGTTTGGGGCTACTGCACAGGAAGGGGAAGAGGGGAAAAGTGAATTCAAAGTCATAGACACTTGCAAAGAACATTTTGTTCCCAGTTCCTTCTTTGAGGAGGCCTCAGCTCCAACAACTGTAGTAGTACTGCTTAGGGAGGAGATGAATTAATCTACTGGATTAATTCTGATGGGAATAGCTTGTATGGGAGTTGGAGAGTTATATACAGTTTAAAATTTTACATCACAAAAGATCAGCTTGATCTATAGGTTCAGTTCTAGTATAGAACTTATTTTAGGGAAAAATGAGCTCATTTGTCTGTTTTTACAATGGCAGAGCTGAAACTGGAGATGATGAATAACATGTATCTTTGGCTGACAGATGAATGTTTGAGCCACCGGTTATGCCATACTTGGGTTTTGACTGTTTGTTGTTTTATAGTTGCTTTTCTTTTCTTTTCTTTCTCAGCCCCTGTTAGACTTTTCCCCACTGGAGCGGGGGGCATGGGCCAGCAGCCTCAGGCAGTGGGGAAGGAGCAGGGTTTAAATTTCCTCTCCCACCAGCATGGGACCCCAGCAAGGTGGACTTAAGTGGTTGATTTTTAAAAAATATATATTTATTGGCATCACTTATATGATTGCTTCCAGGATATGAAAGAATGTTGTATTTTCTTGTTATTATTTCAATTTGCTTAAGAATGTTAATGATTTAAAGAATAATTGAGAGATGTCTTTAAATACAAAAAATGGGTTCCTGAACCTTGCAGAGAGTCTCTGATATGGATCCCAGTCAGTCAGTCTAGAAGCAGTCCTGCTCTTCCATAAAGAATCTGTTGTTTTCAAACAAGACTCTAACACTTCTGATAGGCAAGGCCTAGGTTACAGAGGGCTTTATAGGTTGTAAACAGTACCTTAAATTCTACTTTTAAATCAGCCAGTGGCCACTGCAGACCTGGGAGCACTGATGTTATGTCTTTACATCCTCAAAGTATTATATGATAGGTAGGTACCTTTAACACACGATGTGATGTGGATAGATAACATCATCTGGTAATTTATAAATAGGGCAACCAAGTCACATGGAGGTTGACTGAATTGCCTGCATGTGGTCCATGCAGAAAAAGACAGTGATTCAGTGCTGGGGTTAAACCTCCACTCCTATGCTCAGTTCCCTATACTAAGATAACTCTCGACCAAGAGGAAGACGAACACACACAAAGAGGAATATGGCTGCCTACAGAACTCAAAGAGTATGAAAATGATGATATGTAAAAATGAAAACTTGTTACTCTCTCATTGTCACTGCAGATAATTAACATCCTAGTCTCTGCTTTACTGAGAGCAAAAAATAACTGAAAATAGGCAGACCTGACCAGCATCTCATTTCTGTGCTTATGAGAAGGTCTGTCAAACATAACTGTTTTAGTGTAAGTGCTGCTTGTGTACCCAGCAATAATGAGACTGAGCTACCTGTTTACTCAAATAAGTCAGGGTAGAGATACAATATGGAGGTGGAGTCAACAAACTTTAGTTGCTTGTTTTGTAGCTATGTATAGAGAAATTGAGGATTTCTGTTTCTAGATCTACCCATATGTCATACAGTCTGAATTCACACAAAAGTTATAGAAACGAAAGATCAAATGTGTATAGGTTGTTGGTGATGGCACTTCTTCTCCCTTTCTCTTCCTCAAGTCTGTTTGTGAAAAAGAACACATGCCACAGATCCTCAGTAAAGGGGGATCTGATGTGAGATGATAGTTTTTAAACCAACTGTAACCGACAGACAAAAGTGGTATTCAGAAGTATTTTAGCCAGTACGAAATAATGAAATACAAAGAAATGACAACACTTGAACTGAACTTTGATTGTTCATTTTACAAATCATAAAAGGGAAAAATATGTTTGCATTCTATGCATTCTCTTCAATTCCAGTGAAAACCAGAGACTTCGAGTTTCAGTATGCAACTAGCTTTTTCCAAATATACTCAGCATTTTCCATTTTATTTCCTAGCTGGCTGCAGATTCATTTACATTGTCCTCCTGAATCTTTTTCATAAAATGTGAAGGCAATTTTAATGTGAAAATGACTTTTTCTGCTTTTATCAAACAAATAGTCTGAAAGTAATTGTGAGTGGAGAGAGAGGGGGACTCTGTGTGTGTGTGTGATGAAAAAACAATTCTTAAAATTGGATCAATTTTGAAAACTTAAATTGAAAGACACTTGAATTAAGATGCTGTCATTTCTAGCTGCTTCTTTTTAAAACTTAACAATTTCCTTAGACATTAAATAATGCTGTCTCGATATTTGTGTTATTCAGTCCTGGCGAAAAGGCACCAGAACCTAGGATGTCTCCTACCTTGATGCTTTAACCACCAGATTATGAAATCAGGCTCCATCCTGTGCTCACTCCATCTGGCCTGATGAATCTTATATTCCCTTCTGCCCAGTGGCCCATCTTTAACAAGAGTGAAAGAGAATATTTCAAACTTAACAAGAGGGAAAGAGAATATTTCAAACTCACCTAGTCCACAGCCTGCTGAATGGGTCACTCTCCTGGGAGCTGAGAAGTGCCTAGACCCCATATCCCCCACTGCCTATGCAATTGCCTTAACTGCTATAGTATAGTATCCATCATTTTGGAATAATGTACATAGACCGGGGGTGGGCAAAATGTAGCCCAGGGGCCGGATGCAGCCCACCAGGCCATGCTATCCAGGCTGCAGGGCCCCTAAAAATTTTAGAAAATTAATATTAATCTGCCCTGGGCTGCCTATCATGTGGCCCTCAATGGCTTGCTGAAACTCAGTAAGCGGCCCTCAGCCCAAAATAATTGCCCACCACCGACATAGACATTTGTCCACAGGGGTGGTTTGGGCTCTGAGTCCCTAAGTGACGAGAGAGACTTCCCTAGCTGTCCCAAGTCAGGCATCTAAACTCCAGAAAGAACTAGGAGCTCAGATATTTCCCTACTGACTAGCTCTGGTCAGGTGTTTTGGATTTTACTGTGTAGGGAGCCAAGGCCCCTAACACTGGGTTTTGGATTTCTTCCATGGGAAGGGGTCCTCAAGGTTAGGTATTATGTTGCTCCACTTGTAGGAACTTTTTTGTTAGATCCCTCTCCAAAAGTTATAGATGTTTTCAACAGAAAATGAATCTGGGTGAATTGCTATCCATGCTGTCAGTCTGTACAGTGTGTAGCCACCACTTCTTCAACTCTGTTATTCAGTTTCCCTGAATTTAGCAGTGTTCTATTAATTCTTCCCCTGGCTTCCTGTCTCAGTCTAATCCTTCTGAGCTAGTTTATTCATACCTGTTCCTGTTCATCTACCTGGATGTCATTTATACTCTGAAACCATACCTTCTGCCTGCTTATTCTGTGAATGACACCAATTTTTATATTTACACTGACCATATATAATCCTTAAAATTTGGTTCAGCATATGCTATGCTAATAATTTAGGTAACGATGTTGCTTTTGCTGGTCGTTCTGAGCTGCTGCCCCAGGGATAAAGAAGAAACAGTAGGAGCAATTTATATTGAAGAAATAAATTCAATGAGCTATTTCCTTGGGAACTAGGGGGCAGGAAGCGAGGGAGGTGAATAAGGTAGATGTGGCAATTCAGGCTCACAGAGGGTGGTTTGCAGATTTGCATTTTATCTCCGAGGTTCCAGTGATTCCTTCTTGTATGAGCTATCTGATAGGATTAAAAAGGGATAAGATAAATAATGTATGGTGTTATTGGTTGAAAAAAATGTTGCTAGAATTCACTTCAAAGAGCATACTCTATTACGTTGTTAGCTTCTCAGAGCTGGTCCATTAGCACACATTTAAACGTGTAATATTTCCCAATTAAATGTGTTGGTAGGAATTATTCATTTAAATAATTAAAATCTTTCCAGAGCTCCCTGAGGAGTGTTGCCATGGAGGATCAGACCCACCACTGGGAATATTCACAGCATGCTAATGTATAATATAGGGTGACTGCTTAATGTCAGCCCCGCATATATATGAAATCCAGTCCTGAGGAACGTAGCACTAGAAACTGCATGTGTGTGTCCTTTCTGTCCATCTTTGAAAGCTGATAACAGTAGGCTGGTTTCAAAGCCTGTCTTATAAGGGTATAGCATTTTTTTAACAACTTTCTCATCCTCAGCTTGCTTATGAAAGCCAGAAGGAATGATTTAGAGTTCTAAGGTAGTGGTGCTCAACCTAAGGCCCATAGGCTGGATTTGGGCACCAAAATAAATGGATCTCACCCATTGAATGAGGGATCAGCAGCAAACAGCATCACATCCCTTTCCCTGCCCTGTGCTGCTGATCCCTTCCACATCTCTCCCTCTTCTCTCCCTTTCCTCCCTCTGACACTGACAGCCACCTCCCTCCCCCCTCTCTCCCTTCTCTACTGGAGTGGTTTTGGTTGCAAGCTCTTAGTCTGCTCTTATTCTGCTCCAAAAGTTTGCGTTCCACTGCTTGAAAGCTTGGTATTTGATTACCTTGGATACACAGGTTCACATTCTTATGGGGTGCACTTTGCCCTTCAAGTCATTTAACTTTCTTATGTGTTTTACTATTTAGAGGAGAGGTTAAAGACATCTACTCTGTAGTATTAAAGATCCCAAGCCGCTTTCTGGAAGAGGAGGACTTGATTCAGTGTGAGTGGCCTTCCCTTCTTCCATTGTTGTGCAGTGCATTGGCTGGTTATTATTTGGCTTATGGCTTAGACATATTATAAAGTGTTTTATGTGTCTTGGGAAAGACACTATATAAAGTTAAATAGCACTACCATCAGAAGGAACTTTCTTCTCTGTTTTTATAGTCGCAAACTCCATACATAACTGAATGAAAGCAACCTAGCTTGAATTAAACAAAAGAAACATCAACCCTTGATCCATTTATATTTATGCAATGTTGATCATTTGTTTTTATTTTGTGTTTATTAACACAAGGGATGGGAGGGGAGCAAGGGTGTGGTAGGGATGCCAACAGCTAAGCAAGTAAACCTGGGGGGAGATGAGAAATATTTTTTTAATAAGGCAACATGTTTAAACAGATGAAACCAGGGAGAAGAGGCTTAAGTACAACAAATACAACTGTGGACTGAATCACGTTTTTATTGCTATTCAAATATTTCTATAATATGTTCTAGTAGTATAAGGAGCACACCTCTTGTTCAACTTTAAGCCCTGCCCCTCAATAGGTGCTCCGCCCCTTTGGCCACCATCGTGGCTGCTATCTTGGAACTGGAAATCCTGCCCCAACCTCTGACCTTGCCCACCAGATGTTCTGCCCCTTGCCCCAGACACTCTCCCTTTGGGTTTCAAAGATATCAGAAATCCCCGAGAGCAGTACTGAGCCAATTAGAGCAAGTTTAGGGGTGGGACCTAGACTACAAGTCCTTGACAGACTAATTTCCAAACCACATTGGGAAATCCTTGAAAGCAGCACATGTTTTCTGAGACCTTGCTAACACAGACAGGAGTGAATATGGATTCTTACACT
>NW_005842082.1:972568-980195 GCF_000455745.1 Alligator sinensis | reverse complement strand
TGCTTTACCACTGAAGCTTGCTAGACATTTGCTGAGAAAACACTACCATAGCAACAGGAAGGGGAAAAGAAGGAGAGTAGCCCCTAGCCCAATAGTTGCTTGAGACATCTGAACCTGATCAAGAGACCCATGCAAGCATGCAGCCAGCTAGTGAGCCTGATGCAATCTCCTGGAGCAGACCATGAAAATTCAGGAGAAGAGGGGTGCCTCGTGCTGGAAGCTGAGTGGAAAGAAAATGTCTATGAGGGAGCGGAGACACCAGTAAGAGACTTGAACCATGGATGCTGGGCCCTTATGGGGTTTGGTGGGTAGGGGTAAGAATTAGCTATAAGCTGGTTAAACAGTGGCTAATCAGAGTTTTTCATTTGAAATCCCTCTGAAGCTAGGTGAAGACATTGTACTGACTCCAGAAAAACAACACTTCAGCAGTCCTGTGATCCTGGAACCGGAGTAGAGGAATTGTTTTAGTGCAGAACAGAAGCCCAGTGTTTCAGATGATGATAATACTGTGGCTTGTAGAAGAAAGGGATAGAACTAACTGAGCTTATCTCACCTCAAGAGTGTAAAAGACTTATGAAAGCCTGTGGCAGGGCACTGTTTGTGCCTGCCAGTTTAAGGGCCTGAGACAGCAGCCGGCAGGTGCCTGATGAGGGCAGCCATTTCAGATTTCAGGGCTGCCCATATAAACAGGGCATTTTGCTGCTGGGAGCCTAGGCAACAACATCACCTGGTTGGAGGGCTGCTGGTATCATCTGGAGGTAAGGGAGGAGCTGTAGAGGATGGTCAGGAGGCTCCTGGTACTGGGTATGACCTAAAACTGCACCCTGCCGGGAGTGGGTGGCCTGGTGTGGCTCTCAGTGGCATGGGAGCCCCTAGGAAATGCCAGGCCAGTTACCACCCCAGTGAAAGGCAGGTTGGGGCACCTTAACCCCTAGCCCCCACAACTGGCTGGGCTACCCCTTCATAGGGTCTGGAGGGTGGACCCCTGGAGAGGGAGAAAAGGCCATAGACTCATGCCTGTCTGGACTTCCCCTGACTGGTCAATGCTGGGGCCAGGACCGAAAGGGTTGAAGGGCTGAGGGTCCACCATGAGGAACGCCCAAGAGCTGAGGGCCTGGGGTTCCGACTGGCCTGGAGGTGGGCCAGGGCTAGAGAGCCGAAGGTCCTAGGGGGACCACACCTGAAGGGGAAGCAGTTCAGGGAGCTGTGCTGCCTAGTATGAAGGCGGATGAGACCGCCTGAGGAGAAGAATCCAGGTGGGGTTCAATCAGGAGGATTCTGGGGCCCAGTGTAGGGGCTGGGAATGATAACATCTAGATGCCATCTGGGAGGCTTGGGCTGCGGTGTAGGGGAGGGAGGAATGGAGCTGCAGATAATGCCCCCTGGCATCATAGCAGGAAATGGGCAGCCTCCCGCTTTATTAAGATCAATTAAATAATTACAAACAAGGCATGGTGGGTAAGAAGGTGGGTGGTTAACCCAGAAACAGGTGGGTGGGCCACTGGGAAGGCTCCCTGTTACAAAGCCCTTCTGCATGTTTCTTTTTATGGCACCCTTAAATATGGTCTGAGAGAGGCTTTTTGAAGACTGCATGGGTTGTCTCCTAGCTGCACAAGGGCAAGGAAGCCATGACTGTGAACTGTTCAGGTGAAAATATAAACTGGATATTTTGAGAGCTCTGTGATGAATTGTGTATGAAAAATGTTTTAATTTCTGTTACTGCAATAGGTTATGCCATGAATTGTCTGCACCTTACAGAGAAACATGTAGCTCAGGGCATAGCAATTTTAAACACTGCTCATTTTGCTGAACACCCTAATGCTGCTTTACGTGGGGTCATCAGAGCCTAGAATAAATCTATGGTGCCTATGTTGAATGCTTAATAGTCACTTGAAATTATAAAAACCTTCTCAGGAGAAGGGAATAGCTAATGTATAATATAAGCTGGTATAGAACTAGCAAAAGTAGTACATTTTTATATAATTTTTATGGAAATAATTGTTTTTAAAATCCGTTCTCACTGGTCTCATGTTCTGCTCACTCATATTCTGGAAGGGGAGTGGGGAGCCTAGGGTCTGTGTGTGTGTGGGAGGGGGGGTAAGGTGGAGAGGTGGATCAACCCTGGGGGTATGAATAGGTGTTTGGACCTCAAAAGATCATTGAGTCCAACCCTCCTGCTCTGGAAAGAAATACTGCTGAAATTAAATGATCCCAGCAAGATGCCTGTCCAGTCTCCTCTTGAAGATTTCCAAGGTTGGGGACTTCACCCTCTCCTTGGGAAGTCTATTCCAGATTCTGGTTTCCCTTACCATAAAGAAGTTTTTTCTTGCATCCAACCTAAATCCATCCTTTACTAGTTTATAGCCAGTGTTCCTTGTCCTCCTCTGGGGCATCCTAGTGAACAGTTTTTCTCCCAGGTCCCAATATTCACCCCTTACATATCTATAGATGGCCACCAAGTCCCCTCTCGGACTTCTCTTCCTGAGGCTGAACAGTCTCTGGTCCCTTACTCTTTCCTTATAAAGTTTGTCCTCCAGGCCCTTCATCATTCTTGTGGCTCTTCTCTAGACCCTTTCAAGATTCTCCACATCTTTTTTGAAGTGCAGCACCCAGAACTAGACACAGTACTCCAGCTGGGGTCTCACCAACACTGAGTAGAGAGGAAGTATTACTTCCTTAGCCTTGCTTACGATACATCGGCTAATATATCCCAGTATGCTATTAGCTCTGACTACAGCGTCACACTGGCAGATCACGTTCATCCTGCGACTTTTAACATTTCCTCCTAACCTATATTCATGTCACTGCTTACTTGTCCCCCAGATGTAGCATTCTACATTTATCCATATTGACCTGCATCCAGTTCTGCTCTGCTCACCTTTCCAGCTTGTCCAGGTCTGCTTGGATCCATATCATAGATTCGTAGATGTAGGGTTGGAAGGGACCTAAGTAGATCTTCAAGCCCAACCCCCTGCCATGGGCAGGAGAGAATACTGGGCTCATATGACCCCAGTTAGGCAATTATCAAGCCTCCTCTTAAAGACCCCCAAGGCAGGAGCCAGCACCTCTTCCCTTGGAAGTTGGCTCCAGATCCTAGCTACCCTGACTGTGAAGTAGTGCCTTCTAATGTCCAGGCTTAACCTACTCTCAAACAACTTATGGCTGTTATTCCTTGTTACTCTGGGAGGTGCTCAGGGGAACGGGTTCTCTCCCATTCCCCGCTGGTACTCCCTGGTAAGTTTTATAGACAGCCACCAGGTCCCCTCTCAGCCTCCTCTTGTGAAGGCTGAACAGGTTCAGGTCCCATAGCCTCTCCTTGTAGGGTCTGCCCTGCTGTCCCCGGATCATGCGAGTGGCCCTCCTTTGGACCCTCTCAATGCTGTCCACATCCCTCCTGAAGTGCGGCACCCAGAACTGGATGCAGTACTCCAACTGTGGCCTGACCAGTGTCGCATAGTGGGGGGATCACCTTCTTGGACCTGTGGATGCATGACAAGGTGCAGTTAGCCTTACTGACAGTGTCCTCACATTGGCGGCCCATGTTCATTTTGGAATCGATAATGACTCCAAGATCTCTTTCTGCCACTGTGCTTTTGAGAGGGGAGTTCCCCAGCCTATAGGTATGCTGCTGGTTCTTACTGCCCAAGTGCAGTACCCTGGACATGTCAGTATTGAATCTCATCCTGCTGTCATTTGCCCACCCCTGTAACCTGTCCAGGTCCAGCTGTATCCTGTCCCTCCCTTCTAGCATGCCCACCTTGCCCCAAATCTTAGTGTTGTCAGTGAATTTGAACAGGGTGCTTTTCACCCACTCATCCAGGTTGCTAATAAAGAAATTGAACAGTGCAGGCCCGAGGACCAAGCTCTGGGGGACTCCACTGCCCACATCCCTCCAGGTCGAATATGACCTGTTCACCACCACTCTCTGGGTGCAGCCCCTCAGCCAATTTGCGACCCATCTGACTGTATGGGCATCAATGCCATAGTCACCTAGCTTCTTAATGAGAATGGGGTGGGAGACAGTGTCAAAGGCCTTCCTGAAGTCCAGAAAGACTACATCCACCACGACACCTGTGTCCAATGATTTTGTGACCTGATCGCAGAAGGCAATCAGGTTAGTCTGACAGGACCTGTCCCTAATGAACCCATGCTGGTTGCCCCTAAGTATCATCCCCCCTGCTGGTCCTTCACAGATGTGCTCCTGAATAATCTTTCTCAAAAAGCTTCCCCTGAAACGAAGTAAGACTAATGGGCCTATAGTTTCCCGGGTCCTCCCTCCTCCCTTTTTTGAAAATGGGGACCACATTGGCCTTCTTCCAGTCATCTGGCACCTGGCCAAAGCACCATGAGTGCTCCTAAAGCCGTGCCAGGGGCCCCTCAACCCCTGCCAATTCCCTCCGAACCCTGAGGTGGGGAGCATTTGGAACTTCTGATTTGAACACATCCAGCCCCTCCAGAAGTTCCCTAACTCGGTCCTCCCTGACTCTAGGCCTGGCAGAGTCTCTCCTGAATCTTGGTGGGGGAGTCCCGGTCCCTGCACAAAAAAGTGGAGGCAAAGAAACTGTTAAAAAGGTCTGCCTTTTCCTCTGGTGCAACCACCAGATTGCCAAGTATATTCCACAGGGGCCCCACATTACCCGGTGCTTTCTTCATACTCCCTATGTATTTAAAAAAGGACTTGTTGTCATTGATGCTAGCCTTAGTTCTATCTCTGCCTTAGTTTTCCAAACAGCACCCCCTACAGACCCGAGTGATGGAGGTATACTCCTCTTTGGTGATAGCCCCTCCCTTCCACTGGGTGTACACATCCTTTTTGGCTTTCAGGCATTCCTAAATGCCTTTGGTGAGCCAGGGGGGGTTTTGAACACTTTTGCCGCCTTTGATTCTCGTTGGGACTGTCACCCATTTGGGCTTGGAGGATCGTCTCCTTAAGGAACGATCACTTGTCTTGGACACCCAGTTCCCCTACCCTCCAGGACCCCAGTGCCTCTCCTACCAATCTCCTCTACTCAGTGAAGTTGGCCCTTTTGACAGGGCCCTTGACACCCTGCGCTGGATGGTGAATTCCAGTAGGTGATGATCACTGTCACCCAGGTGGTCAAGAACCTGGAGTCCCCTCACCAGGCCCAGGTCCAGCAGGGCATCCCCCTGGTGGGACCGTGCACTTCCTAGGTTAGGTGGAGGTCCTGTGTCTCAGCAAGAAACCTTTGTGAGTGGTCTGACCTGGCTGACTGCTCCTCCCAGCAGATGTCCAGGTAATTGAGATCACCCATGATGACTACATCTCTTGCCTTAAGTTCATCCGCAAGCTGACCTGAGAATTCATGGTCCAGCTCTTCCCCCTGGTTGGGTGGTCTGTAGTAGACCCCCACCATTTAAGTTTCTTTCCCCACGACCCCTCTGTATGCTGACCCAAAGCACTTCAGCACCTCCTCTGACCCCATCCTGTTAGTTGAGGACGTGTATTGCTCTTTGAAGTAGAGAGCCACACCCCCACCTTTCCTCTCCTTTCTATCCCACCTGTATAGTCTGTAGCCCCTAATGTTTACCTCCCAGTCATGGGATGAATCCCACCAGGTTTCTGTGAGCCCTACTATGTCTGGGTTTGTACTAGCTATCCGGAGGGCGAGTTCCTCCTGCTTATTCCCCATGCTATGAACATTAGTGTAGAGGCATTTAAAGCCTTGTATTGGGTCTCCCCCCCCCCCCCCCCCTTCTTAGGACTCTCCAGACCCCTGTCACTTACCTGGGTACTCCTTGTCTTGGCTGGGAAGTGTCCTCGTGTCCCGCTGTGGCCCCATCCCCTGGCGAAATTAGTTTAAAGCATGCCATATGAGATCAGCCAACCTGGAAGAAAAGACATGCTTTCCTTCAGGGGAGAGATGTAGCCCATCCCTCCCAAGCATGTCCCCTGCATGAAAGTGTGGGTCATTGTCCAGGAACCTGAGGGCTGCCTGGCAGCACCAGCTCCATAGCCGCTGGTTAATCTCACCAGTGCAGGCCTCGTGTCATGGTCTGTGTCTACTTACTGGGAGAGTAGAGGAGAATACTACCTGTGCCCCCGTCTCCTTGAGTTTGCCCCCCAAGTCTTCAAAGTCCTATCCCCCAGTGCAACCACTTTTACCATTGTCTGCAAATTTGGCTAGTGTGCTTTCCACATCTTCATCTAAATCATTGATAAAGATGTTGAACAGAACAGGGCCAAGAACTGAACTCTGTGGGAGCACCAACGCGAAGTGTTCATTAAAGAGTTCAGCTTTCCACCGACTGTCTGTTTATCAGCAATCCTATCCCATTCTTCAGGGCCCCACAATTCCCTTGGTCTTCCCTCTGCTCCCTATGTATCTAATGTAGGGCTTCCTATTGTCCTTGATTTCAGGCACCAACCTGATCTCAGCCACCACCCTTGCCTTGCCATGTGTGTACACACGTATACATACATTGTTTTCCTGTTTGAGTATACTGTTTTTACTTACTGTGTGCATCCACACATGCAAGCATGTGTGCTTGCAGCGCTCAAATGGAAGCAGTGCAAATTTGAGCTGGGGTGTTTTGCCTCGGTGCATGTGCTTGGACGTGCACTTTGGTGTGGAGCAAATTGTGCCAGTTGGGGCAAAATAACCCTGCTGCCTCCTCGTGGATCTGCAGTCAGAGGGAGCTAGAGCCCAGGGCAAGCACCTGTGCTGTCCCCAGCAGTATAAAAAGCTGCCCTGTCCTGGACCCAGCAGTATAAAAAGTTGTCCTGGCAAGTAGCTCAGGGCTACTAGCTCTTGGGAGCTTCTGGGGCCCAGCCAATTGGTACCTGGGGACACTACCCCTTGTGCCAGCTGGACTGCTGAAGCAGCCCTGAGAGTTCCCTGCACCCTCTACCAACTGCAGCAGGCTGCCAGTGGGGGCTGCTGCCTGGCTGTGACCTGCTGGTCACCTACCAGATCTGGATGGGGACTGCATTGCCAGTAGAGGCATCTGCCCCTCTGGACCAGCCGACAGTGGGCTGTGGCTTCAGGGCTGGCCTCTATGTGGCACTACTGCCATGTGTGACTCCTGCCTGGCCATCTGGGCAGCTATCGCCCAAAAGATGTTCCAGGTGTGGTGACCTGCTTTAAACTGTCAAAGCATGTCCTCCTGGCCCCATTTGGTAAGGAGGTCAGCCACAGCCAGCTGGGTCCAAGGTGCCAGCTCTGAGCAGGCAGGGTCCTCCCACTGGCCTCCCTAGCAGGAATTATGGTGTTCCCTATTGGAAAACTGAAAAATCCCTGATTTTTTTTCTTTTTTTTTTTTTCCTTAAATCCCAAAGTCACTCTGTAAAATACCCCAAAATTCATGTTCCTCCACAAGTAAAACAAAAGACCACTAAAGACAGAGACGGAGACAGCGATCAGTTCAACAATGTGTTATTGATATATCTACAGTGTTAAAGCATGTCTCTTATCATAATAATAATAAAGTGAAATCTAAATACATGTTTCATGAATATATATTTTGCTGCACCCCCAACAGGGGATTTGGCCCCCACATAAGGGGTACACCCCCCAACAAGGGATTAGGCCCCCACACAAGGGGTATGGCCCCCCAACAGGGGCCAAATGGCCCTGCAGGGTCTACCACCCCCCCAAGACCCACTTGC
>NW_005842082.1:946861-972100 GCF_000455745.1 Alligator sinensis | reverse complement strand
TTACTCACTAGCACTGGAGCCCTGGTGCTGAGCACATGGCCTTGCCAGCTGCATGTTTCAGCACCAGGGTAAGAGGTCAACAATAGAGATGATCTGGCAGCCAGAGCATCTCTGTGGGGGACCTAGTCTCTGGTTGCCTCAGGGCATGGTCCAGGACTGTGCCCTGCTCCATTTTTTTTTTAAACTTCAATTTTTATTTTCTAATTTTTCCCCGTGCTGCTTTTTCGATCCTGCACGTGCTTGTTGCCCTGCCTCAAAGGGGTTTGAGACAGAACAAGAGGCATGTGCGAGCTTGTCTGGGGGACTCTGCCATGATCCCCAAGAGGCCCTGACAGCTGCTGCAGCAGCTGGTGAGTGTGGGGCTTTTTTTTTCCTTTCAAAGAACAGGGAGCTGGGGACAGGTGGGGTAGCCATGGGGGTGGGGCTGGGAGAGCGGGCAGGGGATGGGGGCTCATGGTAGAACCTCTCACAGCACAGGATAGTGTTGGGGTATTGGGGATTGCCCCCCACTTGGCAGGAGCCGGTCAGTGCAGGGCTTTTATTTTTTAAAGAGCTGGGATGCTGGAGCCAAGCGGGGCAGCCATTGACATGGTTGGGAGAGCAGGTGGGAGTTGGGGGGCACTTGGGGTGCTGGGGGAGCAGGCATCGGAGGTGGCCTGGTGGGGGTTCCCCCCATGGTCCCCTCCCTCCTCCTCTAGCTCCCCCTGTTCCCTACTAACTGGCATGAAGTTTGGGTCCAGCTCCCTGTGGCAGTGAGTGGGGACTGCCTGAATCTCTGAAGCTCTTTGAATGTCTCTGAATCTTTTCTGAATCAATTTGGAGAGCTTCAAATTAATTTAGACCTTTTTATTGGTCTCTCAATTCAATTTGGATTTGGAGATTTGGCCACTGAGTCTCCTCTGAATTGAATCAGCACCCAAAGTTTCACACAGCCCTAATGCTTGATAGTGAGATGTAAATTTTATGTTTTCTAAGTGATCTCACATAACACCTCCAAATAAGGAAGTGTTGCTTCTGAGAACCAGTGCCTAGAAACATCGGAGGATGGAAACCAGGCTAGAGTCTCTAAGAACACTAACACAAAGACACAGAAATGCTCAGCCTGAGGATCAGAACTGCAGTGGGAGATGTAGAGCCCAGGTGAGGAGGTGGAGATGAGGGCTCCAGTGTGGGGAAGAAGAACCAGAGGGCTGAGTGCCCAGTATGTTTACATGTATAGAGTTGCCCTGGAAGGGGCCAGAGCAAGCTTAGACCTGGTTGGGTAACTGGCTGGCCACTACCCCCGTGAGGGTCGCGGGAGAGGCCCAAAAGATGGTATGTCTGCCACCCAAGGTATGAAATAGCTAAACCTGTGGCCTAAGGGGCCTTCTCCAAGAGGGAGCAAGGTAGCATAAGTGGTCGATGCATGACAGAGACCCTGTGAGAGGGTGGACTGTGAGAGGCCCTAGTGAGAGGAAGACAGTATGAATGTGAGTGCAACTAAGGCCTGACAACGAGGCCTAAGCTTGGTCCAGCTGTAGGCCAGGAGCACATTGTCATCTGGATGCCATCTGCGAGGCTTGGGCTGCTGTGTAGGGGAGGAATGGAGCCTCAGATAGTGCTCCCTGGCATTGGGGCAAGAATAGCAGCCTTAATTAGCAACTTAATTACCAATGTAACCCTGGGTGCGACACTACATGCGCCCTCACCTGAATAATGGGATCCTGGGGTACCTGGTAGCCAGTAGCCCTGCCCAGCCCCCCTGGGAAGCTGCTGCAGTGACCCGAGCGGAGAGCCTCCCCTTACAATCAAGCACCCTCGCAGACCATTTCAAACTATTTACAGGATTTAATTATTTACAACATAACAAATAATCATTAAATAAGCACAGGGATATACTGTCTAATAAACCCTCAAGAACTTATTTACACAGTCTCTCACTTGCACACGGTGTTCTGGGGATCCCGTGTGCACTGCCCCGGCGGGGTATCTCAGGGAGCGGGACTGTCTGTGTTCCTGCACATGGTCTGTGGATGCTCCCTGGTGCTGGTGCCCGTCTCTGTGCTCCTGGGGTCTCTGGGCAGCAAGCAGCAGCTCCTCTGCAGTTCCTGCAAGACAACCTTCCCCTGCCTTTGACCCCCTTCCCTGGTTCTGCTGTGAGCAGTGTCTGGGCTGCAGGCTGTAGCAACCCTCCTGCCTCACACAGCTCCGGCATTTGCCTCACAGCTCCGGCAAATGCAGCCCCTCCCTGGGCTTTGCCTGCCCCTGGGGCCCCTCACCCATCAGGGAAACTAGGGCAGACTCCGGCAGTCCCCCCGGCTCTGCTGTGCTCACCCAGCCACACCGGCTGCAGTCAGGTCTCTCCAGGCTTGGGTTCTCCACCCCAGCAGTCCCTGCCTGCTCCTGCCGCTGCAGCTTCTCCACTGCTGCCCCTTCAGGTCTCTCCCGGGGGCTCTCCAAGGGACCACTGTGCTGAGACTCTGAATCCGGTCTCCAGCCTGTCCCTCAACTCCTCTCTCTGTCACTTTTGTTCCCCCCCGCGGGGAAAAACTGCTCCCCCTTTTATTCAAGCCTCTCAGCCAATCCCAGCTCAGGGCCCTTCCCGGGCTTTTGCTAACGACTCTCTTTCAAAACTTTGCTGGGGTTGCATCACCCCTCCCACTTCCAACAGGGCTGCTCCCAAACAGCTTCGCTTGCCCTCAGAGCCTACAGTGTCCTCTCTGGGACAAACTCTGTCTCTCTGCCAGGCAGCCCTTCCCATTCTGTTCAGGTGGGTCCATTTTTTAAAGGCTGCTACACCAACAAGGCGTGGCGAGCGTAACAGGCAGGTGGCGTGCCCAAAGGCAAGTGGGGGAACTAGCACTGTGGTTAGTCGGGGAGCCCCACTTTTCCACAGTGAGAAGCCGATATCTAGTAGGCTATATCTAGGGAGCAGAGGCGACCCAACCAGGCTGTAGGGCCCAGGCAAATCGGCCTGTGTGAGGCCCCTCCCCCAATGCAAGGAAGCCGGTGGTGGATTTGGCAGCAGGGGGAGGGGTGCCAAGCAGCCGGACATGAAGCCGGCAGTAGCGCAGAGTTGTCACTCCACCTGGCTTTGCAGGGTACCCCCAAAGTGTGGGACCCAGGGCGGTCACACTGATTTGCCTCCTGCCCAGGGACGGCCCTGCTAGGGAGTAACCTACATCTAGGTTTCGGACACTGAGGTATGCAGGTGAGCTTTGTTTTGTGAATCTAGAGCTCGTGCCATAAGAAGTGGCATACAAAACCCTAAGCAGAGGAACAGAACACACTTTCACAGATCTCTACCAAAGTTTCACAACCTCTGACTGTGCACAGTTATGTAGTGAGGCAGATGGCATGAGGAACTGTTTACTTTCTAAAACTATGAACTTAAATGACATGACCATTGACATGCTTTTAAAGCAGATCAGTAACTGGTTAGAAAGCCAGAGAGAAATACTATTTGACTTAATATTCTGACTAGTTGTAGTCCTTGTAAAAGGTGTGGGCGGTGGTGCCCATAGATTTATAAGTTCTATCCCCTATTCAGAACTCATTGCGAAAAAGAGACTGTATTTAATTGTCTGAATACCTGTTCTGCAGGCAGTCTGACTCTCACACCCCAGAGAGGAGCCACGGATGCCGAACTACTAGATGATGCAAACTAGCTGCACAAGAAACTGGGAGGGTCCGTTCAAAAAAAGTTCATGTTCAAGGAGGTAGTGATGTTTGAGGACCTTGTACAGGTTAACATTCAGTAGTGCTGTATAAGGAGTGGTGCATAAGAAAAAACCAGGTTGGGATTTATTTAAAACATGCAATATCCACCAGGTAACCTAACACGTTTCTTTCTGCTGCATGATAAACATTATTATGGTGTTTGGGATATGAAAAGTGTTTGAGAGAAATTATTGCAATCTTCATCAGACATTGTACAGTCATAGCCATGCATGAAGGTTCTAGTGTCACTTGTGTCTGAGCCTGGGGTGTGCAGACAATGTGACTGTAGCATAGAGGCATCCTAGCTCTAAAATGGGCTGTCAATCGGATGAGTGCCTAGACAGGACTATGGATCTGGCCTCCAAAAAGATGGATCAAATGTCTGTCTAAAACTTCATGCAATAAGTGTAAATCTTATGTGGACAAAATCATAAGTGTGAAGGAAGGCAATGCAAGCAATGTTATGTGGGGATCTGGGATGTAAATTAACACTGGTGCTTTATGTAAAAATTATGAAACCTGAAATAGGAAATGGTTACATTTTTTAGGTTTTGAATATATGTCAGAGATATGAATGCACTTTTTTTACATTACATTTTTGTGATGCAGCTATTGCCAGAAAAACTTTGGGAATTTGAGGCCAAAAAACCAGAAAGCTCTTGAGAATTTATGGGTGACGAATGCTTGTCTGACTTTATTAAGGTGTTTTTTGTGGGGGGTTTTTTGTTTTTGTTTTTTTTTTTATAAACTACACCTTCATAGCTCATAATGTGAAAGACTATGACCGCTACTTCATTGTTAGCCAGTTACTGAAGGAAAACAAGGGTGTGGAACTAATCACTCAGGGCAGCAAATTCATATGCATACAAGTGGACAGTTTGGGTATCCATAGATTCTTTAAACTTTTTGCTGATTAAACTTACCAAGTTTCCCCAGGTTATGGTGCTTGAAAGGTGCAAGGGGTATTTCCCACACATTTTTTTTCCAACATGCTGGAAAACCAGAATTAGGTGGGGTCTGTCTTGGGGGTGGAATACTACAGAGTTGAGATTATGATGCTTGGGGGAAAGAAGAGTTGTTTTTTGTTTGTTTGTTTGTTTTTTATAATGGTATTGGGATAACATTTTGACGTGGAAAAGGAATTGACCTATTACTGCCAGCAGGATATAAACATTTTGAAGGAAGCCTACTGTATCTACAGGAATCAGATTACAAAAATGACACAGCAGGTAGACACGGTGGAGAATTGTAAACTCAGAATGGTAAATCTTTGTATAGATCCTTTCCAATACATCACATTGGCATCTCTTTGTATGGCCATGTACAGTTTTGTCTCTGGAACCCTGGACGACAGCACTTCTCCACTGCCCCTCTCCCCTGAAAACTATCACAGACAGAAAAAGAGATTTTTGACCCCATTTATTCAGTGGCTAATGTACATCTCAGAGAGAGAGAATATTCAAATCTAGCTTGCTTTATGGGGTGAAGAGTTTCAGGTAGGCCCTTGTTTTGTGTGTGGTTTTTTGTTTGTTTGTTTTTGTTTTTGTTTTTAGATGGCTATGCTGAAATTGATGGGAAACTCATAGCCTTTGAATTTAGTGGCTACTTTTTCACAGCTGTCACTTTCTACAACCAAAAAGAGTGGAACCCACTGACTGTACTGTGTCTGAAAAACATAGGTTGTTCCAAAGCTGAATATCTCGAGAGTGGGGTTTATAGTCGGATCATTTGGGAGCATGAGTGGAAAAGGAGAGGAGCACAAAGCCTAGTTGCTTTCTCCTTTGGTCTCTGGGGCAAGGTTCCCTCTAAGCTGCGCATGTGCGCAGTCGCACACAATAAAAAATCTTTCCATGCAGTAACTTTTTAATGCCATACACTGGGGCTGGCATGGGACACTTACTGGTTGCCTGCGCGAGGGCCACTTTGCTCCACTCCTCACCACGCTGGCATTCCCATGGGGAGGGAGAGTGCAGCCTTGGCGAGAGCAGCCCATGAGGGGCTGGGCTGCTGATCAGTGGGCAGCCATCACCCCCTCTCCTTCCTCCTCCATGCCCACAGTGCAGGGCAGGCAGCAGCTCCTCCCCGAGGCAAGGCAGTGGCGGGGGCCAAGCCAAGCACTGTACAGGCTCCACTGGCTCCAGGGAACTGCTCCACTCCCCAGCTGCTTCAGGCAAGCTTTGCCACAAGCCACGCTGGCTTTATCTTAATCTTCACTTTCATCCCTGTGCCACAAGCCCCACAGCTCCTGCGCCAAAGCCTGGCAGTGCCGTGGGTCTTCCATGCTTTGCCTGCTCCCTGCCTCTACACCTTGCTGCAGCCCTTAAAAGCAACGCCGTGTGCCTTGCTGCCTGATCTGCCCAGTGGTGGGACGCATATGGCGCCATGCCACTTTCAAAGGCTGACCAGGCAGAGCCCAGCCTGCACGTGGGTCCAAGAGACATGACAGGGAGGTACATACACTTCATGTAACAAAGGTACTGGAGACAAAGTCAGCTCTTTGGTAACTGAAGACCGAGAACTCAAATACTTGCCTGATTTTAAGTATTAATTAAGCCTTAATCCTGACCACAGAGACATGATTAAAAGGTAGCATGTGGGTAGTACAGCTAATTTCTTTTATTACTTGCAACAATGCAAATTAAAAACAGAATTGGGGCTTTAAAGAAAAACATCTAACAAAATAATAAATAGACTGAGACTAATATTAAAGAACGCATCTGGTACACAGTGTCATATTAAATATTAAAGGGGGAGGTGGAACCAATTTGGGAATGGACTGAAGCAGTATGCTCACAGACCAAAGCAGGGTGCTCATGGATTGCTACACCTTAGAGGGAACATTGAGCTGGTGATGCTGTCTTTCCGGAGAGGGCTAATGCCATCTGTTTCTATTACAAAACTAAGTCTGATACACAAATACACTATTATGATTTTACCAGCCTCTGCCCTTTCTGGCTTGCAGAAACAAAACTAATACCCTATGAGGCACACTAATTCATGACAATTTTGGTCCCCCTGTTAGGTTATTTTGGAATGGCCAAAGTGAAACTAGACCCTACATGAGGTCTTGTTTACCTGTGCTGCCTATCAGAGTGAGCAGAAAACTTATGTTCCTACTGTGCTGCACCTGCACAGAAACAAAACAGCAAAAGTGCACTCATTCTGATGAGGAGAGGGACCTCTTGGGCACTTGGTACACAAGAGAGTTGAACAAAGCTATCAAGAAGAGCTACATGGTAACTAAAATCTGTGAAGTCTGGCAGTTTGCTGAGACAGCTAACACACTAGATAGGGATAGACATTCAAAAAGTCTGAGCCTGTATTGATTCAATCTTTGCAGATTAGTCTAACCTGGCTAGGCTGAACCAGCTTGTAACTGGGCAGACATTCTCTCTGGACTGAGGAAATTCAGGCACATGCCATCAGTGGCTCAGACTAAAACCTGGGGGGCATTAGAGCAGTCCTCCGTTCCTTCCACAGTGCTGAGCTGAGGGAGGTGGGGGGCATGGCCAGATCCCCACAGGACTCTTTGATTAGGGTGGTCTGCCTGCATTGTCCCGGGCTTTTCCCTGCTGGCTGCTCAAGGGGTGGGAGTGTTGCCAGCCCCCTGCTGGCACTCTGAGGCAAGGGTGTGTATGCAGTGCATACATCTGTTGGTAATACTTAGCTTTTCGATCTCCCCTCTGTCATGGTAAAACACACGCAGCAAACTTTAGGTCAGGTCAGCAGAAGCTTGGTTTATTTAGAGAATGCATTCTGGACAGACTCATACACAACTGGAGAATTGTGAAGAGGTCTGACCCCATACAATAGGTGAGGCGAGTTCATATAGAAAATATGACATCATAAGCATAGCAACAACATATACCAATCAGCATTTGCCATGACTTTGTTAGTAATGTGCATGTCTCTACTTATCTTATTTTAGCAGAGTTTAGGGGTTTCTTCTGACTTGTAACCTCAGGGGTCACTTCCCGTTTTGGGCTGACTCAGCAGGCTGGTTTGTGGTTACTTTTGTGCTAAGTTTTTGTTTTTACTAGACTAGGACAGGATGGTCCCAGTCTGTGTTAGTCTGGCAGTTTTGGGTCATGTCCTTTTGACTTCCCCATAGCTTCCCCATAGCATGTTTTGCTCCCTTACACACAATGGAGATTTAACTCCATTTTTCTCTTCTCCCACACCTCTCTCCTTCTTTATACTGTCTGCAGCAAACTGACAGGTAAGCAAGCCAGCAGGGGACTGATAATAGTGATTATCAGCTTGTCAGCAAAAAATAGGCTCTCTCCATTACTTCAAACTCTTCTTAAACAGATTACTGGCTGACCTGTTGATTAGCTCCAAATAGCCCTAAGCAGTCACTGTGCTGTCTGCCTGTCGCAGTGAAATTGGAAAGATGCATACAGAGGCACCTCTCAGCATTAGCTAACATACCATGTTCCTAGTGCCATGGGGCTGGGGTCTCTGTTGTAGGAGATGGGAGGAAAGGGGGGGGCGGGAATCCCTGCTTGAGCAGTGAGTAGCCAGGGGGTGTGGGGCAGGGGGAAGCCAGGCAGACCCTGTTGTGTCTGCAGTCTCCACCAGAGCTCCAGCCAGGGAGCAGAGGGGAGGGGCCAGTCCTGCTGTGGAGCAAAGAGCACCACCCAGCCCAGAGAGCATTCTGGGATGCTGGGGGAGCCTGGTTTATCTTAAACCAGCAAGGGGTCTGAGACAGACACTGCATAAACCGGTTTGAGCCAGATCAGTTAAGTTTGATACTACATTCAACCAGGTTTATCTCAAACCAGTTTCAGCCATTTTCAAACTGGTTTATGTGCACTGGACATTTGTTCTGTTACAGGTTTAAACCGGTTTCTGATCACTTGAACCGGTTTATGTGTAATGTCTGTCCCTAGCCACTTTCTTCAGAGTACATAAAACTGCACCAACAGAAACCGGAAGCCTTGGGTATCCCTCCTGGTGTACTGAGAAAGAAAAGCAAAACAGATACATGAGCAATTTCTATGAGAGAGAAGATGTGCATTTATACCAAGAGCAAATTAAATGGAACCCTGCAAAGTGCCAAATTGCAAAATTGTTTCTAAATTCTTTGTGGAGTAAATTCAGTCAGAGAACAAATCTCCCCAATATCAACATCATGAGAGACCTAATAAACCCTTTGGCTATCTCTTCTCCCACTTATGAGATCTCATCTTGTGACTTTATTGATAATGAGATGGTCTGCATATCTTGCAAGCATGCCAAAGAGCATATATGTTCTCAGGTAATGCTAGCATCTTTATAGCCTGTTTTCATGTGCATGTGTATGCACTCTCTTATGCAGTTATCGTTCTCAAAATCTGATTGTAGTGGTTTGCTGATGTTTGTTCATCATTGTAATATCAGAATATTTAAAGGTGAAGGGGTTATTAGCATGGTTCCTGCTAAAAGCTTCATTATCCATGTACCTGATGATGACAAGTTTAGGCAGCTGTCCCAAAAATAGATTCTCCTGATTACTGAGCTGGCTACCTGCAGGGATGCTAAGCACCTTCATGCCCATGTGGTCTATGGGGTATCTAGCATTGGCCATAAGAAAGGCCTCCACATGGCCCAGTGAGATATCCAGCCGTCAGGGTGTCCATCAAACAAAAGGCATCTTTACTGTGAATCACTTTAATTTTCACGTTCAAATTTTTCTTGGAAAAAAAAATCACTGTAGAGATGGTCTAGCAGCTCTGTCTTCCTGCTCTGGGCCATGAGGTTTGCCTGCCTCCTAAATCCATGATTGCCACTGTCCAGTGAGACTACTTTATGTTGTTTGGGGTATCTCTGTAAAACAGATCAGCATAAAATTGTGTGGTAAAGGTGTCATCACTGTAGCTGGGCACTGATTCAATAAGGGCTGGTAAGGGTAACAGTTAGGGCTGTGCAAAGCTTCAGATCATGATTCTGATTCAGAGTTGATTCAGAGGCCAAATCTATGAATCTGAATAGAATTGCTGGAAGCTTTGGGCTTTTTGAATCGCTTGGGAAAAGATTTGGAGCCCATTCAGCCATAGAGTATAATGGGGAATCAATGAAATATCTATAACTTTGTCTTTTGGCTGATTTGGATGAAACATGCAGGGATGGTAGCCCCTGCTGAGAGCATGATCTGTGCTAGGTTTCAAGGTTATATGTACAGGGGTTTCTGGGAAACTGTACCTCAAAGTCCTGAAAGCAAAACACATGTCACGTGTGTGTGGTAAGCCACAGTGGGGTGAAAACTGCAGGGGTGATATCCCCTGGTGAGGCCACAAAGCCTAACAAGTTTCAGGGAGATGGGTACAGGGATTTGGGGGAAACTGTACCTCAAGCTGCGGACAAGCAAAACTCGTGACATGGGTGACACTGTGTGTGTTAAGGTGTAACAGGGTGAAAGCTGCAGGGATGGTAGCCCCTGCTGCTTCCATGAAGCCTGCGAGCTGTCGAGGAGATAGGTGCAGGGCCCTCTGGGTTCTGGGGCCCCGCACCTCTAGCTGCTGACAGGCAAAACTTATGAGATGGGTGCTTGTGCAACTGTGTCTGTCTTGGGGCGGGTTGGGGGGGGGACGGGACTACTGCAGGCCTGGCTGCTAAGCTACTATGTTACCAGTTACCAGTCAATCATGATTCACTGAGGGGCTAGCCCAAATACACAGTATCTAGCTAATGTGATGCGTTAATGGGCAAGGATTAACACCTACAAAACCACAGGCTAAGGAGAGGAAATAATCAATACAGACAATCAACTGCCCCAAGACAGACACAGTCAATTGCACAAGCACCCATGTCACAAGTTTTGTCTGTCAGCAGCTAGGGGTGCAGGGCCCCAGAACCCCCATGTGCCTATCTCCTTAACAGCTGGAAGGCTTTGTGGCCTTAGCAGGGGCTAGCAGGCCTGCAGTTTTCACCCTGCTGTGCCTTAACACACACAGGGTCATCTGTGTCATGAGTTTTGCCTGTTAGCAGCCAGAGGTGCAGAGACCCAGAAGCCAGACTCCCTCTGCACCTATTACCTTGAAACTTGGCAGACTGTGGCCTCAGCAGGGATGACCACCCCTGCAGTTTTCACCCACTTGTGGCATAACACATACACATGACATGAGTTTTGCTTTCAAGAATTTGGGGTGCAGTTTCCCCAAACACCCCACACCTATCTTCTTGAAACTTGGCAGGCTTTGTGGCCTCTGTAGCACTGCTGCTTTTATTTTAAAATAGTCACTGTACATTGTTTTTCACACCCATGGAGAGTTTAAGGAGTTCACGTCAAAAGGTCTGGCATGTATAATTCTGTGAAAGCTCTTTATAAATATTGGTAATGTCTATGTAGTGAAAGTGTTGTGGGCTAGAAAATACCTCCACATCTTCAATTTTAACATTCTGTTAAACCTCTCTACAACTGCTGCTTTGACTTCATTATGCATCACAAAATGGATATTATATTGCTTTAACAGTTTGGTTAAAGGCTGATTATAAAAATTCTTTCCTTAATTTTCAAGGTACACGACCCTCTGTGGAAATGGTTTTAAAGTCCTGGGCTATTTCACCACCAAATTGTTTGTTTTTTAGATCCATGGGCAAGGCATGCTTTGATATGTCTATTATCATTGAGGAAAATTGCAATATTGACCTATCAACATTTTCTGATAAACATTTTGTTGAAAATTTGACAACCAGCTCTACTAAACACTGTTCAAAGAATCTGAACTATTGATTTTATTTTAAAAGTTTCCAGGGGTGTGTAAATATGGAGCAAATGTTGCAAACAGTATCAGAAAAATCTTTGACTGGCTGGGATATTTGCCAGCATCCCAGGAGAATAAGTCAGGGCTACCTTCAAATTGCAGAACAAGACCCATCAGCATACCTCCACACCTACTGTAAGTCATACTGTAGTATATGAAAGATGGGAAAGAATAGTATAAGGGGCACACCTCTTGTCAAACTTTAAGCCCTGCCCCTTAACAGGTGCCCCACCCCCTTGGACACCATGTTGGCCTCCATCCTGGAAATGGAGGTCCCGCCCCTAAAATCTGACCTTTGCCACCAGAAGTTCTGCCCCTTGCTCTGGAAGCACTTGCTTCATCATCTTGATTGCCATATTGGAACTGGAAGTCCCACCCTGTGGCATGGTGTCTGGCTCTGATAGTTTCATCCACATGACTCTGAAACCCACCCTCATTGTCACTATGCTGATCCCAGAAGTCCTTGCTTTATCACATAGTTCATGACCCCAGAATTTCTACCCACATGACCCCAAAACCCACCACCTCACCAGCATGTTGGTGGCTATGGTGGCTGCCATATTGGTTCCAAAAGCCCCTGTACCATCAGAAGGTCTCTGACACTGATAGCTCCATTCATGTGACACCTTGCCACCATGCTGATGGCCATCTTGGCCTCAGAAATCCCTCCCCTACTGCATAGTTCATGAAATTAGAACGTCCACCCCTTGACAGGAAAACACTGCCTCCCAGGGGGCCTGTCCTCATGGTACCTCAAGGACTGCAATGTTCTGTCCCCCTTGGCCATGAGAAGCAGGCACAACCTGTCAGGTAGTGGGGGGTTGTGACCCCTCTAACAACTTGTCTTACCATGGCCAGCTAATTGGCCCGCCCCAAGAGCAGCACTGAACCAATCAGAGGAAGTATAGGACCATGTCTGGACCTCTGATCTTATTCCTCAAATCCCTTTCAACACCTTCTCTTTCTGATAAAACAGAATACTATTGGCTTTGGATTTGTATCAGGACAAGTGTTTAGTATTGTTGTTATGCTCTGGAGTATGGTAGTGCCAAAGGGCCCCAGTCATGCATCAGCATGATGTTAGGCAATGCTTGACTTTCTAAATTGGACATGCCTTTACGCATTTAACTGTGCCTCCTCCTCACTGCTGCTGTACAATTTGTATGGAGAAACCCAGTGAAGAGGTATCATTCAGTTAGACGCATGTCTACAGCACAAAAAAGTTCAGGTAAGGGAAAAAAAAAGCAGGTAAAACAAATGTTTGTGAAATGTTGGGAAGATGTATTCAGAATCAAGTTCTGTTCTCTTGTCTGTCTCTCTTGCACATTTTATGCATTGCAGGGCCAGCTTACAGGACCCTATCTGCAAGTTCATACTTGTAAGATATGGACCAAAACATCAGACAAGTTTGCACCCTGAGAAAAACCCTGCCATTGAGTGGCTAGAGGGGTGGCAGTTGGGGCATAGAAGGCATTTGAGTGCCAAAGAATGGAGTCAAGGGGAGTCGGTCTTAACTGCCATGGCAGCTCAAGGTCTCTGGTGGTAGGGGTGGCAGCTGCTTATGTTGCTCCAGCACAGTCTGACCCCTTCCCCTCCATTAGTGTTGTTTCTGCTACAGCACCTGCATAGGTCTGCTGCTGCTGCTTCAGTGCAGACTCCCTTAAGACTCCCCATATTGTGATGCCCTCTAAGTCAGCACCAAGGGCTGGCGGCCTGCTCAACCACATCAAGTTATGCTACTGCAAGACCAATGGAGGAAGCAAGGTCATCATTATCTGATGTCTTTCCCAGGAGCATTTCTAATGCATGAACATTAGAGTGGCCCAATGACAGAAGTGTCAGAAAACACAGCAACTGATCAGTCAAGTGCCACCAGAGCAAGTAGAATAAAAGAAGTAAGGAGTAAGGGAAGTGTTTCAGTGTACAGAGGGGTGCTGGACTATGCTGACTGATGCTACAAGACCAATTTAGGTGTTTTACACTTTTGCCTAGAAACTAGATCTGAGTTAATCAACTATTAGGCTCAGCTTCCATTTGAAGGACTCGCCATGTATCAATCAGTCAATCACTTTGCCATGATCTCCAAGGAAGTAGGAAATCATTATAATAACTTACTTATGACTTCCCTCCAAAATAGACATTCTGGGCACATCCAGACATATGTAGACATTTGGTTCCCTGGGGACAAGTAATGGCAGTGCAACTTGCACCACCGTTACTTGTCCCTAGGGAATGCCTCTGCCATGTGCACTTTGGTATGTGGCAAGTTGCCCTGGGTGGGGTAGGGGAGGCTGGGGTCAGCACTGTGCTGGCCTCAGCAGCCTTACCTGGGGTCCTGGGGGTTGTTTCTGCATTTTTTTTTTCCTCCTGGATATCCAGGAGTCATAAAAACCCATGGAAGAAAAACCCAGCACAGCACATGCTCAGTCAGCATGCCCTTGCAGCATGGAGAATGCCAGACTGTGTGGTATGTGGTGCTGCAACCGTGTTTGCAGCACCCATACCATATGACCACACTCATCTACACGTGACCTCTATGACCAAGCAAAGAACTTGTGTTATGATCCTTCTTGAATCTTTGCTTTTTACTTCTTTGTCCTACTTACAATCTTTTGTGGTATTTGGTTCCTAAGTATTTAAAGGAGTTGACTGTTCAAGAAGCCTTCTTTTAGTGCATACATCTTTATGTGCTTTCTTGTTATGCACTCCTGTGGATGTGATTTTCATTTTGCCCAAGCTAATTTCCATCCTATAAGATGTTCCTGTGTTGTCTAGTTTCTCAGTCCATTCTGACAGTATTTTTACTGTTCTCTCTAACAAATCTGTCACTTGTAAATCAAAGGTGACCATATCTTTCTCTCTGTGATCAAAACGGAACCTTCAAAATCTTCAAGTGGCATAATATGATCAAGAAAGAAGCTGAAGAGAAGAGGCAACCATGACTTACCTTAACACACGTTTTAAATTGTGGTACTTCCCACTGAGTACCCAAAAAGGTACTTCCCACTAAGACAGAATTGAAGATGTTGTTGCAAAGTGATATGATATGAATCGCTCCTGGACTGATATTATGTTTTGCTATAATTACCTACAGAGCTTCATGCCAAATATGAGATAACTGTTTTGAAATCTATATAGATATGGTAATGGCTCCAGCTGGCAGTCAATTTATTTTTCACAAAGTAGTTTCAAATTACAAATGGGCTCAGTTTGACAGCCTTTTCTGAAACCTGTCTATTCTCCCACTAGTATATTTTCTACATTAGTTTCAGTTGACTCAACAAGATGTGCAGCAGTACTCACTAATTTTAAAAAGTGGCCAGTCACCCTTATAGTTATGTAATTACTGCATTCTTGTAAGCTTTCTTTTTGTTATAGGTATCACTACTGATTTTTGCCTAGTGCTCAGGCAAATTTCTGTAGTGCTATGTACTGCTAAAGATATTGTAAAGTACATCAATCATCAACCATGATCTCTCTCCCCTACTTCAAAACATTCTCCAGGGATGTTTAATTGCTACCTCAAATTCAGCCCTAAGATTGGTCATCTTCTCTATCTTGATTGTTATTCAGTTTGATGACCGTATTTGGAAGAGATTTAAGATTATCATTATATAATTCTGTAATACATTCTTTTTGTCCTTTAGCGAATGGTTTAGTTACAGTAAGATAAAGTTTATTTTTGTTTTTAATTGTTTTTAATTGTAGCTTGTTGATTCCTGTTGATCTTTTTCACAACTTAAATGGTTCACTTAAAATATTGTAGGAATACCACTCTGCCTAAAGAAGAGAAGGTTGAGAGGGGACTTGATAGCAGTTTACCGCTATATCAGAGGTGTGCATCAGGAGCTCGGTGAACAACTGTTCACTAGGGCACCCCCAGGGAAGACCAGGACCAATGGGTACAAACTCCTGGAAGCCTGCTTCAGGCTTAATACCAGGAAAAACTCCTTCACAGTCAGAGTGTCCAGACTGGAATAAACTCCCTCCAGAGGTGGTGCAGTTATCTACCCTGGAGGTTTTCAAGAGGAGATAGACAGTCACTTCTCTGGGGTCACCTAACCCTAGTTGTCTTCCTGCCTAGAGCGGGGGGCTGGACCTGATGATCTGCAAGGTCCCTTCCAGCCCCTACCTATCTATGAATCTCTTTGATCCTTTGACATCTGGTTAATGTATCTAGTTTTCCTTGGCTTGTCTCATCTTTGATCTAACTTCTTTAGTCACTACCTTGTAATCCTCTACCTTCTTTTGCTATTTTTCATTTTGGCTTTAACTTTCTGTGTTGACTACATAGGGAACCTTGATTATGTTATCTATGTTCTATTGTGAATCTTTTTGCATATGCATGATATCTGAATATCCTCATTGGTACGTAGGCAGACAAGGTTCTTTGGGAAGATGTGATATCTTTTATTAGATGAACTAAATATTTGAAAAAAATGTTCTTTGCCAGCTTTCGGGCACAAATACCCTTCTTCAGGCATAGGGAAAATCTACCCAAAGAACCTTGTTTGCCTATGTCCTTAGACCAACACAGCTACAATCAACAACCCTCATTAGTATGTGTGTGTTGCAGGGTTGGGGGTTACTTGTGACTATTTGTGCATGAAAAGGGTTAAATGTAAAGGGCAGGATGAAACAAAATTTTGGGTTCATAATCCTTCCCTTCAAAAATAAGTTTGTAAGGGTACAAATGTTACAAAAGAAAGGTCTCTTGAGAGGATATCACTTACTGTGATCTGTTCAGAAGTCTGCAGTAGAATTTGTCTTTGAATCTAGAGTGAAAAGGGGAGTGGGAGAGGGGAAGCTGGGAGTTGCCCTGGGTGCATTTTGTTATGCCTTTTCTTTCTAAAAGAGCTGTGATTCCTGAGCCTGCTATCAGATGATTCAAGGTCTAAGAAGGCCAGGATTCTGTTTTACAAGCTGAAATGTAGTAGTGCCCCCTAGAAGCAAGGAGCATCAGCTAAGCAAGGAATGATGGCAGTCTCTGGTGTGGGACTGCTTACCTGTCATCTACCATTTTGGATCATGTAGGTGGTACTGCTATTGAGACAATTCCTGGGTAAGCCTCCTTTCCCAGCATCTGGCCTGGGTAATGGAGCTCTCCTCCAATTTGCTCTGTGATGGAACAGAGAGTCCTTTTGCTGCAGAACTATCACCTTTGGCTAAGGGATTAACTACCATGCCCCAAAAGGACACAGAAGAGGTAAGGGCCAGCAGGTCCACTAGCCTCCACAACAAGTTAACCCTGTATGGAACCTAAAGAGATCTCTGATAGAATGGATTATGGTAAATTGTGGTCAATTTTGAATAATTGTTTTGTTGGAACTATTAATTGTTAATTTTCCCTTTTAATAAATCTTGTTGTAGTTTGCTATTGCCTGCTCATTTTGGAACATTTAGGTACAATTTATTTCCCCAGATTTCTGGTATGAGGTATCAATCAAAATGGTAGAACTTTCTGTGAAACCCATACATTTGAATCTGTACTTTGTTACTGTCATCCAGTGCCTGGCAAAAGGTTTGCACATAGGAGCAGTTTGTTTTTGGTATTGCATGCTCCTAGACTCCCCCTCCCCCTTCACCCCCCTGCTTCCCAAGTCTTTTCAGCAATCTCAGTTAGACTTTCATTAAAGTTATCTATAATGGCTTGAGAATTTTCTCAAAGGATGAGGGGAACATTTCTTTTTCTCCAAATTGGGTTTGTAATTATTCTTGAACCCAAGGATCTTGAAGTTTATCATGTTCATACTTCATAGTTCATTCCTTTCATTTTGTTTTCCTAGTCTTGAGTGTCATCTTCACTAACTGATGATCACTTCCAATATCTATCCTAGAAAAGGTATGTGTCCTGTATGTGTTTACAGAACTTTGCCAGCATTTGGACACAAGGGTGCAATCTATCTGCCAATGATACCAATCTTTTGGTACAAGCCAGGTTATTCTTCTGGAGGACTTGTGGGAATGGACATTAGCAAGAATAAAACTATTAAAATAAGCTAATTCAAATGGTCTGAAACCACATTCACTAAATGCCACACAAATTTCCTAGCTGTACCCTTCTATTCATCACCAGCAGCCTCTCCAGCCTAGACATTATGATGTCTCTGCATAATGCTGGTATCTTCCCCATGGTGTCTTGTTTAAATTGTTTCCAGTTCTCGTGCTAAACTCACCTAGTTATTATTCAGCATTTATCACCAAGCAGGTAGCACTCTAGAGGCTGGGGTGGTTTGGCACTGTTGACAGCCCAGAGATTGTTGGTTCAAGGCCAAATAAGAAATGCTCATGACTCAGTCATATTACAGTGCCCTTTTAGTATGCTATTCACCACACTGCTATGAGTCTCATTATTCTAGATACTTTAGTTTCCCTTTAAGTGGGTTGTAGCATTGTCTTTTTTTCCTTGACCTTTATTGCATGCTTACTGGACATAGGCTTCTCTCTATAAAAACTGGGCTCAGATCTCTTTCTCTCTGATCTATGCATGCAGTTACCGTCCCCGCAAAATGGGACTCTGTGGCCCAGCTGCCCTAGAAACTTAGGATCAGTTCTGATCTTCCCCAATAGCTTAATCATACTCTTTCCTAGAGTCCCAATGTTGTGGACACAGAGTTTACAGTAAACTATTTAGGGGCACGTGCTAGTTTAAAACAAATAGATGCACAGACTTTATTCCCCAAGGCAATTACTGTTCACTTCAGATAGCACAAGCAGTATTGAAATCTAGAGAAAGTAATGCACTTAAGTACACATTACCCTGCCTCATTTTCTTCCCCACTATTGTGTGTTTTTTGGGCATGGGCAGAGTTCTCCAAGGGGCTTAGGATCCCTGGTTCTGCACACAGTCTCTCCAAATTATGAAGAATCTCTCTGCCTCAAGCCACAAGTTTCCTACTTCTGTTGATCCCACAGTTAAATAAAATCTGTTATGAAAGCATGCTCCTTTTTTTTTCTCCTCTTCCGCTCATACCTGTGTACCTGAGAGTCCCCCAATTTTCCAGCCTTTAGGAGGAGGGTTAAATAGCTGTACCAACTCTTGGCTCCTTGTTTTGCCTTCGGGCAAAGTCTACTGCTTTTTAGATTCTAATACGAGCTCCTTTTGTCCTTGGTAGAGAAGTTGGAGAAAAAATGAATTTTCTCTAAACTTCAGCTTTCACAAGATACTTGTACCTGAATGATTCTCAGTTGCCAGGTCTGTCACCAATGCTTGAAATGTCAGTCCAGTCTGGAAGTAACAAGACAACCAGATCCTTTTTCAAAAATATTTGGAAGTCTGATGCAGAAGGAAGAGAGCCCGCATTATCAAACAAAATTTATAAGCTGTTCATGGATTTGTGCTGTGTCAGTTTAAGGGGTCTATATTAATTCATGTTTAGGAGTAAAGGTACCAATGGCATACCTCTTTAGCAACAGTAAATTTTAAAAATACTTTAAATGTATAAAACTTGGGATGATAGGAAAGGAAATTTGTCATGCAGAACATCAGGATGGCTTTGTTTGCTTGCTAACTGCTTGGTCTTGTTAGCTTCTTGTCCAGCAAGATGGTATCATACCCCTTCAAACAGTTCACAACATCTACAAAGAGTCTGGTTTGAGTTTAAGTACAGAGCCATTGGTGGGGCAAGTGAAGGGTGTAGGGCAATGCATGCAGAGTTATCCAAGCAGAATTAAGATATGTACAGACTATATCCTATTTTTAGGGAGAGTTTTCTGTTAGCTGATAGAGTGGCTAGAGTATATTTAGCCCTTATTCCTTTTTCCCCTCTGTTTGACTGTTGTGATCTGACCTGTTTCTTCTTTCCTCACCTCCCCCTCCACCCACCTCCAACTGGTTACCAATCTGTGACATTTTTGCTCATTTGTTACAGTTGTGCAAGCTGGCCCTGCTGTGCATGAAAAAACAAACTGGCTCATTTCCTCTCTGCATCGCCATCCCATATGCACAACATCAACACAGGGCCCTCTAAAACTATATTACTATAGCAACTAGGCTCAGATCTCTCTCTCTCAGATCTATTGTCTGGGTAATAGATTCAGTAAAAGGATTCAGTGCTACATAAAAGGTTCTCGACTGGATGTTTTAATATCTCTTTATTACTTTGTTGCTTCTTGTATTACTGTAAAAAGGCACGCTCATAAATGTAAGATGAAAACCTAGTTTGGCATTGAGTGGTAAATATCAAGCCTCTAAAGTACTTAGCTTCAGTTATTACCTTTTTAATCTTTTAAATGCTTTAAAAAGGTAGAAATCATACTACTTTTTCACTGAGAGCAACTATGAGAGCTATGCCAAGCTAATCAAAGTTTGTAACTTACCATATATAGTTTCACGAGCTTATTACTGGTACTGGCAATGTAGTTCTACTTCTGCAGAGTATTACAAGTGTGATTAACTCTAAGTAGGTGAGTAGCACTTTCTTCCCTACCTTCATCGCCCCCCCCCCCCCCCCAAATTCTAAGTTTGCGTAACCTAAATGTAGACACTGAAATGCACAATTAAGCACCCAGTGATAATGATCAGAAGTGCTGGCTAGCCACTGCAAAAAAAAGTGCCTTGAGTGCGGTATGAAAAGATGGTGACATGTTAAGTATGATCATGGTTCAGTTATCTGTATTTAAATGCTGCGTAGTCTATCTTTCCTTTTCTATATATTTGAGGCTCACAACATCACTTCTTTTCTAGATTAATGCTCAATTTGTATTCAAGTATAGCTTTTTGCATTGATGATTTTTTTTACTTGAAGGTAGAACCTTAAAAAATGTTTACATTGTGTAAATTCGGCCCTTTTTTGCAAGAAACAACTTCTGTTACATCTGTTCCATAATTTAAATAAATCCAATGAAAACAGTTACATAACAATACTACATGTTTTAGTAGTGTTTGAAAGCTGATAACTGTAACATTAAAGACCTGACACAGAAGTAGAACATAAACAGTAATGAACCTGAATTAATTTCCTTTCATTCTTCAAGTGAAAGGAATTTAAACATTAAACAAAGAATAGATGAATCCTGACAAGAAGTTTAACTGTTACATTTTTTCATTTGTAAAATTTTAAAGTGCTATTGGTAAACTATGTGAAAAAAATGGATCTTTACAAGATATGATTTTTAAACTGAAAATGTCCCTTTAAATATGGATACAAATCTTTATTTTTAAATCTCATTGCTCAGTTTTCCTCTTCTGTATCTTCTTCTTTTGAAGTAAGGTGGACTCTAGTTATTTCATTTTACAGAATGAAACCTGATGAAGTGTTTGATGTGTGCATGCTGTTTCATTCATATATTGGCTCCTGTTAAAACAGTTCAAATAAACAGTTGAAGGTTTTAACAGCTTTAATGGAAATGGATCATGAGAGTAAGATGAGTAGGATTGGGACCCATATGTATACGAGGGTTTCTCTTTCTAGCCAGCATCTCTCTTAGTTTTCCCTTTTCTCTTGTTTTTATCTTTCACAGAAGAATGATTTAGTAAACGATGAATTAAGGCATGAACCGATAAATTAGTCTGCACAGTCAATCAAACAACAAATATAGCCTTTATAAAAAGGGAAGGAAATATGGTTAAAAGAACTGTGCCCTGGGACATCTTAAAGGAAAAATGAAGGTAGGGGGCTGCTTACCCTCTCAAGAAGTAAGAGGTAGCAAAATAGCCAAATCCACAAATGTAAGATCTTTATTATTCACAGGCAATAAAGGTTCTCCATTAAAATCAATGAATTGGCTACGCTGTTGAACAACAGAAGACTACCGGCAGTGTTTGGATGAGTCAGTTTGCACTTGGTTGTTTACAAATTACTAGATTAACTAGTATTTGTGCACTGAGGTAGTTGCCTCATGGTTTTCAGTGATTATTGTAATTCCTGATCTAAAACTGAGAATATTGATAATTTTTATGAAGCTGCAAGCATTTTTCTGAAGCTTAACATCACACACAAAAAGCTAAAAGGGTAACCAACACTGTTAAAAATGTCAAGTGCTTTAAAGATTTTCTGAAGACAAAGGAAAAAAATTGAATATTGATGCTCTGAAATATCCTGCATGGCCAGTAATGAATGATAGAGGTGGCCTTTTGCTGGATGTATGCACACAAATCATAAGGAGCTTCCTTTGTTTAGTAAAGGAATTACAATTCAGCTTTCCATTTTTCATACCAGCTTTCTAATGTAGAATGGGTAAAACAACATGACTTCTGCTGAAAGTTGTTTAACTCCAGACATTTGCTTTAGATGGAAGAGGTGTTTTATAGGACTGGATATATAAAGAATCCTAGCAAAATATGAGAAATCAACAGAGCATATGAACAGCTATCATACCCAAGAGACCTGAATTCAATATGAAGCAGGATCATAAAATGATAAAGAAAACCAGTGTCGAATTACTTCTGTGATTAAAAAAAATAGACAAGCTGTTTTGGAAAGGCTTTTTGAGTTGACAAGCCTGTATGAAATAGAAAACCTTCCTCAACAAGGCTTAATAGGCAAGCTGTATTCATATCATAACAGGAAATGTTTCAGTATCTTGGAAAATATGAAAGAACATCTCTGACATTACCTGACGCAGTGAGCTCAGGCTCATGCTTTGCCTCTCTGCTTTAGTTACTCTACGGTGCAAATCTACCCTGAAAGGAAATTCATGATTGTTACCTGAGAAAAAATGTTTCACATTCAATTATTCAAAATCTTGGGGATATCATCAAGCAATAAATTATTTGTCTTGAAAGCTGTGAAGTATTCCATCATGCTTGACTGCAACCAAGGCATTGGTAAAAAAGAGGTAGACATCAATGGTTGTTAGATATGTTTCTGCAGAAGAAATAACTGGCACAAGAGAAGGCAGTGTTAGGTTGAATTTTTAACACAACAGCATCTAGAGGTGCTGTTGGAAGGCATTTTTTCCTTGAACAGTTAAAATATATGTGAATGAGTGCAAGGCCTGAGACCTGAGGTGAACGGCTAACTGATCCATAAATGAATTATAAAGCCAATTTTTCTATGGTGTTTTGAACACAATCCCTTGATGGAAACATTTTGCAGCTAGCAAGGCAAATTCTTTAAATCTTAACTCAGTGATGACACAAAGCATTGCGCGGAAGCTACGTTATTTTTCAATACGAACCAAAGGTTTTTGCCTGGCCTTGCTAGAACTTCTCCGCTATTGGAAGCCTTCAGAACTTACCAAGCCTGTAAATTTATAAAGGCTGGGAGGTATTGTGACTCGTATGTGATCAATCTATTTCCAAAACCCTTAAGTGAAATGAGATGGGAAGGCAGAACTGACGCAGTCCATGTTTTTTTGGTAACAAATATCAGCAGCTTGTGACTTTAGGTTCAGTCACTGATGATTTACGTTTTAAGTGATGCTGATCTGCTGGTTCACAAGATCTACAACTATGAATTCCTGTGCAGTGTGGACTTTGGCATGATGTATTTTAGGAAGTCAACATCACAAGTACCTTCAAGAAGTTCAAGTGGCTATTGAACATACTGTGTATCAGCCAAAAGCTTCAAATAAGGGATTTTTTAGCTAAGTTACTGGCTGATGGGCAGGAAATTAAAGATATCATATTTACTGAATTAGAAAATGAGGTCCCTCCCCCCCCCAATTTAGCATGGATGGGGAAAGCCCCTTACCTTACAATTCAGCATGAGGCAGCTGGGGGGTGGTGGGGAAGGCACGCAGCTGCTGTGGCTCTGGCCCCAACCTGGGCCTGAGCCTGGAGCCAGGGCTGAGGTTAGGGCTTGGGCTGGGACTGGAGCTGGAGCCATAGCAGCCACATCCCCCCCCCCCCCTTCTCTGTACCCCTGCCACTCCTCCCTCACAGCCCCTCATTTCCCCCCTGACCACCATGCCACTCTCTCTCTTTCTCTCTTTTCCTCTCTGCCACTTTCCTCCTTACCTTTGCTCTGTGCCACTGCTGCTATGGGGCCAGGTGGGAACAGCAGTGCCAGCTCCATGTCACTGCTATGGGGCCAGGCTGGAGTCTGTTCCATGTCCTAGGCTGTGGCAGGGATGGAGTCTGCCAGTGTGGAGCAAAGGTAACAGGAGGGGGGATTGAAGGGCAGGCAGGGGAGGAGAGACTTGGAGGGGGGAAGGGAGATGAGAGGAAGGGGGACAGGGACCTGAGGCTGTGGGTGGCAGAACCAGGGGAGCGGGGACCAGGGGAAGAATGGGGGTAAGGGGGTGGTGGGGGCAGGCAGCCAGGGGGCAAGCTGCCCATCTCTCCCAATGCCTGCCCCCTACCACCTGCCCCGTTACTACCCTAGCACATCCCTCCTACTGCCACCCCCACTGTCTGTCCTCTACCACCTGCCCCATTACTACCACCCTCATCACCAGGAATCCTGGTTTTCTCTGATTTAAAAAAAAATCCCCAATTTTTGGTTTAAAGAAGTAACCCCAAATCCACATTTTTCCACGATTAAAACAAAACATCATTATATATATTAGTGGTGTTTTATTTAAATCACGGAAAAAATGTGGATTTGGGGTTGTGTTTTTTTTTTTTAACTGAAAATTGGGGATTTTTTTTTATCAGAGAAAACCAGGATCCCTGCTCATCACTCTCCGCCAGCACCTGCAGTAGTGGGGGTGGCAATTTAAGATGATCCTCCAATAATTAGATTTTGTACATGGAAATTATAATACATTTATAAATTTTCTGTGTGTAGAATCTAATTATTGGAGGTCATCTCATATTCAAGTAACTACGGTACGTCGCCACAAGAAAAATAACTTGAGGAAAAAGAAAACACTTGATTATGAGGCCTGAGCTTACTGGCTAATTAATCCAGAAAACTACAAAGCCAATTTTTCTAATATGTTTTGGGTACAGTCACTTGATGGAAGAATGTTACAACTAGAGAAACACCAGAAATTGTTTTTATATGATATGTTATGATAGTGAAGGTACCTCAGAGAATGAAAAAAGCAAAGAATTCAGTTAAGTAAACCAAGAGAAGTTGGATTGGACATCCTTTGACCTAAATGTCCTGGATCTTTGCAATGAACTGAAAGCTCTTGAGAGGTATGTGAAAACTGGGACATCTCCACAAACCACATTGGAGTTTCTGTACTTTGGCAAAGAAGCTTCTATCCTCACTTGCAAAATATATCCTTTGTACTTGAAACTGTATTAACTTTGTCTGTATTTGTTGCAAGTGGAGAATTACAAGTTTTCTAAATTCTAAAAAATGGCAGTTTAAAAAGACACATTTGGATTCTATAATAGCTCAATCTTGACTGGTGGGCCTTGCTTAAATTTCAGTTTAAAGCCAAATTACAGAAATTATTGGTCTGACAGATGCCACCTATGAGTTTGTATGTATAAAAAAGAAAAAAATACTAACCAGTAGTCCCAAATCTTTGTGAAAAAAGGTTTTAAAGGACTACTTGTTGTCACAACCCAAAGGGTGTGATTTTTGTTTTTGTGTGCTTCGGCACTGCTAAATTGTCCCCGCTAAATTGCAGCTTCCTTGCACGGTGGAGTTTTCTGCTGCAAAAGAGAACCCCGGTGTAAGAGAGAATTTCCCGCCAATTTGAAGCTTTCTTTGCAGGGTGCATTTCTTTGTTGCAGCACAGAAATGCTCGTTGCAAAGAGTTCCCGCCATTTGTATGCTAATTCGAGTCCCATTATTGGCCAGTTCTAAATTATTCACACGTGGCGGCTAGTGATTGGCTTGCTAGCCGTATAAAAGGCTTGAGTGGTTTCCACCCAAGTTGGAGGACTGCACGAACAAGGGAGGAGGAGACTTCACTCTGTGTGAAGATCTCTAAGCGCTGCGGATCCTTA
>NW_005842082.1:945475-945899 GCF_000455745.1 Alligator sinensis | reverse complement strand
GATTTAATGGTGAAGAATTTAAGTTTAACAGCCCAGCTGCGTATGGCCGTTCAAGCGGTCAAAGAAGCGGCTGAGAAAAGAGATCCTGGGATGCCACGACAAGATGGCGCCGAACAAGAGGGAGATTGCATGGAGAGGCCAGAAGAGAAGGGTGGAGCTTCGGAGGAACCCGTGAGAGTTCGGCCAGCGACTCCGCCCATCGGCGCAGCGTCGTCTCCGGCAACCCCGCCCAGCGACACAGCGCCTCCTCTACTGACCACGCCTTTCTGCCGACGAAAGGGAGAATCGAGCGGAGGAGTGCATCCGCCCCTCCTGCCTGAAACAGTAACAGCAGCAGTGACTCCCGCAGCAGTAGTCCAGCCTGTAACAACATCGACTCCTGAAAAAGCAGCTCGTCCTGTAGCAACGATCAACCCAGTGACTG
>NW_005842082.1:909208-944703 GCF_000455745.1 Alligator sinensis | reverse complement strand
TATAAAAGGCTTGAGTGGTTTCCGCCCAAGTTGGAGGACTCCACAAACAAGGGAGGAGGAGACTTCACGCTGTGTGAAGATCTCTAAGCGCTGTGGATCCTTACGGACCCAGCGCATTTCAAGTAGGCAACGGAGGTCTGATCAACCTCTAGCCTCTCGCCGTCGCTGATAGATTCCCAGACGTATCCCTTCCCGCGCGCAAACGAACCGGACCCACGGAGCCTAGCAAACTTCGTGTGAGTCCTTGCTGGACGACTCCAGAGCTCTTCTACCCGGGTTCAAGTCCTGCAGGTTTACTTTCCTGTCGCCGAAACCCTTTGCGACGTACCCTCGTATTTTTCATCTTCCCGTCGCCGGAAGGGAACGGCGCGAAAAGGACTCGGGTCGCTCCCGGCCCGCACACTTGTGTGTGTTATTTTTAAGTTCTTCCCTTCTTTCATACTTGTATTTTCACAGTAAACAAGAGTGATAAATTATTTCTCTTATTTTGTTGGGGAGAAGATAACAAGAAAAGCCAAAAGGTTTCTGCCTACACTAGAAATAGGCCAAACTGTCACAGTATGTGCGCCAATGTCCAAGGTCTATGGTGCCTTCCTCTGCAGGGTTTCCCAAACTCTGATCAGGATTATGTCCCTGAGTTCTCTTCTGGCTCGAACTACCTACTCCAGTCCATTCTCACAAAACACAGTACAGGTGGTGTCACATGACTAGGGGCCAACGCATTCAGCATATTGAGCTCTTTCCTTTGTGTGAAGAAAATCACTTCCCATTCCCCAGGATCATGCTCCAATAAGCAAGCTGCAGGGGACTGTAGAAGAGCATAGTTCCCATTCCTCCCCACAGCAATATTGAACTTTGCATGGGAGTACTTCTTTGAGAGAGATTGGGCTCAGTAAAAGAGTCCTGACAATCACACAAATGAACAATTTCATAGAAACATTATAGGCCAGTTCCTATCCACAGTGAACAAAATCTTTCCCAGGTTAGCCCATGGAAGGGGCACACTGGGGCAGACTTCCTAGGGCCGCTTTATGCTCTTGTCTCCCCACTACTGTTAATTGGGTAGAATGAATGCAAGAGGCTTGGTCTCTTGCTGAGTAATACCTCACTGACTCTGGAAGACAAAGAGTCTCCCCATGCACCTCCAAGTCTCTTTCTTCTCACCATCTGAGGAAAGATCATCTGTACTTCTTTCCCTATTCCTCTGAAGTTCAGTTACATTATGTCTGAGCTGAAGACACAGGTTGAAGAGAATACTTCCTCTCTTTTCTCCCGGCTTTTTTTTCCATGAAATTACTTTCTACTCCATTGCCAAGTTCTGTTCCCTTTTTTGCATTAGAGTTTTGAATTGCAGCACTTTTCAGCTGTGCTGTTTCCAGCAGAGTTTTTGGAAAGTTGCTGCTGATTTTGTTTCCTTGGTCACAGTGTGCAGTAAGCCACAGTATGCTGGCCTTGACAAGTTAGCATCTGAAATCTAGTCTATCATTTTTCTATCATACTATCAATATACATCAAAAGAAATATCCTCCAACATTCCCACCATTAGAACCCCAGCTACAAATAAAGAAATGAGGTTTATTGTAGCGATTTTTGCCTGTCTACCAGCTGTAATTGACTGTATGGGCTGGAATTTGACCAAGGGCTAAGCAGTCCCAGTGTTTTTACATCCGTCAAGTGTGTCCTCATTGACCTGTACCTCCTGGTGCCATTGGGCTTGGTCTGGCTTAATACTGTGCTCAGGGGTACAAAAAGGCCCATGCACCACATGCTGTGGCATGAGTTTCTGTACGTGTGTGCTCTATACCCCACCTCTGTTTCCATTCATGAGTAGTTTGGTGCACTGCTGGAGCAGTGTCCCCGTTCCTCTCTTGCTCAGATGTTCCAAGTTAAGATGCTATGGAGGATAGCTATTTCACTGGCATATAGTGACTGGGTAGTTTATCTGTTTTCCAGTCCATGCAGATGTAGTATCTTTCTCTGATCCCTGTAGTCTGTGTACTTCTACTTCCTCTCTAAAATGACCAGTAAGATTTGAAATGTAGCATTGGGGGTTGGCTTGAAGCTTCTTTCCCCTTGGCTTGGGTTTGTCCACCTCCCCTCTGCCACGTGACCCCTCAAGTTCTCTCATGGCTCCCCTGTAGGGAATGATCCCCTCTATGCCTTTTCTCTAACTAAATCAGGTGTCTGCAAAAGCATAGAGTTATTTCCCTTTGGTGGACACATCCCTTAGGTCTCAGTCTCTTAATCAAGGTTTTAAATTACAGGAGCAGAATATAGGTAACTATTCCAGGCTCATCAACTCATAAGCACCTTCAGCATGTTTGGTTACCAATCATTTCCCCATTTTTAATGTCAGACAATCAAAAGAAGTCTTGACGTATGGGGCAAGCATGCAAGAAACATTTTCAGCTAGCATCATAACCCTGGCTGATAACTTTCTAACCAAAATGTTCAATGGGGGCTTGGAAGGCTAGAAACAAGGTCTTACTAACCTGATGGTAGCAGTAGGCCTTGACTGCTATTACTTACTTTTCATTATAGTTAATATGCATACAGAGTCTTCAGCCTACTTATTCTACCATCACAATCCAATGACTGTAAAAAATTAAAATGCAGGTAATTCATGTTGAATATGATTCAAAATCTACTTAGCCAATGAGAGTCTTTCTGTTTTCTTCTTTGGGTTTGGATTAGGTTCCCAGTCACTGCCAAGATATCACTAAAGATGCTGTTTCCACACAAAAAATCCTAGAAGGTTGTGGTCCAGTAACAAGAGATGAAGAATTGTTCAGACTAACAAAATAATTAATCTGACAATACCATAATGCAACAGTTTTACCTCTGGAATGAGTTAATACCCATCAATCTATATGCTTACAATCCTCTTGCACTTTTCTTTCTTTGCTGGAAATTCACATATGCATTCCTCTTTTTGGGGCACTTATGGCATATACATTACTTGACTTCCTTTTTCTACTGAGAAGAAAGATGTTTTAGTGGTTAGGGCACTCAGTTGGGCTGTGGAAGACGGATTAATTTCTGATCCATAAAAAAAAGCTTCTGCCACCTCATACTGAGATCCCCTGAAGTATTTAGTTCCTAAATTTCCAGGGTTTTTTTTATTATTATTGGGAAATGGGCACCTATCTACTATGGAAAATCTGAACCTTACTCTCTGTCTCTCTCTTCCCATCTGTAAAATGGAGATAATAGCACTTTCCAATCTTATGGGGTTGTTGTGAGGATAAATGCATAAAGATTCAGAGGGCTGAGATAACATGGTGACCTAATATAGACAGACTAACTTCAAGGTCATTGGTGTTGGGCTGCTGTTGTGTTAGATATATATAGTGTTAGCTGATGGTAGGTTCCCCTTCCCCGCCAAATATTTGAACAGGATTTATTTAGTATCCTTAGATATTTCACCTACACTAAATTAGCAGAACTGAAGTAATCACTGAGTTCTAGTCATAGGATGGTAACCCTTCCACATTGCATTGTAGGCTCTGTTTAAGATTTAGACTAAATTTCCAGTCTTTTTTTCATTATTGGGAACGTGGGCACCTATCTACTATGGAAAATCTGAAGCTTACTCTCTGTTTACTCACCTGACAGTGCTAATATTGCATGACATCCTTTAAAGATCATGTGGCACCTGTGTTGAGAATCACTGTGTTATTCTGAACTCAGGCAGAAGGTAAAGCAGAGTAGCACCTTAGAGACTAATGGGTTCTAAGAGGCCTGAGCTTTCATAGGCAGCAATGCCAACATCTGACCAAGTAGGCTGTTGTCTATGAAAGCTCAGGCCTCTCTGAACCTGTTAGTTTCTAAGGTGCCATCCTGCCCAGTCTTCTGCTTGAGCTAACTGATAATCATAGAAAATTAGGGTTGGAAGGGACCACAGGAGATTCCATGACCTCTCTGGGTAGCCTGTTCCAGTGTTTTACTACCCTCCTAGTGAGAGTTTTTCCTAATATCTACCCTAAACTTCCCTTGCTGCCACTTGAGGCCATTGCTCCTTGCTCTGTCCATCTGCCACCCCTGAGAACAGTCTAACTCCATCCTCTTTCGAACCCCACTTCAGGTAGTTGAAGGCTGCTATTAAATCCCCCCTCAGTCTTCTCTTCTCCAGTCTAAATAAGCCCAGTTTCCTCAGCCTCTCTTTACAAGCAAGGATCCTGATATTCTCTGATATAAAAAAATCGCACATTCTCAGATAAACCCCCCCAAAATCCATGATTAAAATGAAACACCACTATATATATATATATATATATATAGGTATCAATTGACCACAATGTTTTATTGATATATTTATAGTTTTAAAGCAATTTGGAAGCCTACCACTGCCTTAATCACTATAATAAAATAAATTCTAAATACCTATAAATGTGGTGTTTGATTTGGGTTTTTTTATCATGGAAAATCAGAGCTCCCTCTGCGGCTTCTGTAGCTCAGTGAGTGGGACCCAATGCAGAGGAAAGAGTAGGGCTGAGTGGGGGAAGCCCTTGCCACTGCAAGCCCCATCCTGCCATGGCAAAGTGCCCTTAGCCCACCTGGCAACCACAAGGGGCACAACTTAGCCACCCCCGCTGCTGCTGGGTGGGCAGGGAGTGCCTTGCCAGGGCAGCACAGGGCTCACAGCAGCAAGGAGCTTCTCTGCCTGGCCCCACTTTGCCCTGTCATACTGGGTTCTGCCTGCTGGGCTGCAGAGGCCCCTGCAGGGAGCCTGAGCCTGCACTGGCCAGCCCGCCAATGCCCCCCACCCCTGTGCACAGATCTGGGGAGCAGGTCCTCCCGATCCCTTCTGGGAGTGCACACAGCAGCAAGGAGCCAGTCCCCTCCCCACTTCCCAGGTGAGCTGCCTGCAGCTCCATCCTGCTCCCCTCCACGGCCTTGTAACCGTGCATTCTGTTCCTGGGCCCCAAGCCCCATGCACTGCTCAGCTGGGCAGCAGCCCCAGCCCCAACTCTGCCCAACTCCCTCCCTTCCTTCCTCACTATGGGGCCTCAGTTCCCCACTGCCCCCCGCCAGGTTTACCCACTGAAGCTGCTGTCCAGGCTGCCTGGTGGCCATGTGCATGTGTACATGCAGACATATGCATAGTGCCCCCTGCCTGACTGTCCTCTTCCCGCTCCCCCAAGCCCCTTGCAGGCTGGAACTGTGCCAGCCTGTAGAGAACTTGAAACTTGAAAAAGTGGAAAATCTGTATATTTCTCCATTAAAATGAGAAATCAGCATATTTCTCAGTTAAAAGGGAAAATCTGTGGGTTTTTTTGTTTTTCCATGAGAAACAGAAAACCCGGATACCTGCTCATAAGTCATGTGCCCCTAACTATTTTCACTGTGCTCTGATGGACTCTTCTCCAATTTGTCCATATCCTTTTTGTAGTGGGGGGACCAAAACTGGACACAGTACTCCAGATGTGGCTTCACCAATGCTGAATAGAGGAGAATAATCACTTCCCTTGATCTGCTGGCAACACTCCCATTAATGCAGCCCAGTATGCCATTATCTTTCTTGGCAACAAGGGTATACTGTTGGCTCATATTCAGCTTATGGTCCATGTAACCCTGAGGTCCTTTTCTGCAGAGCTGCTGCCCAGTGAGTCGGTCCCCAGCCTGTACCAGTGGGGATTATTGATTATCTTGAATTTAACATGACCAAAAAGTTTAGCCTATAATTTGGCTGCTGTAGGGCCTGGGTTATATTTAATCACAAAATATGAGCTGTGAAGAAGGGGGGTGAAAACAGATAACTGGATCTCAATTTCAGATCTACAATACTGGATTGAAGCAGTACTTGTTTTTCTCTAGTTTTGTATTTGATTAATTATTTTAAAAGTAGAAAACCCTGATTGTCATTAAATAGAATATCTCAGTCCATCCTTCAGAAAGCAAGGTCATGTTAGCATGTTTTGTGGAGTATAAAAGGAATCCAGGAGGGAGAGAAAGAGAGTCTCTTTTTAAAAAGTACCACTAATCTATGGATTGGTTACTGAGTATAATGCAGAGGTGGGCAATTATTTCGGGCAGAGGACTGCTTACTGAGTTTTGGCAAGCCATCAAGGGCTGCACGACAGGCAACCAGGGGCAGATAAATATTAATTTTCAACATTTTTAGGGGCCTAGAATGGCCTGGTGGGCCGCATCCGGCACACCCCTGGTATAATGCAACCTGATGGACTAAAGCTGGGAAGAACACTCTCTCAGCTTCATTTGCATAAATGTCAGTTTACTTTGTTTATTTCTGCGATCACAAGAGAAAAGTTTGAAACTTTGTGTTGCCCAGTAAGCCAGTAAGCTTTTTTCCCCTCTAGGAAAATGGTTTGTTGTAGGTAGCGGTAGCTGAGATTAAAAAAACAAGTGATTCACAACATAGTTTTGTTTCCATTTTAAAGTGGTACCCCTAGTGTCCAGGGTCGTTTATGATGCCACATCTTCCTCAAGGAATGTGCACTACTCATATATCTGTGACCCTCATCTTGCTAACAGTTTTTTTCATTTTGCTTAATTTTTTCCATGCATTTCCAAACCCACTGAACTCAGGAAGATGAATTCAGGATGATGAGCATACTGCATACATGTAATAGTCCTAAGAGCTAACAAAGCAGTATGTTATGGTTTGCTCCAAATTTGAAGCCATTCTCATCTACCAGTCTGGTCCTGTATCAAAATTTAGGTAAGACATTGACAATGCTCTTACATCTGAGGACTGAATTGACAATCAAGAGACCATATAGACTTGCTCTCCTCTGGCAATTGTTAAAATAGGATGAATTGACCAAGTAAATGTTTTCCTTTTGTGGACAATAAACAACACATGAAAGCAGAGACCATACCACAGATTTGCATTATGTGGCAGTCAATAGACATCCCCAAGGCTGTGTTTTGACATCAGTCAGTAGCAATGTCTCAGTTCCCATGTAATACCTGCACAGCTGTTTTGCCTCAGCCTTTATTTAGATCTGCCTATGTAAGGAAAGGGACTTGTTAAGTAATCACCAACTGTTTTATTATAGCTTTGCCATAATTGTGAATAGGCGAATGTTTCACACATACAGCAAGTAATGATCCTTCCAAAGGAAATGCATGGTGCCACTCCAGGGAAATCCTTTATTCCCTCATGGATCCCATGAGTTTGGTAAACAGAGGCTGCTTAGGCTACAAAAAGAAGTAGACCAAATGAACTCCTGTATCACAAAGCATATCGCACCAGTTATAATAATAATAATAATAATTAGTGTCACTTATGGATCATCTTAAAAGAGAATGGAGCTAATTATCACCTACTACTAAAGGCAACAACAAAAAATAGCACCAGAACGAGGAAATCGATCATTTTACCTCGGGTGCAGGTGGCATAATTTCTTTCCTCCCTATGCATTGATTATCTCCACAGTTGACAAAACCCCAGGGCTTTACTGTAGGAGTCAGCTTAAGGCACACAGTGATTAGTCTTCATTTGCACGCTCACAGCTCAATAGGCAGCAATGTCAGAGGAGAGAAGATCAGCCAAAGCCAATCACTGCAACCTGTGGCAGTAACAACATGCCAGAACTCTTAAACTGCTGTAAGGTTTGACTTCCTCCCCTCTCCTAGGCTCCTGCCACACAAATACACCAGTATTGCTTTCTGCTGACACCTTTGCACCTGGCACCTTCTTGATTTCCCAGAATGTAGAAAAGACAGCTGGATTCTCACAGGTTCATCTGTTGAAAGTTGCCTGCTCAAATGAAGAACAAACAGACAAACCTGGTGAGTCTTCCATTTCTCTCAATTTCTCTGAGGCAAAGGGAGAGGTTTCATTTTTATTCCAGAAATTCAGATTTTATCTTTAGTTGATCTTCTATGACTTTCTTGGTTAGAAAAATCTTTGGGAAGAAAGCTGTATTTTAGCAGACTTTTTTTATAGGGGTGGGGGATTTTGGGTCAACTCAAAATTAAATGCAACCTTTTTTTGTTTTTTCAAAGCTAACAAAACCCTTATTGACTCAGTTTTGATGACTGGCACAATGTCAGGGCATTATGGATATGGTTTTACAGAGTAAGGAGTTAAATAGTTTTCAGCTGTATCTCTTTAGACGAGGTAGATAAAACAATGAGCAGAGAAGGATTTCCACTCTATTAAGCAGTCTGACAACTTCCACATGAATGAAGTGCTATAATTTAAACCAGTCATGGAGTTTAACCCACATTTAAAAAAAAAAAAAGTCCATAAAAATTAAGTGATTAAAAACAACCCAAAGAGTCAGAAATTGTGTTTATGAAACTTGTGGTATAGATGTGTCCATTTCTGTTCGTGCATTGCTGAAGATATTTTAGTTAGCATGTTAATAGTTGTCCCTGTATACATACATGTGGATGCTCTGTGTAAAGGGGTATGTTTGCTTTGTTGCATTAGTTTTTCCATTCTCTTTAATAAGGTGGATAATGCAAGTGAATGAAAATATAAGCTATTCATTTTATCTCATGGAGAAAAGCATAGAAATGAAGCATTAGATTTGACTCCACTTAACCATGAAAGTTTGTTTTAAATTATATCTGCATGTTTTTGAAAACTGGAGTTTCTGTGTAATGAAATCATCTGTCATAAAAAGCATGATTTGATTCTTAGGGAAGACAGACAGACAGTTTCCACCTAAAATTCCTTGTTTTCATTTTGTACCCTAGGGAGATGTACAATTATATTAGATGTTATAGAGTGGGTAAACTTTTATATTACTTGTTTAATTTGACTAAGTGCAGGTAGTAAAATGTATTCTTCTAGGGATTCTCTGAAAAAGATTTTAGTAAAGTAATATGTTGGGTGTAGTTACAATTTTAAAATAGCATTTTATTCCAGATGGCACTAATTTTAAATGGCTTATTAGACTATAACTTCCAGCACATTTTTATGTCTCTGCTTCCATTTTTCATGGTATTATTTTATTAGAATAGTTGGCAATACTTCAGTAAGGTAAGTTTGGTGTTGCTTCCTAAGGGAGGTAAGTTTGAAACCTGTCTTGGAGTTTCAGGCATAGGTGTTACCTTCTGTTATTAGAGCCAATGCTGGACATCGACTTCCTTGAACAGCACTTCTTGTGTACTCTGAAATTGTAGTCATTGCCCTGTGATTTGAAAGAATGAGGAACTATACGCCTATTGTCTATAGTCTATTGCCCATTGCACTGGTTTAGCTTGAAGCTGATTTTTGCAGGACTATACAAGCTATTTTATTATTATTGTCAATAGTGTTCACGGAGGTTTAAAACTGAAACTGTAAATTCATGTGAATATAAAAAGAGGTCACTGGATGGTAACATCTTTAAACAGAATCTTAGGGTCTTTTTAAGTTAGATATTTATGCATAAACATTGTGGGGTCAAAAGGTATACAGTACAAGTGGTTTTTACTCCTGAGATTAGTAAGAGCATTCCCATGTAAACAACCAAAGGAGACTTATAAGTGAGGTTGAGATCTCTTATTGCTATGAGAATGTTCCAAAAGGGTCCCACTGTGTGTATTGTTATAGATAGTGGAAAAAGCATTCCACTCTTCTCAGTACCACAGGGGTCTAATCATTGCTTAAAAATTATTTCAAATGTATTTTCTTTTTCTTAAGGCATGCTATGCGTGTGTGAATGTGTGTGCATTTGTGATGTTAGCATGTCTTTGAAAGGTATGTTATCATATGATGAATTTCGTACAGTTTGCTGTTCTCTGGCTCGCTAACTTCAGTCTACCATAGTTAATTGTAGAAACCTATTGTAGGTTGTTTTTGTTCTGTGACCAATGATGGATATAGAAGTTGATTATTGTTCATATATTTATGATTAACTGATTCCTCCCAATTTTTACAGCATTTCAAAAGTCACCTGAGACTTTCCAGAAATTTTTTTGTATAATATCCCACTTTGAAAGTAGTTTTCTGATATATTTTTCAGAGTTTGTAGTTTCTCCCCATGCTCCCCCCCCTTAAAGAAAGAATATTTGGATGACAGACATCTATCATACTCCTGCTGCTTTGTATGTCATAATATTCTCAAAAGCAATTTAAATGTTATGCCACAAATAGAGTATAACTTGAAGTAAGTAGTAACCAATGTGAGTAAGACTGAAGTCAACTGTTCTGCTTTCATGTGAACTTTTAAAAAGGAAGAAGACTTTAAAAAAAGAGAAATTCCTCCAAAGATTATTCACGAAGATATGTTTTCCAGTAAGGCATGAGCAGGGATCTGGGATTTCCATTTTCCATGGAAAAACAGAGTAAAACATGGACTTCCTCCCTTACCAGAGTAAAATGCAGTTTTCTCATTTTAGCAGAGAAACCTGCAGGTTTTGCAATGAGCCCCCTGCAGGCTGGCAGAGTTGCAGCCTGCAACGGGCAGAGGGGAGAGGGAGAAGGGTGGTGAGGCAGGGGGCGACAGTCTGGAGAGCAGCTCCTGCATGTAAGTGGGGGGTGGATTAAGGCCTCTATAGGGAGGGGGGGCATTGGGCAGGGCTGGGGCTGGGGCTGCCCAGCTGGGAGGTGCATGGGACTTGGGGCCCAGGCTGCAGCGGGGTTGCAGGGCCCCAGCAGGAAGAAGGATGAGGCTATGGGTGGCTCATCCCATGGGCAGAGGGGTGGGGCCAGCTCCCTGGTGCTGTGCGTACTCTCAGGGGTCAGGGTGGACTTGTTCCCTCCAGATCTGTGTGGGGGGTGGGGGTGGGATGGGCTGCCCACTGTAGGCAGAACCCAGCGCTGCAGGGTACAGCATGGTTGCGCAGGAAAACTGCTCGCCTCTGCGAGCCTGTGCACAACCCCACACCACGGCCCCCTCTGCACATGCTCATACAGGGGAAGTGTTGCCAGGGCAGTGCAGAGCTTGGAGTGGCAAGCAGTTTTCCTGCATGGCCGTGCTATGCACTGCAGCGCTGGGTTGCACACACCGGGCTGTGGAGGCCTCGGGGGAGGGCAGCAAGGCAGGAGCCCAAACCTGCAAAATGCCCACCTCCCCATATACAGATCTGGTGGGCACAGGTCCCCCCTGCTGCCCCCAGGAGCATGCGCAGCAGCAGTGAACCATCCATTTCTACCCCCCCCAACTGAGCCCACAGCAGGCAGCAAGGGGGAAGCTGGGCTCTGCACCATTGCAGCACCCAACTGCTGCGGGTTCTGGACCCAGGTCCGTGGCCCCATGACCCTGCCAGATGGGGGCCTCCTCTGGCAGGGCTGGGGGAGCAGGGGGCTCTGGGTGGGGGGGTGAGGAGCGCCAGCAGGGCTGTGGGGGGAAGTGAGGGGCATGAGCAGGCTGGGGGGGGATGTGAGGGGGAGAGTGAGAGGCAGCAGCAGGGATGGGGGTGCTGTGAGGGGCCTTTAATTCTAATCATGGATTTTGGGGTTTTTATCAGAGAATTTGCTGCTTTTTTATCAGGGAAAACAGGATCTCTGAGCATAAGTATACTTTTAAACTACCGGAAACTTGGAGGATTATTCACCTGACAAAAGTAAAGAGTAAACAGTAAACTAATTTATAATTTTGCAACTAGAAGTTAAAAATCTTAGTTGCCTTGTAGAGTTGCTACATGGAACAATGTATGAGAGTTAAAGGGAATAGTATAGATGTGTTGAAGCTGCATCTACTATAAGTATATTAATATATGCAGTATAATGTTTTCTATTGATTAGTACAAAGACAATCTTACCCTGGCTAAAAACAGCCTTTTAATGTTCAAATCTAGGTGTGCGTGTGTGTGTGTATTTATATGGGTATGCATTTTAAAAGTCCATTTTCCCCCTATCACAACAATGTTAAACTACTAATAATGCATATTATTGCTCACAAATTGTATTTCTTTTAAATTGTTTTGTAAAGTGTATCTTCACAGAATCCAGTGCTTTTCAGCCAATAATAAAGCCTGTACAGCTATATAGTATGTTCATTAAGACAGTTTTACATTACTGCAAGGAAAATATCAAGCTGACTTTGGGGAAAACGTGCAGCGATCACCACAAAAGAACAATGGACTATGAGCCTCTTTATTTTGCTTGAAGCTCTGGAGCGACTTCTATCCTCATGGAGTCTTTGCCTTTAATCTGTTTCTCCTTTCTATCTCTAGGAATAGTTTCCTGATACTATATCCCTCAGAAATCCAATTTAGTAGGCAGGGGCCATAATTCAGGAAAGCCATCAAACATGTATTTTAATCAATCCATAAAACACTTAACTGCTTATATTAATAATAACTAGTTCTTGCAGGGCTTTTTATTGTCAGGTGTCAACACTTCTTTACAAGATAGTAAACATAATTATTCACATCTTGTAACTGGATGTGCTTAATTGCTTTGCTTTATTTATTTTTTTTAAAAATCAAGACCAGAACTATACTTTCCTATGTCTCCCATATCATCAATGTTTATTACAGTTATAAGTATGATTTGTGTTTTCACTTTATTTGGATATCAACTCAGCTTTCTGAATTATCCAGCATTGGCTGGATCATTGTTCTTGAATTCTATATCCAAATTTAGTTTATTGCTTAAGAGGATTAGACTTCAGTTTATTCTGAATTGTATCCTGTGGTGTTAGCAAATTTTACCAGTGGGCTGGCCTGTTGTTTCAGCTGGTAAAGTACTATACAAGCACTCAAGACTCATACAATTGAGTTCAATCTAAGGACTGCTTGAGCCTTGAAATTATTTTGGCACTATCATGCACATAGATAGCCTCCTTTAACAAAGGAAAGTGCAAACTTTCTCTCAGCCTGTTACTGACTCTCAGAGTGGCATTACAAGCAAACAAAAAGAGCTTTGTTTTTACAAGACTAGTACTCGTGTGGTGTAGGTTAATAACCTACTGATGATGTTGATTTATATAAGGAAAATGAGGATATGAGAAAACAAGGCTATTGAAATGACAGGATAGCTGAAAACATTAATGCCTGACTTGGAGAGGCCTGCTAAATTCTAACTTTTTTTTATCCCTGTAACACAATTTTAAGATTTTAGCTGCTGTTATACGAATCAACTAAGGTGACCTTCACCAAAGATTAGGGCGTGAAAACTTTTCCTCCAGTTTGTTTATTTTGGAAATAGTCACTTTCACAGTTTCTCCGAGTTAGCAATTTCCCCCTGCTGTTTGTGCACATATTTCACAAAGATGGGAGAAAAAATACAGGAAAATGACTGTTTAAAAAATAAAACAAAAGAAACAGTGTTTGTTGGGTTTTTTTGTTTTGTTTTGTCTTGTTTTTTTTTTGAGGGAGATCAGGGATGGGTATGATGTCTGAAACCTGACTTTCACTTTGTGAAACTGCCTAGATTTTAAGCTGATTGTATCTCTTTAAATGGCACCCTACAACATACAATGTACAAGTTTTATATTGGCCTTTTAGTAGGTATATACATCTTGCAATTTGGAGCACGATAATTTTAATGTTACAAAAAATGCGTATCTGTTAATTTTGGGATAATAAACTTTTAAAGAGCAGCTATGTTCCAGCTTACCATGTTCTCAGTCTGGCAGCCCATCTTGTGATAACTAAAATTTTCCAGTATATTGTGAATTTCTGACATAGCACTCCTTTATCAGATGTATGGCCTATAAAGTAAACTGACCATTTGCATGTTGCTGAAATGGAGATGATTTAAATTTTGAGGGGCATCCAGGGATACTGCAAACAGTAGAGGCTGTAATGTAAGCATTTTCCTTGCCTAAATAAATAAAGACTTCCACAGCACTGTTGTTCTTTTTAATAGGAAAATATGCAGACCTGAAGATTCCCTTTTTGATACTAAAAGGGGACTGTTTGGAATGAACAGTGTTGATACTTGACCATTTTGGTAGGAAAAAACACAATTCCAACCTAAACCCCTGCCACAATTCCAATGAACATTTAAGTAGAATTTTTTAAATGGTATTACTGAGTGTAAGCCTTCCCATTTTTTTGCCAGCGAAGACAGTGAAATTTAGTCATAGGCAACTGCATAATTAGCTTGAAAATTAAATGATGCCTTTTACCCCAGGAAACTGGTATTTCATCATGTGCAAAATACATTTTAATTTATCAAAAAATTTCTTCTGATACTTCACGTGGGCAGATAGAGAGGGAAGGAATCAACAGGTTAGTTGGTAAAAATGTTATACCATTTTTGAAGCTGCGTAATTTTTTCCTTGAATACTCCAGCATTGTCAAGATTTGTCTTACAGGCATCTACTGCAGACCACAGAGGAGATGAAATGGTGATAGTAGAAATATGAGTTAGAGTGAAGTGAGCTCTCTAAATGTTGATCTTTTTCAGTATGTTATTTTTCAGAACATGCCTCCATCTTCTGAGTTGCTGAGTGTATTTACACTTCAGATTTAGCAACAGCAAAATAATAACATACATCAAAGAAAATGTTATTACTGTACATTTATCAGGGGTTTAGGAACTTTTTAACCAAAAAGCCCCTGATCCTACAAAATACTGATACCCAAGGTGAGTTTTAAATATAAGGGTAAGCCTGTTTAAGTATTTTGGGACTTAAAGTTAAGCCTGTACGTTGATATTTTAAGACAGTAGTCTCTTATCACTCACTTTACTGCTCTAGATACCTAGGACAGTGGTTCTCAACCTTTTTAGATCTGGGGTACCCCTTGGAAAATGCTGGTTTTTAGTTTTTCTCCTGGGGTTTTGTTTTTTGCTCTATTATGGTTCTACAGTAATTGCTCTGTTGTCAAGGATTCAACGACCAAAACAGGTCAATGTTTTTAACACGATGAATTCCTATTTGAAATCTCTGGGTTGATCTTGTGAATCATGTTTACATACCTAATAGTACTAATGTTGTGTGGCATCCTTGAAAAGCTCTCAAGGGACCCCAGGGTGCCCTGGCACCCGTTTGAGAATCACTGACCTAGAGTTCATAGATTCATAGATGTTAGGGTCTGAAGGGACCTCAATAGATCATCGAGTCTGACCCCCTGCATAAGCAGGAAAGAGTCCTGGGTCTAGATGACCCCAGCTAGATACTCATCTAACCTCCTCTTGAAGACCCCCAGGGTAGGGGAGAGCACCACCTCCCTTGGGAGCCCGTTCCAGACCTTGGCCACTCGAACTGTGAAGAAGTTCTTCACAATGTCCAGTCTAAATCTGCTCTCTGCTACCTTGTGGCCATTATTTCTTGTAACCCCCGGGGAGATCCAGTTTCTCTAGTCTCTCCTTGTAAGGCTTGGTCTGTAGGCCCTTAACCATACGAGTGGCCCTTCTCTGGACCCTCTCCAGGTTATCTGCTTCCCTCTTGAATTGCGGCGCCCAGAATTGCACGCAGTACTCCAACTGCGGTCTGACCAGTGCCCGATAGAGGGGAAGTATCACCTCCTTGGACCTATTCGTCATGCATCTGCTGATGCACGATAAAGTGCCATTGGCTTTTTTGATGGCTTCGTCACACTGCCGACTCATGTTCATCTTGGAGTCCACTAGGGCTCCAAGATCCCTTTCCACTTCTGTGCCACCCAGCAGGTCATTCCCTAGGCTGTAGGTGTGCTGGACATTTTCCCTCCCTAGGTGCAGCACTTTGCATTTCTCCTTGTTGAACTGCATTCTGTTGTTTTCTGCCCACTTGTCCAACCTGTCCAGCAGCTGTTCCCTGCCCTCCAGCATGTCCACATCTCCCCATAGCTTTGTGTCATCTGCAAACTTGGACAGAGTACACTTCACTCCCTCGTCCAAGTCACTGATGAAGACATTAAAGAGTATCGGTCCAAGGACCGAACCCTGTGGGACCCCGCTTCCCACACCCTTCCAGGTCGAAACCAACCCATCCACCACGACTCTCTGGGTGCGGCCCTCCAGCCAATTCGCCACCCACCGGACTGTGTAGTCATCCAAGTCACAGCCTCTTAACTTGTTCACCAGTATGGGGTGGGATACCGTATCGAAGGCCTTCCTAAAGTCTAAGTATACGACATCCACCCCTCCTCCTGTGTCCAGGCATTTCATAACCTGGTCATAAAAAGAGACTAGTTTGGTAAGGCACGATCTGCCTGCCACGAACCCGTGCTGGTTTCCCCTCAGCACAATTTGTCCTGCCGGGTTATCTCCTGAAAAAGGGGAATAACTAATTTATGGAGTTTTGTCAATGGACTTTTGCAACTCAGTAGCCATTAGAAGAGCAATTTGTTGCTTGAGAACTGGCCAGCCTTCTCCTCCTGCTACTCCCAATATGATTGAACGATGTTCTCCAGGGTAGAAATAATTTAAAACAGTACTATTTTTCCTCTTAAGGAATACTAAAAGAGATGATGTTCAGTATGCTGTATTTGTTAACCATTTGAAGTCTGTGGTAGATTGCAGATGGGCACACATATTTTCGGCTTATTTTAGATTAAGGAACACGGTGAAAGATTTCAGAAGGAGCAAGCAAACCTAGGTAATTATGCAAATTAATGGCAGAAAATTCTGTCTGGTGTATGCTCTGTTAATGTGTTCATGTTCACCTGTACACTGCATTGGCTAAGGTGCTGTCCCTATACAAACGTGCATGCATGTGATTGTTACCTTCCTCTTTTGATGGCCCCTGAATAAAGAGAATGAAGGCTCCAGTACTGTTGCCAGTCAATGGAGCCTTTTTTTGGTTGAGATACGATTTGGGTGTTCAGAGTTCTTGTGGCTTTCTTGCAGACCAGTTTTATTGGAGTGTTTGTTGACCAGTTCAAATCAGAGGTGCCATATCACAGGCTTCAGAGAGAACAGCTTTGTGATGATGGAAATATGTTGTCTAATGCAGCTGTGCTACTACCCTCTCCTAGAAAGTATGAAAGAATAGCTCAAACGTGTTAGGTTTGCTGGGTTCCACTGGGTTATGGCCAGCCACTAGAGGGCAAAATGTATCCCAACAAAAGTGAAGTCTTTCACAGAGAAACATCTTTGTGTATATTTATATAGTGCTGATAGTAGTAATATATCAGATGATAAGTGAGAGGAAAGTGTTGAAAACTGTAATCTTGGGCACAATGCATTTATCTATTAGGAAGGATAGAGGCACTGAGAAGTAAGAGAGAGACATTGAGTAATGCAGAATCAATAGAATCACTGAGTAAGATGTCAAGCTCAATTTTATCTACTGTGTTTGTAATGCAGTCGGGGCTCATAGTAGAGATCTTTTATTATAAACAAGATTTTTGAGGAAAAAAAAATTAATTACAAGCTTTCTGGCACAAACCCCCTTCAGGCATTGGAGAAAAGATTGTAAAAGTTCTCCTGGGTAGAAAAGAAAGTTCATATTTCATAGGATTTCACAGAGGAGTCAATAGATGGAAAAGTCCTCTGGGCAGTAAACCTGGATACCTGACACATGGAAGATATTGAATTTTAGCCAATTAAAAAAAAAAAAAAAAAAAAAAAAATCTTCAGATTTTCTCAAAAAAGAAAGCAACTCTGACCATCTGAAACCTGAGACACTACTCCTGCCTTTGTTTAAAGGTAATTTGCATCATCACAGATCCTCACAAGAGGTGAGAGAGTCCATACCAGCTATGAACTGCCTGCCCAGAGGGGTTTTATCATTGATATCTTCTCTACTATGAGCCCTGATTGCTTTTTCCTCTAGACCAATATGGCTACAACCTGGATACCTGACACATAGTTAAATAAAAGCATCTATCTGAAATGTGAGGATTTTGGAGAGTAAGACAGCAACATAGATATTTATAAAGGAGAAAACAAGACCTAATTCTCCAGCTGGGTATAAATATCCTATTTTAAAGCCCACATTTATTACATGGAAAGTTTAATTTATACTCATTTAAATTAAAAAAAAAAACAAAAAACCCAGAAAACAAAAATTAAATAGTGCTCATTTGAATCTATTTTGTATTAAAAGTCAGGGATATATATAATATTGATTACTACTCCTATCTATTATTGACATGATTCTGTGTATTTTACACTGCATATTCTTGAGGCTCATACTGGAGAAGATCTAGGCTTCCAGAGATGTGCACTGTGCCAGGCATGAGTATTTATATGTCCAATGAGAATAATGTTAGCATAATTTACACTAACTGGAACTGACCTTGAAGCAGTGTAGGCGTCCATTTTTCACTGAATCCAAAGTATAAAATCTAGTTTGGGGAAAATATGTTAGGGTATTTAATCAAACAACTTGCTTTCTGGGGAAAAATGCTCTCTCTCTCCTCAAGCAGTGTCCCTCTGTAGAGTGTAGCAGGTTGTCATGCACTGAGTCTCAAGTCACTCCTGTCCACCTTTTATTGGGGATTTGCACCATTTCTTTTGGTTGGGTATTTTTGGTGAAAAACTTCTACTGTTTCATAACCAGTTCTGATCAATATCTTGTTACATAAAGCTACTGAAATCAAACTACCATATTTATTTACGTACCAGAGCGCCCCTCCTCCCCATGAAGATTAATGATTGAAAACTGTGGTACATGTCTTAAATGAAGAAAATGTTTTTGAACAGTTTGGTTAAAAAGAACATTCTTTTTTCTGCCTTGATTCTGTCTTCCCCGAACAGGGTACATATCATATTTGGTGGCAAGCAGTATGTGAATAAATATACAGTACTACACTTGATTCTGTACAAATATTTTCATGCTAAAAAGAGCTAGGATGACCAGTGATATTTGTGTGATATAGAAAGATAAACCTTGCCTTATCAGCCATCACTGCTAAATGTACAAATGTTTAAGGTTATCTGCCGTCCACCCGACACAAAATATATTTTATCTTTTTGAGCATAATATATTTTAAGTAGAGGTGGGCAGAAAAGATGGTTTCAGGTGGATATGCATTCCAATTTTGAAGAATGGATACAGATTCAGAGGCCCCACAAATCTCAAACTAGTTCTCAAAAAAAAAAAAAAAAGAGGAGGGGGGAGTGACAAGTCAACTTGCATTTGTTTTACTGGGTCCCCTTTTGGAGCCACATCAGAAATGGAAAATGGGCCACTTCTAGCTTTGGATCTGAGCTAAAACCCTTGCTGTATGTGGACCTTGGAATTTTCTTAAGGGGACAAGAAGAGGAAGGCTTCTGAATTAGTTTGAACACCCCTTGAGCTACTAAGATTGCTAACCCACAAGTTTAGAATAGGTTATGAGCAAGAACGCTTTGATGGTAAAATGAAAGCAGACATGAGAGCATCTGTCTAGGCTGGTCTCCTCTTCCTTTCCCCTTGGATCCATTTCAGAGATAAGAATTCATGGTCCTTGCTCAGCAGACATTACAATTTGCAGGCAGGGTAAATTAAATATGCACTTACAAATATGTCATGTCATAATAACAAAAGGTTATTTTTAACTATGGAAATTGAACTTCTAATAATTTTTTTTCAAATTTCTCAGTGTCACCTTGGTTGACAGCTGAATTGAATCAGAACAGTGATTCAGATCTCCAAGTCAAATCACTGTCTTCCGAGTCGGCTGAATCCTTAATACAAAGCGAATACTTGCCACTTTGCACAGGCCTACTGACCAGGCGCACCTTCACTCTGACAGCTCTATCACTGTGTATCGATAAAATTTGCCTATTATTGAATAGAAAGGTCATGGTTGGTCTGAGGATTTTGGGTCTGCCTGGAACGTATCTGGGTCATAAATCCAGTGTCAGCAGCACCAACCAATGTAAGCACGTACATAATCAGTTTAGCTAAAAAATAACTAATTTTCTGTTAGCAATTTAAATGGCAGTGTTCAGCATACTCTTACCCCCAGCAACTGACTTTAAAAATATTTAAGATACAACTACCTGCAGTAAAAACACATTTGCTGCAAACCTACATGCAGCATTTTATGGCTCAGGTGTTAAATCTAATTTAATTTGCTTTTAATTATGGGTTGACATTTATTTAGCAGGCAACAACAAAATCCTTATTGGAAAAATTTGATTGAAAGTGTCACCAGATTTCCTTAGCTTTCAAAGTAAAAAGTTTGTTTTTAATATGTTTTTTTTTGTTGTTCAGTTTTATATCTTGTATTTGACATGCTAAATAAAAGTTCCATTGTTATACACTACAATGAAGATTTCAATACTTTTTTTTCTAATTCAAACAGAGAAGAAATCCTTTGAGTCCCGTAATAATATTTATATTTAGTAATGATGGTTTCGGAGAACTAACTTTTTCAATTTTTATACTAAAGCAAAATAATCAGAGTAACTACCAAATTAATTTTGTATAAACTAACAATACAAACACTACATGATGACCTTAATTTTAATGGATTTAATCATGATGACCTCAGTTGTGCAAGTGAGGAACCAAGGAGGTTAGGTCTTGGTTATGGAAAACCAGGTATTATTTGGATCCAGCCTCAGTTAATACAAATTCTCTTTTCTGTTCTTAAGGGTTTTTAATTTTTTTTTCTCATTCCCAGCCCCACCTTCCTCAGCTAAAATTATATCTAGAACTGACTCACCTGAGTATAAATTCATTTTTTTAGATGCTTATTACATTTAAGACTCATGGGGCACAACTACATGTGCATTAATGGACCATAGATACTGCACATTAAGTTTAGTACTTGTAATAACTGAATGTGCAGTAACTGGTGTTATTTCACAGTAGTGCCAGCACATGCCTTTTTAGTGATGCTAATGTGCAGGCCACATCCAAAACAGACTCAAAAGCTCCTATATGACTTTTGCTTAATTCTGGAGGTGCCTCAACTCAATAGGTACCTTGCTTTTTTTTTTATTTTTAAAGTACTGTATGGAATCTGTTCACTGTTTCTGTAATCGCCTCGAACCATCCTGGGCTGAACACCTATTTCCTGAGGGCCCAGTTTGATACAGGTTTGTAAAGCATGCCTTATGTACTGTGACAGGTTTAGACCCTTCACAAAGTGCAGTCATCATGTCTTTTACAAGGTAGTCACCAAAGAAGAATATGCTGCTCCTTTCTCATTTTTATGTAATAACCTGGTAGTTAGACTGCTCATGCAGGAAGAAGAGATTTAGGTCCTAGGCTTTCCTTGGTCTGAATCCCACTTCAGGCTCACATCTCTCATCCCAGGAGAGTGACCTAACCAAACGTGATATGTTAGGCTAGGTAAGGACACTTTTTTTCACTGCTGTTGCTGTAGTGACATAGCATTAAAATATGTAGGGTTTGTGAGGCCAGAGGGAGCTCACAGGAAATAAATCATGACTTAACTAGTGATAAGGGGAATCTTGGGTTCTTGTCCCTTCACCCAAGGCTATTTACACTTCATTCAGTGACTGGAATAGAAAATGTAGAAACAGCCCCTGAAGCAGAACCCGGGCCTCCCAAGAGTGTCTGAACTGCTGGTCTACAGAATTGCAGTAACTCTTGTGTTCCTTTCTGTACAGCTTCAACTGGAGAATAGGCTAAGCTGGGATACAGGCAAAGTATGCCACTTCTTTGAGAAATGTGCTTCATCCTCCTCATTCTAGTACTAAGCCTTTCTTTACCATTGCTTTTGGTTCTGAAGATCCTTTTTATGTTGCATCCATAATTTTAAGCATTTCTATATCTACATTTTCCAAGTAGTATCCTAGGTGCTATTGTTTTACAAGTTGGGCTTGAATTGTTGCATCTCTCTTCCAGAACACATTATTTTATAAAACCAAACAAATCTGGTTCTTGCAAATGTGTGAAGTGTACCCCCAGCAGCTGGATGCAGAGCAGGGGGAAGAGGGTATGTGCCGGACGTGGAGCAGTGGCAGCATGAGGTGGTGGGTGGCGGCACAGTGGCCACAGCCACCACATGCAAGATCTGCCTCCCTCCTGCCCCGCCGGGTCTGGCCAGCCAGGCAGTGTGACGTAGAGGGACACCGATGCCCTCTTCCTCCCCCGGCCCTGCCCCCTGGAGGCAGTGGTGCAAGGTGGTGGGTGGCAGCGCTCGGTCCCCACCTGCCCACCCACACATCCCCCCTAGGAACTTCCCAAGTACCCCCCAAGGTATGTGTACCCCCCCAGTTGACAACCCCTGCAGTACAAGAAGTGCTACTAACACAATTTTAAAGCACAATTAACCCTTAAAGGGAACGTGAAATACAAACACAGGCAACTCAGTGTCTTAAAATCAGTCAAACTTTATTTGTACAACAAATACTATTTTAGCAGTTTCTATATTCAAAGACAGAAAAACATTCAGTACAATAATCTCACCTAATCCCAGATGTTACTTTGCTTAACAGAAATGATAGCCTTTACTTTCAGAAACTGAGAGGCCATATCATTGACTGGGATGGTCCAGACAGGTGTTTGAAGGCTGGCTTTATGATGACAATGACTCCTAACTTTCTTGTTGCCCCCTTTTATGCATTAATTCAATTTCACTCTCATGATGGCTGTTTGCTTTCAGATTAGTCTCTCTGTGGTCAGCATACTGTCCATTTTTTATCCTGTCAACATATTCCTTTGTTCAACAGGCCCATCACGCGCACACCTTTTAATTTGGCCTTTTTCCAGTGTCTTACTTTGGGCATTGTTCTTTGTTCTCCCTTACAACCTTTCATTAATATATCCAATTATTTTATCCCCCTGATTCATCTGATTAGTGCCAAGTTTAGTTAATCTGAGCTAGTAACAAGGCAATTGCTATATCATGTTAGAAGAACATCTCACTGATTTAAAAGAAAAGATATAATATAATGAGCACTATGAGCTCTACAAAAACAACTCAAGGTCAGCCACTACAAAAAAAAAAATAGTTAATAAGGCTATACAAAACTTAAGCAATGATTAAATAAGGATAAATATAAACAATACTATCACTACTCTATAAGCAGGTGTAACTTCAAAGCATTAAATATAAAAAGCTACCCTAACAACGGGGTTTTGCCGCACTGGTCCAGTCCCCCTGGGAATGGGAGAACTGGAACAGCCACTATTTCCCCCATGATTTCCTCAGACCAGGATCACCCTGGTCTCAGGAAGGAGCAAGGGAGAGGTGGTAGTTGTAGGTTGAATGCCTGTACTGCTTCCTCTCCCAAAATAGCTTCTTGTGGAAGAAATTTTCCAGTACTAGTGGGTGGCCAGAGTTTACAGCTTCTAGTCTCCCCACTATACTTTGCTGGTGAAGATCTATGCTGAGCCCTCAAGAACTGTTGCAACCTACTGTTTACTGGATGATTTGTGAAGAGGTCTGGGCTGTTCCAAATTCCACACTTCTGAGCTCTCCAAGGACTCGGAGCACATGCTAGTGAATAAGAGACTGTGGGCACATCTACATGTGTGCCCCACTGTGCAGTTGGTAGGTAAAGCAAGTACCAAATGACTGCCCAGTATCTCCTGCGACTACACAGTCCCAGCAGTGTATGGGTAATTTCTGATCCTACTGCACAATAGGCGGTGTCATGGTTAGTGCCTGGCAGTACTATGTCACCGTAGCTCATTTTTACGGCTACCTAGCGTCTTGTGAAGGTAATACCTAGTACAGTCATGGCCTGGAAAACATGAGTACATACCATTACCCTGACCAGAGGTGGGCACAGGGTACTTGCCTACTCCTCCAATACTTGTATGCTTCTGAAAGCCTTAAACTTAAGGGCTAAATTTAATTATGTAAGAAGAAAGGTTTGTGCTCTTCAGCTATTTGTTATAGAAGCTGTGGTTTTGTTTTTGTTTTGGTTGGTTGGTTGTTTTTTTTCTCTGTGCCATCCCACTCAGTCTGTATTAAATCTGTGGAATGTTTTGCAGTATTAAATTTTAGAATGTGTTCTCAGCATTCACACGGTAACGTTTACTGCAAATCCAATATGCACAATTTGTACTTTACCACAAGAGGCCTAACAGACCTCCCGGCACAGCGTCCTGGATCAATGTTTTCCCATATTTCCGAAAGCACCTGAGAACTGCTGAGCATAGATAAAAACACTGAATGGGCGACCATCTCCCTGAGGCAAGGATGTCCCTCGTGGGCTGGGCACGGGATCCCCAATCCTTCCCTGACTGTTTCAGCTGAGATGAGATCTATATGGGTTTCCTGGAGATGACGAGTGGTGGGAACTAGACCAATCCTTGCCCTGTCTGTACTAATTTGCAGGCACTCTGTCCTTCTTATTCTGAGTTCAACTGTGCAACTGCCTTGGGTGGTAGAGGTTAAGCAGCTACAGGTTAGGCTGGTGGCTAGCAGCTGCAACACTGGGCCAAGGCACTTCCTCAGGGTCTGGGAAGAGACCCAGGGGTTGCAAGACTGCAAGCAGTAGCATCCCACCAGGGAACTCACTCCAGAAGGAGAGAAGGAAGACTGCAGTGCTGATAGAGCAGCAGAGAGCACATCACTTTTTCAGGACCCAAGGGAAGGCCCAGGACTGAGTTAACCCTTTGTAGACTCTGTTTATATTTGTGTACTGACTTATGATTTATACTGAAGCCTGAGGGGCAAGTGTGCCCAGAAAACGAACAACTGTGCTGATCTTGTAAAGACTGTTTGAGCCAAGTAATCCCCAATCCGCTACAAGATGCACTCCCCAGTGGTCACCACCTTGTCCAGGAAGGAGTTGTATGACTCTCTTCAATGAACTGGAGGGAGACCCATGTTCTTGTTGTGCACCAAATAGCCTTGTTCTCAGCTAGCTGCTTTCTCCCCACACTACTATCACCTTGGAGGTATTGCACTACTCCCTGGAGGTTCCTGTTGGGAAAGCAACTCCCCCACCCTCCCTTTAACTTGTCTGTCTGCCCCTGCAGATAGGACACAGCTCTCTGGTTGATATCACCTTGGCAAGAGTGTCCTGGTAGCACAGAGGAGCTCTTTGAGCTTGCACATGGTGACTCTGCAAGATATACCCTGCTGCTTCTGTGAGCTCTTGTGCCAGCACTAGTCATGGAAGGGAATAGCCAATTATGATGGATCCCTGGGAAAGGTAGCACTTCTGTGGAACATGCACGAAGCATTGGAAACCTTCCTACCCCTGTGTTACAGCTTCATAGCTCTGCCAGGCCTCCTGGCAGTGAAAGCAATGATCAATTACTTACTGAACTAAGATGGTCTCACCCTGCAAGCTCTCCACTGAAGAATGATGCCCCAGACTGTGCCCTGCCCAAATGCTGTGAGCCTGCTGTTGCTATGACCATGAGCTGCAAGGGGGGACCTGGAATCCTAAAAGATGACAGCTTTTACTGCCACTTGAAACAACTGCAGCTGGTATCCCTGTGGGGATGGAGGTGGCTGTCATGCTATTACCCAGTGACAGCTTTCTAATGGTGCTGCACTCATCTACTTCTAGCCTCCACAGAGGAGCATATGGGACTGCTACTAGCCATGACCACAGTGCTTTTGTGGGGTGGGGATATGCAGTGTCATGGGACTATGTTCTGTTCTATTCTATACTTCCCTTCCTCTCATGACTTTACTGCCTCTGCCACCTCTCTGCCTTAACTAGATTTAATTCTAACAGACCCAGGCATTGAATGCATTAGCTAGCTCATTTAGCCTTAATTTGGCCATAAGCTCATGAATAACTGCCATGGTCCAAACATGGGTATACCACCAATTCTCTCACTGTGCACATCATGATACCCTTTTCCTCCTGGTAAATCCCAGGGGCAGGGTCAATTTGTACTGATTTGCTACTGCTGCCCCTACACCTTTTCTCCCAAGCCATGAGTCGCACCCAGAGCAAGCCCTGAATGACCCCTGAACCATAAGAAACACTCAGAGTGAGCCATGAGTCACCCCAAGCCATGTACCACAGTCAGAATGAGTCATCCCATTAGTAACCCTTTTTTCTGGAGTTACTGAAACTTATCAGTGGCTGATGCTGGGCTTTCCATGCCACCTGCTCAATAAAAGTCTCTTCTGAGCTGTTTCTGTCTTTTTGCATCTTGGGTCTGGGTCTGAGTGGGGAACAAGTCCACTTAGCAAGCATCCTCATGCTCTTTCATGGCTATTTTGGTATTGGGGTGGAGATGGGATTCCATTATCACTTTTGTTATTGCTGCCATTTTTGCACTGTATCAGGCCCATGGGTATAGCAGGGAGTGACAATGTGGTATGCCTGGAGGACCCTTGATAGGTCCTTGTGATAGGTGACCACAGTCTTCATGGTGCCCAATGCCTTGTTGGCATCCCTGCCCTGAAGATACTGCAACTTCATGCATTTGATTTTAGTGTGGATCTGCTGCCAGTCCTAAAGATGTATCTGACCCACCATGTAGGTTGAAATGCCTTCATAGACCATCTGGTTTTGTCAGCTGCCCTTTCTACTCTTGGTGGTGGTGATGGTTCTCTCCTCACTCTGGATCTTAATGCACCTCATCACAAATCCAGCTCATAGATTCCAGGGACTCAATAGATCATCAAGTCCAACCCCTGCCTAGGCAGGAGAGAGTGCTGGGGTCAGATAAGCCCAGCCAGATGCCTATCCAGCCTTTTTTTAAAGACCCCCAAGGTAGGGGAAAGCACCACCTCCCTTGGAAGCCCATTCCACATTTTGGCCACCCTTTCTGTGAAGAAGTTTTTCCTGATATCTAGCCTAAATCTGCTCTCTGCCAGTTCATGGCCTTCCTTGGGCCCCAAACGTTCACTGGTTTGGTTTACTGTTCCCCCCTCCCTCCCCACAGTGGGTGAAAAATATTGCCTTGATCTCAGCACTAGTCCCCTGGACAGTAGTTTGAGATGGTAGATAGACTGGCCGTGGCAGCAGGAGGGTAGGGAGAGAGTGGTGCATCCTAGAAGGTTGGAGGTCTGCAAATTGTTCATATTACTTACATGAAGCAGGGAATTGAACATGTGTTACTTAATACTATCTGCATATACTCCTCATGCAACAAGTTGTAAGGTTGTTATGATAAAAGTGTACTTGGCAAATGTTTTACCTTTTGAACATGTGGATGGATGCTCACATTCTAAGTGCATTTAGCATGTACTAAGTGTTCCATGCAATATGGTCTAGAGAGGTAAGGTACCTTGCATCACCTGCTGGGAACCTTTAGGAGGTAATGGCAATGCAGTGAGAGTGTCCTTATGTCCTCTGAGAGAAACTGGGATTGAATTGTCCAGTTGTGCCCATTGGAAGGAGCATTTTAAAGATCTCAACAGTGCAACAAGCCCAACAGTGCCCAACAGTGGGGGCTACCTGTCTGGAGCACAGTCCTGGCTTCACCCACCCTATGGAACACAGCCCAGTGGTGGGCAGCTGGGGCTAGCCTCCTGGAGTGTAGCTGGGTCCAGCCCAGCCCACCCCACACAGATCCAGGGGCACACACCTGCTCCCATGCTCTCCTGGACCTGCAGTGGTAGAAGCCCACCTCCCCAAGTCCTGCCTCCTACCACCCCAGCTGAGCAGCTTGCCCCAGCCCCAATCCCTCCCTCACTCTGGGGGCGTTGATTTGTCCCCCCATGCCCCTTCCCTCCACCCACCACAAAAGACTTATCAGCTGGAGGCAGCTGTGTCCAGAGTTGAGGACTGCTGCCTGTTTAGTCTGGCCAAATCTCTGAAGCAGCACCAAAACTTCAGCTCTGATTTGGCTGAATCAAATTGGGAAGTGATTCAAATCACCCAATTGAATTGCTGTCTCTTGGAATCGGCCAAATCTGAATCTGAAGTGAATACTTGCCGCTTTGCACAGGCCTAAAAACCAGGCCCAAGACTGACCCCTGTGATGCTCCACTTGATACAAGCTGCCAACTAGACATCGAGCCATTGATTACTAGTCTCAGAACCTGATGCTCCAATCAAGTTTCTATCCACCTTACAGTCCGTTCATTCAACCCATCCTTTCTTAGCTTGCCCATTGTGGAAGACTGTATCAAAAGCTTTGCTAAAATTAAGGTATACCACATCCACTGGTCTCCCTGCATCCACAGAACCAGTCACGTCCCCATAGAAGGCAGTTGAGTTGCTCAGGCATGAATTGCCCCTGGTGAATTGCCCCTGGTGAATCCATGCTGACTGTTCCAATCACCCTTTTCTCTTCCAAGCCTTTACAAATGGATTCCTTGAGGATCTGCTTCATGATTTTTCCAGGGACTGAGATGAGGTTGACTGGTCTGTAGTTCCCTGGATCCTCTGTTTCCCTTTCTTAAATATGGGCACTATGTTTGCCCTTTTCCAATCATCCCAGACCTCCTGATTGCCATGAGGTTTCAAAGATGCAGATCCACTGATCTGCAATCTTATCAGCCAACTCCTTCAGCAGCCTTGGGTGCATCCCATGCAGCCCCATGAATTTATACATGTCCAGCTTTTCTAAGTAGTCCCTAATGTGTTCTTTCACCACTGTTGTCTACTTACCTCCTACCCAAACCGTACTTCCTAGTGGAGTAATTTGGGAACTGACCTTGCCTGTGAAGACTGAAGCAAAAAAAGCCATTGAGTACTTCAGCCTTTTCTGCATCCTCTGTCACAAGGGTGCCTGCTCCATTCAGTAAGGGACCCACACTTTCCCTGATCCTCCTCTTGCTACCAACATACTTGTAGAAACTGTTCTTGTTACCCTTCACATCCCTTGCTAGCTGCAACTCCAATTGTGCTTTGGCCTTCCTGGCTTCATCTTTGCACGCCCGAGCAATGCTCTTATAGTCTTCCTTAGTTATTTGTCCCAGTTTCCAGTTCTTATAAACTTCCTTTTTGTGATTTAGTTTACAAATCACATTTAATTTAGTATTAGGCTACTGTGTAGTAAGCGTCACTAAAACCCGTTTGCCAGCGCTACTGCACAGTAGTGCAAGTTACTGCACATTGATTTAGTACTTGGTTATCCAAGTACTAAACTTTCAAAGTGCTGTAACTACAGCATACTAATGAACATGTAGACACACCCAATAAGTACTCCCCAGCTTCAGTAATTCAGATTTATAGTGAGACTCAGGAGAACATTAAGTACTTCCTGAACCTTGGAAGCCATCTCTTGCCTGATATCAGCAAAGAATTCCCATATCATCTCAAATGTGCAAGTGCAGCCTCAGATTCCTGAAGAAATGGGTGTACAAAGATCATGACATCATATTTGAAACCAAGCTCATGGTTTATCAAGCAGTCATGATCCCAACCTTACTGTATGGAGCTGAAATGTGGACAACATATAGGAGACGCCTCAAGTCACTGGAGAAGTACCATCAACTCTGCCTGTGGAAGATCCTTTGAATCCAGTGGGAAGACAAATGCACCAACATTAGTGTCCTCTCTCAAGCAAACACCACAAGCATCAAGGTGATGATCATCTAACATCAACTTTTCTGGGTCAGCCGCATCATCTGAATGTGTGACTCCAGACTCCCAAAGCAAGTTTTATTCTCCCAGCTCAGTCAAGGTGTACACTCAAGAGGAGAGCAGAAAGTGTTTCAAAGACATCCTCAAGGCCAACTTGAAAAAAATGCAACGTAGTCTCCCATGAGTTGATGTCAATCACCCAGGATCACCCCAAATGGAGGAAGAGTCTGCTGCAAGGATCTCAATCCTGTGAAACCTCATGACAACAACAGGAGACGGAAAAATAGGAGTGGCAGAAACAGCACGTTGCCGACTGAACCAAGAATCTAGAAGCACCCACCCCACACAGAAACACATGCTGAGTTGCAAATAAAACCTGTTGATCCCAAATTAGTCCTTTTTCAGCCATCTTCAGACCCACTGATCATGGAATCACATAATCATGGAAGACAGTCATCCTTGGATGCAAGGGATTGCTGATGATGAGTGCCATCTGAAAAGGAATGAAAGCAGCAGGATACATAGGTAAGATAACCTCCTTTTTTGACATTCACTTTTGACTGGGTTTGGGTGACAGCAGGGACATAAAATAGCTAAGAGTCAAGATTCTCAAGTCCCTTTGAGATCTGGGAAGAGATTAAGGTATTCTGTCAGGCACTGTGTCTCTTTAAAGAGAAAATGGAACACTTGTTTGCTTATGCCAAGAAAAAAAAAAGCTTCCATGTATGGCAAGAGAGAGAGAAGAGAGATGGAGCCCTTATTGCTGTTGGCAAACTTCACATGGTGCAGTCAAGTCATGGAGACAGCCAGAGGATTCAGCCTGTTTTCAGATCTAAGACATAAAAATATAGCATGTTAAAATAAAACTGCCCTGAGTTAAAAATATGATTTAAAGATCAGAAATGTATATTGGAAGAAAAATACACCAGCATTTAGTTGTTAATTGACATTATTAACATAAGTATTGTTTATACTTTTTCTCATGGTTTCGTTCAGTGAACTCTTAGGGAGAAAATGAAGTGGGTGTCATGATTAAAAAACAATCAGTTGATATAGGGAAAGGGTTAGGTCACTCATACTGACTTGCCTACTACAAGTAGATATTTACATAGGAGAGAAGCATCTGTTTTATTAACCTTTTGTTATAATCAACTATTTTATGAGAGCTCCAGTTTATTTTAGATTAACTGGAAGAATGCTAAAATGCTATATTATCAGTAACAACCTATAACCAGCCTTTAAAACTGTGCACATTGTATTAATAAAAAGGTGAAATATTGATAAATCATGTTCAGAGTTTCATATTATGACTTATTTTTCAATTAACTTTTCTGCAAAGGAGACAATTCACCCAAATTCTGGTTTCAAACATAGATTTCCCTTTTCTCCACAGGCTCTCTTTTATTTCCCTTTGTAAGCATATCCCCGCTTTCCATCTCCCACCACCTTGCACAGAGACACACCACTCCCTATCCCCAGCCTCAGGGCTGGTACCCTTCTACTATGTTTATGAGATCCCCAGTCCTGGACATCTAACCTAATCTTGAGCCTTTGCTTTTCTATTAATTTCCAGTGTATTCTTGGAGGCATAATTCTCCCTAAGGTATCCTTCTCTTCACAGTTCCATTTGTTCTACCACTGCCCTGGTGAGATGGATAACATTTCCTTCCCCCAAAACCCACCCTGCACCTGATCCCACCTGGGTCACCATGTGCAAGTTCTCTCCCGATCCCATCTGGGTCGCCATGTGCGAGCCGGGCCCGTCTTTGCGCACGCGGGCTGTGGCCAGCAGCCCAGGCACACGGGGTCGGAGAGGACCGGTGGCGAGCTAGAATTAGTCACGGACGCATAATGGTTGATTTAAAGATTATTTACTTACACCAAAGATGGTCGTGGTGTAGGCTGGACAGTTTCCAGGTTCAGCTCTGCTTAAATCCTCGTTAGAGGACTACGACAAGCTCTCTCTCTCTCCCACGGAGTTGTTGAAGCTCCGTGGGTCCATTTATTCACTCACACAAAGTTTGCTAGGCTCCGTGGGTCCGTTTACTCACTCACACGAAATTTGCTAGGCTCCGTGGGTTCATTTGTGCGCAGGGAGAGGGATACGTCTAGGAATCTATCGGCGACGGGGAGAGGCTCTTAGTAGTTGATCAGGCTACCAGTCAGTCCGAGATTTACATAGAAGTCCACGAGGTAATCATGGACTCCTTGCCGGAATTCTCTCGGATTTCTCCCGGAATTTTCGGAATTGGGGTTCTCAGGATCCTCCTGAGATTCTCGGAGATCTCCAACTTGGGCGGAAACCACTCAAGCTTTTTATACGGCTAGCAAGCCAATCACTAGCCGCCACATGTGCATAATTTCACGCAAGCCAATAATGGGGCTCGAATTAGAATACAAATGGCGGGAACTCTTTGCACCGAGCATTTCTTAGATGCAAAAGAAATGCACCATGCAAAGAAAGCTACAAATTGGCGGGAAATTCTCCCTTGCACCGGGGTTTTCCTTTACAGCAGAAATCTCCACCGTGCAAAGAAGCTGCAATTTAGCGGGAAAATAATTTAGCAGTGCCGAAGCACACACAAAAACAAAAATCACAACTTTGGGTTGTGACAGCATGTATTATTGCTTGTGTTGAGGCTGCTTTGGGACACAGTCAAGGGTTCTGTAAGGATTTTTTTGTGAGGATAGACTGAATAAAGCTGAACAACGCTGACACCACTGTGAATTCTTTTCAGGTCAACAGTTTTCCAGATTTTCTTACAAATGGCTTCTTCAGTCTCCCACTACAAGGAATGTGGCAGCTAGGGGAGCTGCATGCAACTTGGCTGTAGGCAGATAGCACTGCACAACACACCCCATAGGACTCAGATCATCTGCAAGCTATCAAATAAAAGATCAAACTACATTAATACCCTCTCTCCAAAGAACACAGCCTTGAGATACAGGCCTGTCAGTGTGACTGGCCTCCTTTTGTTCATTGTACTTCTACACAACCTTGAAGAACTAGAATTCAGTAGGAGCCTAGTAGAAACATTATATAGGGAAGGTCTATATTGCCTCCATGGAGCCAGGGGTGACACTTAGAAGCATGCCTGCTATGCTGTGCCAATGTTAAATACCATAAATGAGGTAATTTTGCCTCTTCACAGTGGATGCAAGCACATGCCACTGAGCATGCATGAAAGAGCCTGCAAGTAGGTCTGTGTGCAGTCGGCACTACTTTGAGGTGGCTAGATTACCTTGCTTTTCAGATTTGGCAGGTGTGAAGTGACAGTGAATGTATGGATAGTGCTTGTTGGCAGTATTCCTGGGCTTAATATGGAGGTGGTGTAAATAAGCCAAGCCACACCCCATATGAGTGCAACCTTGGAGTGCAAGAGCTGCAAAAGTCTGAGAATTACCTGAATTCCTTCCCTTCCTGGAAGCCTGGTTTTGGAGCACAAAGAAGTGCCTGGAAGTGTCTGGCAGCTGTCCAGGTTATCGGTCAAATATCTCCACCTCCACAATGGTCCCCAGAAGCTTTTCATGTGGTCTTCAACTCCATTACATCTCACTAAAATCAGATGACCTCAGAAAGGCTTTCCAGTTACTCTTTTAGTAACTTTACTAACTGCTTCCATAAGTTATTCCCATGTGATGGAATACTCCCATATACAATGTCTGCAGCAACATATAACAATTCTCAGATGCAGGAAACTTATTTGTTATCAGCAACGATCCTGTTTGACAAACAAATATAAATTGGGTTCACTTCTAATCAAAGAATTAGGCAGGCACAACACATGCCCAGTAAAAGATTTTGTTTCAAGAGTCAGCCTGTGTGTCTGATTTAGGACTAAACTGCGTTTGATTCTAAAAGAAAACGAACATGTGTACTCTAGCTAAAGACTACCTTGTCAAGTGCAACTGCCACTCATTTGTGTTGTAGGTGCCAGAACTAGTCAGCATTGTTGGCCTCTCACCATGCAAGACTTTTAAAAAAAAAATAAGAATTGCCACTACAGTACACTTCCACATATGCTATTACCTCCTAGGAATTAACAGGGTTGTTTTTGACTTTTGTTTCCACTTATTACCTGCTTATTTTGTGACTCATTTTTTTCTCTTGCTAATTTACAGCTACAGAAAAACCTCAGCTTTAAAACCATAACACTTTCCCCAATACAGATTTTCTCTATCATTATTCTTTTGCTATGTGCAGTTCTGTTTCTTATTTTTAATGAGCTGACTCATTGTTTACTTGCTAAAGAAGAAACTGTCTTTTTCATGTGCTCTAGCCTTCCTTAAATCCATTATTTCTATTAACTTCTGCCTTAGCACAGAATTTAATCTGTTCATGAAAACAACAGATAATCAGCAACCCTGTTCCTTGCACGAAGGAAGTTGGGGGGGAAATCCCTGGCATGAGTGAAAAAGGACGTATTCCCTATGCATAGTGGGTGGTAAGGCTTCCCTTTGTCATACTGTGTGTGTATTAGGGATACAACAAAACAAAACAAAACAAAACAAGGAAGCAATGGTGCTGTATTGTAAAACAAGGAAGCAATAGCCTACTTCTTTCAGCCCAGAGAAATAGGAGGATTGCTATCCATTATTTATAAATGGCCTTGAAGAAATACTATCTCACCATAATAAGGAAATGGGAACTGGAGTACATGCAGCATCTATGGCCTTTAAAACTAGAAATAGTTTTATTTGTTCCAAAACTATGAGCTGGGCCCCACAATTACAGGCGCATTTTTACACGTGCTCCAGGGCTGAGGGTGGGGGCAGCATTTTAATTAAAGTGGGTTTTTGAACTGCTCTAATTAAAGCACTGTTGCATGTCCTATATTGATGTCCCTGTGCTTAAAAATGGCAGCAGGGGCACTCGAACACCAGCTCATTCAATGAGCTGGAGTTCAAGTGTCCCTGTTGCCATTTTTAAGTGTGGGGACACATGATGCAGGATAATTGCGACGGTCCAGTAGATTCGGTTAATTGAATCTGCTCTGATGCGCTGGCATTACATAAGCCTTGGTGCTTATGTATAAGTGCCCAAGAATGTCTCTAAAATCATGAGGGAAGCAAAGCTACCACTTAGGAGAACTGTGTGTAACCTGGGACCACCCGAGGGTGTGCCCGTCCTTAATTGGAAGAGATAGATGAGGCAGGCGACAGTTCTGTGAGAGGGACGCCGGTGATTTGAGCGCAGGTCCCTCTTTCCTTTATAGAGTCAACTCCATGTTGATGCTCTTTAACTAGTTACAGTTTATTGAATTATAATATACATAAATATAAAACTAAATATCATATACATATAGTTACACAGTGAACATTTAACCAATAACCAAGGTCAAACCCTAAATAACACTGTGGGAAAATCACTCCCAACCACAACAGAGAAAACAATATACCCCCAAAATAAAACCAGTAATTACTGTGTTCTATGATAATGCTATTTACCCATCACAACCAAATAACTGCAGCAACATCAATGCAATACAACATCATAATACAACATCTCAATTACAAAATTTAAGGTGTAGACACAGGGGTTTAGGTTGTAGCTGTGTTGGTCTAAGGACATAGGCAGACAAGGTTCCTTGGGTGAATTTGATATCTTTTATTAGACCAACCCAAATAGTTGGAGAATAGTTATTAAGCAAGCTTTCGGGTTCAAAAACCCTTCATCAGGCTAAGGAAGTTTCAGCAGGTGTAATCACAAACATTCTTAATAACATCTATTCCTTAATATATCCCTGACCCATGTTGAGAGAGAGTCCTCCCAATTGGGTCCCTTGTGGGGAGGGAGGGGATGTCCAGGATGCAGGGTTGCAGGCTCAAACTGCCACTTGCAACTCCCAAAGCTTGGGCTCCGTGCACCGTGATGGGTCTGAGCGGTCTCGCACTGCTCCCAGGGCCAGGTCTCTGTGCACCATCCCCGGGTGCCATCTACAGTCGGAGTGGTCTTGCACTACTCCCATGGCTGCTCCTCCAGTAGCGGCTTCAGGAGCCTTGGGCCTATTGCCCACTGGGGAAGAGCTCCCCAGCTTTTCTTGCTCCACTCTTCTTAAGTTCCTCATGGCATTTGCCCAGCGTGCTAGGTACGCTGGGCTTTTATCTACACCAGAGGCCCTGCCTCTGAAGTCTGCCAGACCTGCAAAGCACGATCTTCAATCAGGTCCAGGGGCTCCTCACCGCGCCCCCCCCCCGGGGAGGGGCCGGGCAAGCCCCTTCCAGCTGTTACCTGATTGGTAGAAATGTTCCACCAATCCAAAGTTCCTTTTCCAAGCCAGGCTTGCTGGGCAAAAGCAGCGAGCCTGCCACATGTGAACTGCAAAGCCATGGTGACCTAGAGGGCCAGTACGGTGGTTTGCATTGCACTGTATTCTTTTCAATTTCTGTTTCCAAGTTTATAAAG
>NW_005842082.1:901715-909179 GCF_000455745.1 Alligator sinensis | reverse complement strand
GTGAAGAAAGGAACTAGGACTGAGTAGCTTAGAATTTGATGTCTTCCTGCCCACAAAAATATAGGATAACCCTACTTGATTTCCATTTCCACATAGGAGGGATGTAAGGCCATATTCTATTGTACCCTATTCAAGTCCTTAAAATCCATTGATTGCATCTGTTTGTAACATAGCATCATCTTACCCTCAAACCTGAGTCATAAAAAAAGCAGGAAAGAAGAGGATCCACCCAACTTCTTCAGTAACTTTTTTCAGGGACTTGAGCCAGGTGAAATAGAATCACACTTAGGCACCTCATATGTGAAATATAATTTGGTCCGAATTAGCATGTGATTTAAAATTGTAAAATAGTACTGTTGTGCTGGTGTAGTCATGATGGTCCAAGAAATATGCCAGAAGCAGGATTTGTTTAACAATTTTTTTTATTGGACCAACTATATATCTGGGAGAAATCTTAGACACATTTTTGAGGCTGTTTGTTAGCATTGGACAGTAGTACTGCCTCAGTGGCATTCCAGTGAGGGTGAAATTTGGATGCACAAAATGCCTTTTTTATTTATTTTTTATTTTTTTGAGACATCCACTGCTGCTGGCATCAAAAGGCAGCTGCTGGCAAGAGACGCAGGGAATGACTCTTCTAGCTCTCACATGCCAAGATAAGGAAAATCGATTAATTAGAAGGTTGTTTAAAATCTAAAGCTCTCCCGTGAAGGGGTAGCTGAAAAAATGAAGATAGACTTAGAATTAAATTAATCCCATGCTTCCTCATTTGTCTGAGGTATCATAGAGGGACTCAATCCAGGTGCACTTAGTCTCTGCCATACAGACCTAGAGGAAGCTCCTGTGCTTCTCACAGACAGATGAAAATCATAGTTCCTCCATGAGAATCCACTCTTCAGCATCTATGAGATATTACACTGGTTGCTGTTGTGCATCCCTCTTTAAATTAAAGCTTGATTTTAGTCAGCTCAATAGTGATGGGGCTCTTTACAACTATCTAGCATTGGACTCCACTGATCATTTCATATATTAGATTTACATGCCTTCCTTTCCAGGGAGGCTTATAATAAAAAAAACAAACAACCCCAAGATAAACTATAAGAACAGAGAAAAATATTATAATAAATGATACAAAATAATGCCAGCTCCCCAAACAATATCCCCAAACTTAACCCTGTCTGTGAAAGAGTGACCAGATTAAAAAAGATTTTGGATAGATTGAAGCTGTCAAGGATCAGGTTCTAATGAGAAACAAAGGGAAGACATTTTTTAATGATATTCCCCCACCTGTAATTTAAAAACTGATTAACTTCTTCCTGTCCCCCACTATCCATTGGCAAGAAAAAAACGTTAAGATGTATCATAAGAACAATTTATTTTTATGCTCTTTCTGGGAAGAAAGCTGTTGACGGTAATAGATGGCATATTTTTTTCTTTTTGCCTTATTCCAAGAATGGATGAGATTTATTTAACCATTTTCATGTCTAAATCCCCTGAAAATCAGGGCACCAATCTGTGCAGAGCAAAGCTGTAAGAATCCATGTATATATATTTAAAAAAAACCTCTAGGGCTTTTCATATCAAACTGAAGTTTTAAGTGTACAGTACACATTAAAAAATATCTGTGATTAATGCTAAGAAGAAAAAAAGACTGGAATCATGCTGTTGGCTTCAAAATGAGAAGGACAGTCACGACAGATTAGCCACCCATGTCTTAATTTAGAACTTGTCAAAATTTATAAAACCATAACATAAACCATAAGTCTCTCTTCTTTACACTGACTAGTGTTTAATCTGTGGCTTGTAAAAGCAGTCCTTTATCCATTTAAGGCCTGATTCTGTGGACCTGAGCTCTGGATTCTCATTGAGGTCTATCCTGGGTCTGGCACTGTTTAATATTTTTCACTAATGATTTGAAGGATGAGGTTGAATACACATGTAGCGAATTTGTAGTTCACATCAAACTAGATGAAGTTGCAGACACTCTGGAGTGTAGGATTGGGATTCAGAATGACCTTGATAAACTGGAGAAATGGTCCAAAATTAATCAAATGAAAGTCAACAAGGATACATGCCAAATCTTGCAGTTACAATGGAAAAATCCAGTACCCAGATACAGACTGGGAAACAACTAGCTGGGCTTCGGTATTGTAGAAAAGGACCTGAGGCTTATGCAAGCTGAGTAAACTATGCTCAGGCTGTAAAACAAGCTAATAGCATACTAGATTATATTAACAGGAGTGTCACTTGCAAGCTCTTCAGCCAGTCTTCTAGGCTAAGTACAGACAGTCCAAAAGCCAGAGGCTGAATCAATTCAATCTTTGCAGGTTAGTCTAAACTGTGTAGATTGAACCAACAAACAAGCGGACAGACATTCACTTTTGATTCCAGAAATGTAGCCATATGCTTGCAGTGGCCCAGGCCAGAAGGTAGGGGGTGCTAGAGCACACCTCCATACTCTCCTGGAGCAGACCACTTGAATCTGAAGGGGATCTGGGACAGAAGTTCAATAAGCCAATTTTAGCTAAATCAGCTCATCCATCCAGATTTATCTTAAACCGATTTTGGCCATTTTAAAAGCAGTTTATGTGCACTACGCTTCTGTTGCCTTACAGAGTTGAACTGGTTTCCGATCCCTTATACCAGCTTATGTGTAACTTCTGCCCTAAACATAAATATAGTCCTTATACCAAGCAAACAAATAAATGAGAAAACAAAACTTTTAGTTTTTCTCTGCATGTTAGGAGAGGCCCTTTAGCTTTGGCCCATTTCTGGTCCAAGATTTTATAGGTTCTAGTTCACCTCCTGGCTGCAAACTGATCCACTGATGTCAATGTCAAAACTTTCTCTTGCCATTTGTTTCCCATACAAGTATGTCTAGTCATATGTGCTTCCTAAGTTCCCAGCCATTTCTTTATCAGAAAAAGTATTACACAGTAAAGTGATCGGGGCACATAAACTTGAAAAGTACAAACCTTTGAGCTCTGAAGCAGAACAGCAGGTATGCTGGATTGTGCAATACCTTTCATTATGTTGAATGCCACTTGTCTAAATAAGACAATCCATTCTCCTATTTTTAAGAGCATATCCAGTTAAGACTTGGCTTTTCATATCTTCCATTTTAAATGGAAAAACATTGCACTACATTGTATTTTAACCTATTACATGAAGGTGATTATTACCATACTAACTTGAATCTAAGATTATCCTGAATTTAAGACAACCTCCACGCAATAATTAGATTCTGTACTTGGAAAATGTATAAAATTGTTATAATTTTCCATATATAGAATCTAGTTATTGGAGGGTTATTTTAATTCATTCCCACCATTACTATGGGGGCAGGGGTGGGGGTAGGCACTGGGGAGGCAGGTGATATGGGGAGGCTAAGCAGCTTGCCCCCAGTTTGTGCCTGCTCTTTCTTCCTCCCCAGTCTCTGCTCCTTTGCTTCTCCCTGCAGTCTCTGCTCCCACCCCCACCCAGCCTTTGGTCTGTGCTGACAGGCTTGATCCCTATTCTAGCCTGGGACACTTAGCATGGCCCCAGCCCAGTAGCTGTGTAGGCTATGTGCCACTGCTGTGGAGCTGGACTAGGGTTGTGCTCACTTTCACAGACTGTAATGTGCACAGAGCCTAATGGTGTGGAACAAGGGTGAGGGAAAGAGGCAGAGGGGCAGACAGTGGAGCAGAGGCTGCACAGGGTGAAGAGGAGATGGGAAGAAAAGGCTGCAGGGAAGAGAAGGCAGGGTACTGAGGTGGTGGGGGGCAAAGGGGGAGGGATGAGCAGCAGTTGTGGCTATGGTCCCGACCCTGGGTAGAGACTGGAGCCTGAGCCACAGAAGATGCCTACCTCCTCCCCCCACCCCCACACCCTTGTGCTCAATTCTAAAACAAGGACTTTCCCCTCGTCATGTTAAATGGGGAGGCTTATCTTAGAATCTAGTAAATAAGATAATGTTATCTTTGCCAGACAAAAGAATTGTGTATAAAAGGGGCAAACTTACATAGTAATGTTTTTCAAAAGCTTACATTTCAAACAAATAATTTTCTTTCAAAGGTTTTCTTGCTTGACATTTTTGGTAATATTTTGAAAGCACATTTTAATTCTGTTTAGATTTAAAATTAAAGTTACCTTGGAAATGTTTTTTTCATTTTTTGCTCAAAATGAAATGAAATAACATTGGCACTTAGCTTTTTTGTTTTTCCCTTCTCTCTCTTGCTTTTTTTTCTACTGCTAAAGAGAATAGAACAAATAATTTTCACACTCTCCCCACTTCCCATGCCCTGCCCCTTTTCCATTCTACCTCTTCAAAACTTTCAAGGGAAATAATGCAGCTCTAAGGGCATGTCACAGTGAGCGTGCATGCATGGTTTGTGGCACCTCAAACCCATCTGAAGCACCACAAACCACACACAACACACACGTACCCATTTGCTGAACTGCTAATTAGGAGCATAATTTTTTTTTTGACACCAGGAGATCCCGGTGTCAAAAAAACCCTGCTGCTGAACAAAGCAGTGTGGCACATGTGGCAGCAGTGTGTACTGCCAGGAACTGGAGTCTGGTTGGCCAGAACCATGCTCTGGCTGACAGCCAAGCTTCAAGCAGCTTGCTTGGTACAGCTGCTGCCCCGGAAGGCCCTCCAGACCCCAGATAAGGCTGCTGGGGCCAGCACAGATTCAGGGCCCAGCCTCTTCTACCCCACCCAGGACAATTTGCCCCAAACCAACCCCACGTGCAGGGGTGTGCACAGTGGCAAATAGCAGCAGCACAAATTTGTGCCACTGATATTTTTGCTGCAGCAACTGCATACCCATTTACGCAAATGCCAGGAACTCGGGGAATAAACAGGAGGAACATGTCCACCTGCTTAACACAAAGGAATACGATGTCATAGGGATAACAGAGACCTGGTGGGACTCCACCCATGACTGGACCATGGGTATAGATGGCTATACCCTGTACAGGAGAGATGGAGGGGACAAAAGGGACGGGAGTGTAGCTGTCTATGTCAAGGAGAGCTACTCATCCCTGCAAGCTGGTATTGGCGACCAGAGTGGATGACCGGAGACCCTCTGGATTAAAACCCATGGGGAACATGGCACAGGGGACACAATGGTGGGAATCTACTACAGACCTCTCCCCCAAGTCAAGAGTTTGACGAGGAGTTCACCAGGGAACTGGCTGAGGCCGCATGCTCCCAGTCCATGGTTGTCATGGGAGACTTCAACTAGCCAGACATCTCATGGGAAGAGCACTTGGCCAAATCCGAGTGGTCGCATAGCTTCCTCTCATGCGTGGATGACCTATATCTGACACAAGAAGTCTACGGGCCAATGAGAGGTAAAATACTGTTTGACTGGGTACTGGCAACTGAGGATGACTTAATCAGAGACCAAATGATCAAAGGGAAGCTGGGTGACAGTGACCACGAGCTCATCACCTTCACCATCGACCATAAAGCTGGCAAGTCAGTCAGTAATACAGAAGTCCTTAACTTCAGGAAAGCTGACTTTGATAAGCTTAGGAGGCTTGTCAGTGATTCCCTAAGGGACCATGACCCCAAGGGGAGGGGAGTTCAGGAAGAGTGGTTGCTCCTCAAGGGAGTGATCCTCGATGCACAAGCCAATGCTATTCCATCTCGGAAGAAAGGCAGCAAAAGGTCACAGCAGTCCCCTTGGCTCTCCAGGGATCTAGCAGACCACCTGTGGCTAAAAAGAAAGGCCTACAAAGGACGGGATCCACCTCCAAGGAGGAATATGCTGCACTGGTCCAGACCTGCAGGGAGTGAACCAGGAAAGCCAAGGCTGTGAAAGAACTCCAACTGGCTACTAGGATCAAGGATAATAAAAAGTCCTTTTTTTAGATAAAAAGTCCTTTTTTCCTGGAACCGTAACTGAGTATCCAGTAATCTGCTCAAGTAGGGAAACAGAATGCAAATGAAATAACATCTAAAATGCATTTTGGTCTTGTTATTAATTATCTGTATTTCAGTAATATCTAATGATTCAGTCAGTATTGATACCACAGTGGGCCAGACACTATGTAATGACACAGAAAAAGCAGCTTACAGGCCCAATAAAAATACAATTTTGGAAGTCCCACTAGCTCTTTTACATCTGTTTTTGCAGCATGGGCTCTGTGCACTTGAAAACATGGCATTCTCATACATAATTAAATAACATCTCATTATTTTAGGACCCTTCATAGTACATTTGTTAAATTAATAATGTAAATGCTATGTTAACATACAACATTTTTAGAAGGACAGTTAGAGATTTTAACAGTGTACATAAATCACAGAACTGCTGGCAGATTTCACCATCCTTCCATTCATTGCAGTTTCTCCCTTTAACTACATGCATTGCATTCAGATAAACTGTAAAATAAAATGTTAACACTATTATGGAATGCTTTGTTTTATTATTATCAACAGAACTGGTAGTGACATCTATCACTAAATTTCATATGCTAACAAAGCTGTCTGAAACTTTCAATTATTCTTCTGAATTTGCCAAATTTTAGCTGTTGGAATGAAATCAGGTTCATACTTTTCAGAAAATGAAGCAAAATCAGTTTGGCTAAGGTTTAAAACAAATATAATCTATTGGACATTTAAAAATGTTAACAATTCTTTCATGGTAAAGCAACAGCATCCATTCCACATGCTTTGGAGCAGGGACTAAAATTTAGCCTTGCTGATGGTATATTCCTATGACAATCCATTAAAATTTCACCAGAAGTGATATGCTTCTCAAAAATCTATTTGGAAATGTCTAGTTAAGATTTCTTAGCATTTTCTCTCATTGTCTATCTTGTACTGATGGATTTTTTGCTACTGTTAATATCCTGAATAAATATGGAGTTTCTTTTTTTCTGTTCTGCAGAATAGGGAGAATGTTTTCTAGAATGTAAATCTAGGAATAATTGGAATGATTATTTAGAAGTCTAATATTTCTTAATATTATGCAAAATTAATTCTCTGATGGTTTAACAAAAAGTATTTTACCTAAAACCCTTGGCTGCTTTAATATTTTTGGCTACAATGTGTACATAAGCTTAGGCAATGGATTCACAGAGAAGGATTCACAATGGAAATCATCCCGACCAAAAAATAAGCGAAGAGTTAGATTTCTTTTTATATTGTAATAGGCACATATAATAGACGTGCTTATAGAAAAGAAGTGCTGTTTTTTTCCTTTGAGAATTTCAGAATCCTCTAATATTAGCATAATGATTATGTATGACTGCTTTGGATCAAAAGGCCAAATGAAGCAATTTGCTTTTCACAGTGTTATCACTGCTGACAATTGTTTACCTGCAAAAGATAGATTAAAAGCAAATCAGAAGCCTATATCCATGTGCAACACACCAAAAGCACACCAGAACATAATATGGAAATACTATGATATAGAGTAGAGGGCCATACGAACAAATGTGATTGAACATTAGGGCTGCCAACCC
>NW_005842082.1:898215-901684 GCF_000455745.1 Alligator sinensis | reverse complement strand
GGAATGCCTTGGAATCTCCAAGGACTTAGATATAAATCTCCAGGAGACTGCTGAGAGCCACCCGGGAGATAAATGATATGGCATTCATTAAAATGTTGAATCCAATTTATACAGTAGTCCAGCATGTTTTTCAAATGTAATAGTAATTTGCATTTGCCTTCCTGACGTAAAGTCTACACACCGTAATTCATAACTGGCTTTCTGGAAACCTCCTAGAATAGATTCAAACAGAATTGGCAACCCTATTGAATATGTGCACTGTGAACTTGATGTGAAAGTCACATACACAAATGCATGTAAAATGTTGTTGAGTTTGGTTGGTGAACAGTACATATTTGGTTCAAGAATTCAGTTGAGAGAAAAGTGTAGTGATCTGGCTCTTGGAGAGAGACATTCAAAATAATAACAACTATCACCATGCTAAGATTACTGGAACGTAGGGATGGTACAGTCGCAATGCTTTTCTGAAGCTGGCAGCAAGGCAGGATGATGATGTAGGAGTCACTGTGTCATCTCCACAACACCAACATAAGTCTTTTATCTTTAAGTGATCCTCCTGTGGGCACTTGCATGGGATTTGGTGGAAAATGTATAAAAGGAGCCACATCTGCTTGGAGGATCTAGGATTGTGTCAGGAGCTGAGGAAGCAAGCAAACTAAATTTCCCCTAACTGGTACTGGTTATGGAGTGGGCCTGGCTGTCAGTGGCCTAACTACCTGCAGCTGGCCTGAGTTGTCTGTATGGACACAACTGCTTGCTTATAAGCAGTAGCTCGTTCAGAGTCCAGAAGGCTGTCTTGCTTTGAGCTTATGATTTCTTATTCTTAGTTTCCTGGTTCCTATCTATGATTCCTAGTTTCCTAATGCCTGGATCATCCTGGTTCCTAGTGCCTGTTTGCTGCTAGTGGCCTAGGTCCTACTTGTTTGTTCCTTACTTCCCATCTCTGGTGTCCTGCTTATTGGCTTCCTGCCTTCATCCTGGTTCCTGGTTTCTGCTTGCTGACTCCTGGTTTCAGACCCTAGTCCAGACTCTTGTCCTCTGACAGCCAGCTCATAGCTAATGGCTTGGCTTAGTGATTGACCATGTCCTGGTCCCATATAGCTATTCCTGTCTGCTTTGGACACCCTGGCTAGTGACCCTGGTCTGGATCCTTATGCCATGTTCCTAACCATCCTGGCTTGTTGTTCTAGCTTGGGTGACCACCTGCTCCTGACCCCCTGACTCTAGTTGGGACCCTTGCTTCCCTGACCTTTTTCCTTATAACCTATATCTAGGTTCAAACCCTGACCACTTACATTCCAAATGGAACAATATTTTAGCATAACTAAGAGAAAAAAAACTTTTTGTATTGAGAAAGATGGCTTCTATGACACAGCTGTTCCAGAAAACCAAAACCAGAGAGAGGCAGAAGACTCATAGAGAATCCAGAGTTCTCTTTTCGTGCGTGCGTGCGTTAGGGCTATGTGAAGCTTCAGGTGCTGATTTGATTCGGAGGAGATTTGGCTCAATTCAGTAGCGGAATCTCTGAATCTGAATCGAATTGGGAGACTAATAAAAAGGTCCAAATCTATTTGAATCTCTCTGGATCAATTTAGAGAGCTTCAGAGATTCGGGCAGTCCCCGCTTGCCGCTGAAGAGCTGGACCCGGACTCTGTGCCGGTAAGTGGGAGGGGCTGGAGGATGGGATCATGGGAAGACCACCACCAGGCATGGCTGCCCCGCCTGGCCCCAGCTTCCTGGCACTTAAAAAAAACAAAAAAAGTCCCACACTCACCAGCTGCTGCCAGATGGCGGGGGGGTGATCCCCACTGCACCCCACTGCCTTGTGCTGTGTGGGGGGCTCTGTCACATGCCCCCATCCCCCATCCGATCTCCCAGCTCCATCAATGGCTGCCCTGCCTGGCCCCAGTTCCTAGTTATTTAAAAAAAAAATTTTTTAAAGCCCCGCATTTTAAAAAAGTATGTGTGTGTGGGGGGGGATGGGGTCTGTTTGATTTGGAGATTCGGCCGATTTGGCGGCAGCTGAATCGCCAAATCAGATTTGGCTAAATCAATTTGGGACAGTGATTTGAATCACCAAATTGAATCATTGTCCCCCGATTCAGCCAAATCGAAAACCAAAGCAAATACTAGCCACTTCACACAGGCCTAGTATGTATGTGTATGTATGTATGTATAAAAATAATAATAATATCATCTCTCACTCACTGTCTCTGTCTCACACACATGCACACACTAAAGTACAGTTCCATATGGAACTGTACTTGTGTGTGAGGTGATGTTTAATATTAAAGATCTAAGAGATCAAATATAAAATCACAGTTATTCAGCTACATCTAAAGTTTTAGTCCCTTTAAGGTAAGCTGGTCCCCTCAGATTCTGGAATATTTTAAATATTCTTAAGATTCCTGTCCTTTTTCCAGAGTTAATTTTCTTACTTTCTCTCTCTCATGATTTATATCTTGTGCCATTCTACTGTACTGGTTTAAGACAGCCAAAAAAATCCAAAGATTTGGAACAATTTATTATATGCTAGGTGCAACAAGGCACTTATACGTTTCTACCACATTCTCATTCTTCCTCGCACTCTCTGAAGCTTCTTTCCCAATCATATTGAACCTAATCCAGATATAACCCTGCCATCATTTCTGATGATAAATAATACCTTAATCCATTAATAGCCCTGCTGAAATTCCATAGCTAAGTGAGGTACACTTCAATGTGAATAATAAAAGCAGGATATGAGTCTCTAGTGGAGGATCACCATGCAGATTCAACATTTTTTATTTATTTGGCACGCTCCCAAAACTTCCCATTGACTGTAGTTTGAACTTGATCATGAAGCATGCTTCTCTGTTTGTCCAATCAATATGCTTTGTATAGCTATCAACATGAAAATGCTTTTAAAAATTAAACCAATTGAAAATATTTTATCATGAACCTTTCTGCATTTGGGCATTTTAGCCCTAAATAATGGGTAAATAAAATGTGTAACCTCTTACTTAAGATTTTTTTAAATGTCATTGATATAAGTCTTCTGCAATTCTGTCATGCATTAGGTAAGCTATATTAGTAACTGACTGGACAGCATTAGCATCATTGTACGAGGCACAGATGCCTCATTTTAGAATACTGCATATTGTTCTGGTTGTCTATGTTCAAAGAAGATGCATTTAAACAAAAAGGTACAGAGACAAGTTATTAGGATGATTAAGAAAATGAAAAACCTTAAAAGGAGATCAAAAAAGTTAGCCTTTCTCTGAACTTTCCAGGCAGAACTGTAGATGTAAACTGAGCAGGGAATACTGCTTCTACTAGTACTGAGAAACTTCCTAGTTTTTCTTGTTCATATGCCAAGATCAAACCAGTTGCCAGATTTGGGGTCAAGAAGGACATTTGTCACAGATAAGACTGGCAAGAGTTGTTTGGGATATTCATTTTTTTGGGTTTGTTTTTTTTCTTTCCTTAA
>NW_005842082.1:880879-898184 GCF_000455745.1 Alligator sinensis | reverse complement strand
TCCCTAAGTAACAGATTCCCTGCAGTTGCAGGGTCCCACAACATTGGTCATGCTCTTGATCTCCCCAGCTCTCTTGCAATGTAGTGTCTGAGCCTTTTTGTCTTAATGCTAAAGGTCTTAAGTTTGGCATAGGGTGTTGGAGGCTTTGCATTATGTGAGACTTGAAAGGCAGAGAGGATGTTCTTGCACATTATCAGCCAGCTGGTTAAATGTATTTATATATATATATATATATATATATATAGCTCATTAAATCATACAGCTGTACCAGCCCTGAGAAAGTATTAGCCTGCAAAAAGAATTTGGGGCACCATGGTAACTATTTCCAGAATTGGCAAGTCACACATTGAATTAATAAGATGTCTATCACTATTTATGGAAAATACCTTAAAACAGACAAATTAGATAAAGCAAGAGAAACCTATTACTTTATTCTCTGGTTCAGTCGTGAGCAAATCTTTTTTCTTTAAATGGACTTAAGCTTAAAAAGAAAATTTAGAAGGAAGTGTTTCCTTCTGTAACCTCATCCAAACAAAAGACCAAGCAACTTGTGATTGCAGGATAATGAAAGAGGAAATTAATTATAAAGCATGAAGATTTGAAGATTTTTTTGATCCTCTGAAGTGTGCTTAAAAATAAAATCATTGCCACTGATATCCTTCAGTTAAGTTCTCAGAGAAGAGTTCTGTCAATAGCGAATTACATTTATAAACTTGTATTTGTAATTTTAGTTAGCAAAAGTCCTGGTCTGATAAAGGCTCAAGCATGTGTTATATATAAAACTTACCATTCAGTGGACCAGTGCTTCAATGGACTGAGGACTTAACTTACATAAAATGAAATTTCATTTTATCAGCTTACTTTCAGTATAAGATTTAATGTTAAAACAATACATAACACATATGACTTCCTTAAATGCCTTCTGCCAGATGTTGTCATTAGCTACAAGGGCCAAACTCAAACAGCTAAGGGTTCCTTTTAAAGATAGCAAATGCTCCTGTTTCAACTTTAGGTTTGTTAAATAAATTCCTTGTGCTCTTAACAGCATAGACTATCCAACAAGGAAAATTTTATTGGGGAATGGACAATATAGTATCAGTCTGATAATATTAGAGCAGTAATATGTCTGTATAAGGTAAACAGTGCCCTATGGTGACTTTGACAGTAGTCAACTAGCAACTCAAGTTCCCAACCAATAGGCAAATGTTCCTTCACCATTTCTTTTCCCTACCTGTTAACTTATCAGTGGTTTGGTAACAATGGATAGCAGCAAGTCATGTGCTGGTCTTAAGAAGACCTCATCTCTAGTAACTTGGGGACGGCTGCCTGGTCTTGCCCTGAGGCTCCACTATCTGATCCAGTTATAGTGAGTTTAGTTTTATTTAGAGTTTAGGGCCTTCACAAGAGTTTGCTTTGCTCCTGTTTTTCCTGAAGCCACAGAGGAAGATCCATTTCTGCTGCCTTTTCTCAGCAAAGCCCTCCCAACACCTAAGGATCCTCAGGTTAGGCCAGGGGTGGAGGGGAACCTGTGGCAGGGTAGGATCCAGAAGATATGGATAGACCAGAAAAATGGTTTCGAGTCAATCAGATGAGATTCAACAAGGGCATGTACAAAGTCCAGCACTTGGGATGAAATAACTGCACAAACAAATGCACACTGGGAGAGATTGTCAAGCTGCAATATTAGAGATAAGGATTTGGGGGTTACAGTAGACCATAAGCAGAATATGAGCCAACACTGTGTTCTTTTTGCAAAAAAAGACAAAAAACAAAAAAACCCTCACAAAACCCCCAACATTCAGCATATTGGGTTGTATTAGGAGGAGTCTCACTTGCAAATCAAGGAAAGTGATTCTTCCACTCTATTCAGCCCTGGTGAGGTTTTACTCAGAGTACTGTGCGTGGGAGTCACACTACAGGAAGAACATGAACAGATTGGAGGGAGTCCAGTGAAGACCAGCAGAAATGATTAGAAGCATAGGAAAGTCTTAAGAACTAGGATTATTTAATTTGGAGAAGAGAAGATTGAGTGGGTGATTTGTTAAATCTTCAAATACCTGATAAGTGATTATGGAGAGGATGGAGATGCACTTTTTTTGTGCCCTTAAGGGACAGGACTAGAAGCAATGGCTTCAAGCTTCAGTAGAGGAAGTTTAGGTTGGAGATTAGGAGGAACTTTCTAACTATGTGGGTGATCAGGCATTGGAACAGACTACCTAAAGAAGTTGTGAGATGTTAGAAAAATTAAAATTTGCAGGTAAAATCTGTGATGGTAGAATCAGGAAAGGGAAAATAGGAAGAGTCTAATTACATCAGATAAAAGAGTGATAGCTCTTGCTTATCAAAAGAAAAATAACTAGCTTCAGTGAGAGGAGATTGACATAGGTGAGTCAAGACAGAAGACTAAATTCAGCTTTAAATGCATGGATACACATCTCAGTTTGATTTTCAAATGGCAAGATGTCCCTTTATGTATTTATTAGATTTAAATGCTGCCCTCCCCAGAAAAGGCTGAGGGCACCTTACAATAAAAAAAGAAGTTAATAAACACACACAAAACACATGGCACTTTTACAAGCATCTCGAATCATCATGAGATCAAACCCCACAGACCTCACTTGAGCAAAGCACTTGTTGACTTTAGTGGGAATTCGGCGAAAATAAGCACTGGAGGAATCTTTTCCAGTAATTTCCTTCCAAAAAGGAGGATGGGGAAAAAGGTAATCTACCCACTAAAACCCTGGCTTGCATTCTAATAGATCTATGCCCTTTAAAAAGTTGTGTTGTGTACTGCAACAGATTGATTTCCATGTGTGTAGGGAGGTAGGTAGGTGTAAAGACTGAAAAATAGTAACTGATTCACAAAGGTATGTGTTCCTAAGTGATTTTTCACAAGTTTTGATTTTTAAGTGGAATGACCTCTCCAGTGTAAAGAAACAAGCTGATCCCTACTATGATACCATCCCACAATGCACAGTGGGAGGATGACTTATAACCCTAGTTGCTTTTAAAATATTTCCAAATTCTCATACTTTTGAATATTTTGTACCAATGGGAGCTCTACACATAGACACTAATTCAGTAAAGAACATGAGGCATGGATATAAATATAGTGTAAAGGGATAGGAGTGAAGAGCACTGAGTCTTGGATAAAAGTAGAGGCAAAGATGAATAGATGGCAGCCAGTGGATCTATAATCACTGGAAGACACTTGCATCTATAATCAGAAATGTAGCTGAGGAACGTTGAGTCTCACCACGCCTCTGCTGTAAGCAAAGAGCAAGGTCCTCCCTCTAGTGGCTGGTCACACAGAGGATAACAACCTACTACTGCTAGCAGTTACTCCATTTAAGGCAGTGGTGTTAAAAGCATCTGCCCTTTGGGCTGGATGATGGGTGTGGAACCAGCCTGTGAGCACGATCAGACACACAGACCAGCCACAGACATTGGCGCCAGTATACAGGATTGGGCTGGCATGGGCACCTTGTGCAGTTCATGACCTAGGCATGTGCTGCATGTGGTGCCTGGGGTCAACATGAGATGCATGCTACATGTGGTGCCACCCTGGACTGACCCTGCTTACCCAGTCTGACATATAGGGCTGGTCCATGGGCCTAATGTGGAACATTCCCAGAGACACTGTACATGACCAGTCTGGTGGGGCATCACATGCAGTGCACACTCTGGACTGGACCCCTGTGCCACACACAGTGCCTGTGGTACTGGGTCTAGCACGTGCTGCATGTGGCCTGTGAGGTCAGTCCAAGACCCATGGGCCAGACTGTAGGGCTCCACAGGTTCTATCTGGCCTGCAGTTCGTACCTTTGACACCTCTAGCTTAAGGGACAGAGTTCTGGGCTGTGAATGCAAAGGGCTTATAACTGGTTAAGGGCAGGTATTTAGATATTTTCTTTCAGTGAGGAAATTACGCCCAAACATCTTTCTTAGATGATGTGGCAAAGTGGGTCTCCCCGACTAGCCACAGTGCTAGTTTCCCCACTTGCCTTTGGCCATGCAACCCACCTGACTCACCTGCCGTGCCTTGTTCTTAATTAATTACGATGTTAATTAAGGCAAGAGGCTGCCCATTTTTGCCTCAGTGCCAGGGGGCACTATCTGTGGCTCTGATCCTCCCCTACACCGCAGCCCAAGCCTTGCAGATGGCAACCAGATGAAACAGTGCTCCTGGCTTACAGCCGGACCAAGCTTAGGCCTCGTTGTCAGGCCTCAGTCACACACACATTCATACCGCCCTCCTCTCACTAGGGACTCTCACACTCCGCCCGCTCTCACAGGGTCGCTTTCAAACATCAACAACTTATTCTGCCTTGCTCCCTCTTGGAGCGGGCCCCTTAGGCCATAGGCTTTATTTAGTTCACACCTTGTGTGGCAGACGTACTGTCTTTTGGGCCTCTCCTGTAACCCTCACCAGGGTAGTGGCCAGTCAATTACCCAACCAGGTCTAAGCTTGCTCTGGCCCCTTCCGGCAGCAGCTCTCTCTCTCTCTCTTTCTCTCTCTCTATATATAAACATACTGGGCTCTCAGCTCTCTTGTTTCCCCCCCCTCACTGGGGTCCTCATTTCTGCCCCCCTCACTGGAGCTACTCATCTCTGCACCACTCACTTGGGGTTCCACACCACCCCCTCACTTGGGGCCACAGGGCTTCCCTCCCCAGTGGGCTCAGGTGGCTGTAGTTGCCCTGGCCCCACTACCTTTCCTCAGGGTCCTACACCCCACAGGGCTCAGGTGGCCACAGTCGTGCCTGGCTCCCACTCTCCCTCCTCAGGGTCTTGTACCCCACAGGGCTCAGGTGTCCACAGCTGTGCCTGGCTCCCACTCTCCCTCCTCAGGGTCTTGTACCCCATAGGGCTCAAGTGGCTGCAGCCATGCCTGGCCCCCACTACCTCCAATGTTACCGGACCCACCCAAAGGTGAGGGCTGGGGTTAAGGTGCCCCTACCCACCTTTCACCAGGGTAGTAACTGGCCTAGAATTTCCTGGGGGCTCCCACACCACTGAGACACCCACCAGGCCACCCACTCCTGGCAGGGTGCAGTTTCAGGTCATGCCCAGGACCAGGAGCCTCCTAGCCATCTCCTACAGCTCCTGCCCTTACCTCCAGCATGTTTTTGTTGTTTTGTTGTTTTTTAAACCTCCAGTGTGTTATAGAGCCTTGTAGCCAGGCCATGTTGCTGCCTGGCTTGCCAGTATCGAACTGCTCTGTTTATATGGGCAGCCAGAGATCTAAAATGGCCACCGCAGTCAAGCACCTGCTGGCTGCTTGGCTTCGGTCTTAAAGTGGCAGGCACCAACAGTGCCACAGATGAATATGAAGGGTTTAAAGTTAACCATGCATTACAAAGGTTATGTGGAAAAAGAAAATGTGATGCTGTAAGAGAAATTATATATGCATATGCAGAGGCCAAAGAGAGCAGAAGTAACCTTAATTCTGCTATTTCCTAACTTTTGAGAACTTGATTTAGTAACCATTAACATCTCTAACTTAAAACAAAAGTATGGAAAACATGGAAATAATATATTTTTATTGAATGAGAGAATACATCCAAATTACTCATCTGTCTACAACAGTCTGCTTAATATGTGTTAAATATGAAGTTCACTCCACCCAACAAAAAAACAGAGCGTTTGGACTCTGTGTGGATGAAGTGAAGAGTGGTTATTTATCTGTTTGCCCAGGACTATGAGAGAATCTTTTCATGCAACCTTTTCATATCCTGTAGATGCAGTTCCGGCCTATGCCCTAAAATAGCAACTGCCACTCATCAGAAGTGGCTGCATGGTTTTGGATCTCCACAAATGCATGTTTGCAGTGCCCTGCTACCTATTCCCAAATAGACTTTGGGCTGGTGTAGACCTGGGGTCCAGATACACAAAGTACTTACACAGTTTACTTTCTTGTACTTGCTCTCCACATCAGAGATTAAATTCATTCTCAGCGCAGGTGTCTTTCATTCAAGCATATTCTGAATAATATAGCAACAGGGAGCAGAACCTAAGGGACTTTATTTACTCTAAATATTAAATGAAGATGGATTCCAGTTCAAGCAATGTGCTTTCTTGAAGTTTGTTCTAAATCTGCTACCTGCTTATATATCAGATAAAATATGATGGCTTTAATAAACAATCTTGTACAATTTGTTTGTGCTAGCTAGTGACATCTGAAGACATGGCAAGCATTTATGACAATGTCACAATGGAGGACTATGACCCTTCACTGTGAACAGAAGGAAGAAGAGAAAAGTGGATATAATGAAGATTTAAATATTGACAGCTTGATCCTGCAGTCTGTCTCAAAGTAAATTCTTGCTTCTGTGGGAGTTTGGCTTAAATAAACACTACACATCAGGGCTTTTAGGAAGTAAAATAAACAAATACAGTATAATTAATTTTTACAGTCATACATAATAAGGTGTCTGAGTATGTGTGTGTGTACGTGTATTTATGTGTGTGCCTGCGTATTAGTGGATACATGTGATATACTATTAATTGCTGATGTTAATCATTTTAATGTTTTCCATGGGGAGCCAGAAACTTAACTCATGGTGTCCCTACATTGTGTTAATGGGAAAGGAGTGGGCTATAGTGGACAGGATACTAATTAAGGCGAAGAAGACAAGGCCTCAGTTTCCTGCTCAGTTGCACACTTCTTGTGTGACCTTAAATGGGTCACTTTATTTATTCTCTACCTCAGTTTCTTTCTGTAAATCAGGGGCAGTATTTCCTTAATTTACAGGAGTATTGTGGAAATAAATACCACTAAGGATTGTAAGGGGATCATCTAACTGGGATAATGAGCCACAGAAATGACAAAGAAAAGATGAGACAGTAGAACTTGATATATTGAATTGTTAGTGCATGTAAAAATGATTAAAAAAACAGATTTAAAAGTCAGAATACAAGCATTCTCTCTACACTCGCGCTGAGGTCAATGACAAAACTTCTCTTTACTTACGTGTTTTGAACTCAGCATTCTGAATCATATTTACTATGAAAAGTTTCATCTTTAACATCTTAGTTCCAGAACCTGTTAGAGCATCATGTTTTATACTAGTGGTACTTTTTCAGTTGCTTCAAGATACTAAACTTAATTTGAGAGGGGAGGGAGGCAGTTACCTACAGTCTAAACTCGCAGACCCTCTTAAATGAGCTTGTTCAGAAGTACTTTTTTCATTTACTTTTTAAAAACTGTCTGATTTATTGAATCATTCTCAGTAAAAACAATTTAAGATTTTAAAGTGGCTTAGACCTGAAGCTTGTCTTTATTAGCAAAATGATGTATTTGAAATAAACATCCTGCCCCTCATAACATATATAAGTAATCAGAATTTGGATATAATCCAACTTTATCAAACTATTTAATGGTATGGTTTATTAGAAAATGTGTACAGTAAAAAGCCTTTACTTAACCAGGAAATTTCTTGGTTTGATTAGATTAACAAGAAAGGACAGCAGGGTGTTCAGGACAATTCCACAGAACTAAGAATTTGCATAAACATGTAAGTGTATCCCGCTTAAAGATTAATCACTAGGGAGAAAATGATCTCATGAAAAATGTATCTGTTGGTGTTACCTGATTATCAATTCTGGAAGTCAAGCCAAAAAAAAAGAATTGTCAATGATAGTTCAGGGCCTTTGGGAAAAGTATCAATACTGGAAAGGTCTCCCCTAAGACTTTCTGATCCTCAATATGAGAGAACTTTAAATGTGTACAATTAAATCCCAATCCCCATGAGAAGAGGATAAGGGAGATTCCCATATAATGCTAATCATAGATCCATGTAGACATTGTTTTCCTTTATTTCAGCAAAATATTTGTTCAGGAAGGAAAGTATGTCAGGCATTTTCTCATTAGCATGTTCTGATATTAAGAGCAGTAGTGAAAAATTGATGGCTGTTCTTTCACTTTTCCTTAGAGAAAGAAAATTGGAATAACTTCAGACAAACTTAGGACAAAAAATTTGTCTTTTAACAGTATGCATTGCATCTTTGAAGGAGAGATTCTGTGGGCCGTCATTCAATCCATGCATCTGTAATATCCCCGTAGCAACTGCAGTCATTTAAATATTTTTCCTATGTTAGTTTTCCCATATAATTTGTTAGCGTGATAGTAGCTAGAAACAAAACGGAGTTTGTGACTACCTGCTCTCTCATCTATCACAAGCAAATGTGCTACTGACTTCAGTTAGAAGATAAGAAAGAAGGAAGGAATATAAATATTCCAGTGTAGGTTTATCATAAGGTAGGTCTTCACAGATTCTCCAGTGCTCCAGCAGAAACTATTCTTGAGACTTTAGAGAATCAGCAAAAGAGGTCCTGAGGGTGGCTTCACCACCTCATTCCCATAACTTTGTTTAAACAGGCTTGGTAACCCAGGCATACATGTAGACTATAATGCTTCTGAGTTGGTTCAGGCCCCCATATTGACGATGAGGCTATTTTAGATGGCCTGGGTGGTCACACTCAGGATTAAGCTTGGCTTACTAGCAAGGTAAATGGATGTAGGCTCTACCATGCAAATACTTAGGCTAGTCCAAACCAGTCCACTTCTTGAACCATGATGTACATTGGATAAGTCGCTTATAACCAATTCTATCCTGATGTAGTTCCTTTAATTTATTCAGGTTTTCTGTAAAGTTCCTGTTTTAGTCATTATACTATAAAAAATATCTTTCTTTTGGTAACTGGGTCACCAAGACTGGCCTGGCTTGGACAGCTTGTTTTCCAACATTTTCAAAACATGGACAATGACGGTCCAACTTCTCATCTGCACTATTTATACAGGTAGGGTACTTGCGCTCATTCTAGGAGATGAACATTCTTTAGTCTGTCTCACCAATTTACTCAATATCTGATGCAAGCATCCACACTGAATGTTGTTTAACTTCTTGTTTCTTCATGACTCTGATTCATACAGGGGTGTGCTTGAGGACTTAGCTGTTAAATATTTGCAGCTAAGTGTTGAAGTTAGTGATGGTAGAGATCCTAAAGGTGAGCTTGCTTTCTCCACTCTTAGATTTCATAGATTTCATAGACATTAGGGCTGGAAGGGACCTCGGAAGATCACTGAGTCCAGCCCTGCGCCCGAAGGGCAGGAAGTCAGCTGGGGTCATAGGATCCCAGCAAGATAAGCATCCAATTTTCTCTTGACGGTGTTCAATGTAGGTGCTTGAACCACCTCTGATGGCAGGCTATTCCAGACCTTGGGGGCTTGGACAGTAAAGAAATTCTTCCCTATGTCCAGCCTGAAGCGGTCTTGCAGTAGTTTATAATCATTTGACCTCGTCATCCCCTCCGGCGCTCTGGTGAACAAACGTTCCCCCAGATACTGGTGGTCACCCCTGATAAACTTATAAGTGGCCACCAGATCACCCCTGAGCCTGCACTTTTCCAGGCTAAAGAGCCCCAGGGCTCTCAGCTTGTCGTTGTAAGTTCTGTTTTCCTGACCTCTGATCATGCGCGGGGCTCTTCTCTGGGCTCTCTCAAGCTGCTCCGCATCGTTTTTGAATTGTGGGGCCCAAAACTGGATGCAGTACTCCAGCTGCAGCCTCACCAAGGCCGAGTACAAGGGGAGAACAACGTCCTGGGATTTGCTTGAGAAGCATCTATGGATGCAAGCCACTGTTTTGGCTCTTAACTGCTTCTGCTATAAAACACTCAACTTATAGAAGTTGTTACTTAAATAAGCAAACTCAGCAGCAATTTTAAAGCTTCTCCCTCCTTAATGAGGGGATCATTTAAGGTCACATTCATAATCTTCATTTTTTCACTTGTTTAGCAGTTTTTGCTAAGACTGTTCTTCTATATTCAGGAGACAGATAATGCCATCTGTCCATGGAGTTATGGTTTCTATGCCAGAGGTCTACTGCATATTACAGTCAGTGATGACAGTGAACAAAATAGGCAGGAGGAGAGACACACAGGCTCTTTCCTATCTCCCCGCGGTAACATTAAACCAGTTGGTTTACTCATGACTGAAGATCACAGCAAACTTGGCATCTTTATTAAGATTTTGGAAGAAATTTAATTCTAGATAACGTTGCAGAGGAATCTGTAGATTTTTAGCATGTGCCACAGAGACTCTATCTGAGCTATCACTACTATCTTTTCATCGGGCCTAGCTGATGTGGTAATCTTTGCTAGCAGTTTTACTCCTGATGGGACCACCCATGCTTTACTGGTTGAAGATATAGGTAAGATCTAAAACTAACCCTTGATTAGTTTGGGACTTGGCCCTGGGATGGACAAATATTAATGTAATGGGAACAGAGGAACGATCTATCCAGTCCTGATTCTCATCCTTGGATGTAGTGCCCAAGTGAACTAGATGACAAGCATAATTCAAAAAGATTCTTGGTCAGAAGCTTGTATCTTGAATGATCTTCTGCTCCAGATTCAGTCTAAGTTATGTAGAGGACTCTGGAATGGTCCTATTCTACTACAAGATGAAAAAATCAGTATAAATGCTTAGGCACATGCTTCATTTCAAGCACAAGTGTAATGCAACTGAATTTGCTGACCTGAAAGCAGCACTAAACGTGCTTAAGCTCATGCTTGCTGTTTTTTGAGTTTCAGCTTTGTTGTTACTGGTGAGGAGGAGGGAAAGTTTAGAGAAAGCAACCTCAGAGCACTGTGTCAGTGTATGGTCATCATTTAGAGGTAATACAACATAATGATGTCAATAGATGCACACAAAGTGAGGTCAAATATTCAAAGTAAACAACCTGACATATTTTCCTCTTCTATTTGTTACAGTTACTTTAAGGGTTAAATAATATGCATAGTATGTATAAGAATTTCCACATTGTTTCCTTTTAAGTAGTGCATCTCATGGGCAGCACATAAAATCAGGAATCAGTGATCTGCACTTTTCTCTTAGTTTCCATGCAGAGTTTAAATTGTCCAGTGCTGAGTTATGAAGTCTGTCTTGGTGCTTGTGTTTTGGAGAAACCATCTCACATTGGGCTGAATGGTCACAGTAGAGGCACCCAAGCTCTGTGTCAATGAGTGGGCATTTCATTAGGTTATGCTCCATCATGGAGGCCTTGACTTTGGAATTTATTCCTTCTAACCTATATTTTAAAATGCCTACAAACTTCAACGTGCCATGCAAAGCTTGCTACTGTTTTGGCTTTGGAGACACAGGGGACTACAGGGAGGCCTGGTGTATGTGCACTGTTTGAGTAAAATTCTTGTTTTAAAAATTGTGGGTAAGGAGAGGTTGCTAGCCATATTTTTCCTTACAATTATAATATATGAAAAGTGCCTAGAGATTTAGATACGTGCTTGGGTGTGATATTGTTAGAAAACAGAAATCAGCCAGGAAATAAAAACATTTACTCTGTGCTTGTGCAGCTTTATTTTATAGCAGGTAAAATGATGGAGGATTTTTGTATAAACAGTAGCTCTTCTGTATTTTCTTCAGTATTTTAATTGAACAAAATCAGGAGAATTTGCCCTATAAATACTCAACAACATAGTTTCAGGAGAGCTTAATATTTAGACCAGGGTGGACAACATTTTGGCAGGCAGGCCAGAATGACCTAGTGTGGGTCAGAGGCATGAAGGTGAGCATTAATACCTGGCTGCTGCTATCACTGCTTCTCCCCACCCTTTAGCTGTGGTGCAGCAAGGAGAAAACCCCCTTCCATCAACACCCCAGGAGGCTGCCTGGGGTGGGGTGCAGGAAGAGCCCCCCACTACTGAATGCTGCTAAAGTCATGTCTCTACAGGCCAGATCCAAAGGCTCTTCAGACTTAGTCCAGCCCATGGGCCATAGATTGCCAGCCTTGAGTCTAGACCCCCAAGTCAGCAACCCCTAGCACATGTACCGAGCATGGCACGCAAGGCCATTTTGCTCAGCACACCACCACCAGCCTGGGCTCTAAGCAGCTGCTGCCAGCCACAAAGCCCAGGCTGCTCCCAGCAGGCAGCTGGGAGGCTGCAAGGCCTGCTGCTAGCAGACCAGGCTCCGTGGGCTGGCTGAAGCTGGGAGGCATGTCAGCACTCCGGCACCTTCCAAGGTAGACATTGTGGTTTTTTCGGCACTCCAGCCAAAAAACATTGCCTACCCCTCTAGACCAAAAACATCCAAAAAGTACCCACACTTCAAATGTTTATCTGAAATTCCAAATGTTTTGAGGAAAAAAACTTATTAATAATTAAACACTGTGTAACACTTCTCTATTATTTCCCACTAATTTGTACATAATGATGGAGTTTGCAGGAATTATGAAATATTTACCTTTTTTTTCATATAATGAAGTCTGAAGTGGTTTTTCTTAGTGGCTGCTGTAATTTGAACAGAAGCTTACAATGAACTGGTAGGTATCACCAAAAGGATTGAACGTCCCAAGGCCCCTCGGTACTTTTTGTACTACAAAATACAAGTGCTTTACAAGCCATTCTAGAATACAACTAAATTTAACATTTACAATAATGAAAAATTAATACAAAAGTAATGCAAAGGAAATGGTATATCCTGCTATATTTATGAAAGTAACATTTACTATATCCAGTCTTCTGTGTACCTTTCCTAATAAAGCATCCACATAGACCTTTATGCAGCCTGCCACTGAACAGAATAGAATTCCTATGAAGCCATACAAATGTGGTATAGGTAGTAAATATCTTTGTTGGTGTTATCCCTGCTGTCCTTTCCGCATCTGTGATGTGTGAACACAGCCAATAGTATTTGAGGAAAGTGAGGAACGGCTTCCCATGGAAGAGCACACTCCTGTGTAAAAATCAGAAATGTTCATTTTCCCTCTCTTACCCACACTGAAAGGAGAAACAGATCGGCCACTGCTGGGAGCCCACTAATATCCATCAGGACATGTGCTGGCCAGCCAGGTCTAGCAGAAGGAAGAATATAATGGAGTCTATGACCTGAAATGATGACGATCTAAAAACTGTCAGGTTTTTAATACTATGCCTGTGAGAATATCTAAGCTCTCTTGAGAAACAATGCCCCCAGCCTTCTTGCAAAACTGAACCAAAATAAGTCTCATTGCCAATAGAAACAATAGAGTAGAATGGAATCAACTCAACTATGTATTTTAAGGTCTCTGTCTCTTCTCCCAGCCTCCCCCTTTTTTTCTTTCAATGGAATATGAAGGTTGTAATTTACATAATAATCAGAGAGAAAGTGTTCATAAAATCATACTAGTATAAAAAGATTTTACATCTCGTTTATCTTTTGTGATCTCTCTGATCTCCATTCACCAAAGCATCTCTATTTGTGTAGCGTGGGGGTTTCAAACTCATCTGGTCCCACAAACCAGATAGGGCCCAAGGACACCCCTCCCCCCCAATCCAAGCTGGATCCAGCACATATGGCACCCATTTCAGCTGGTCCAGACCTGGTGGGAGGAGGCTCACATTCCTGGCACTCGGCTGCAGCCATGGGAACAATCTGTGGTGCTGGCCTTGTTCCAGTGGTGCTGCTGGAGATCCAGTACTGCAGCTCTTGTTGGCTTGGTTGCCAAGCACCGAAGCAAAAGCAGTGGCACCAGAGACTTGGCAGCATCATGAGAAGAAGTTTGGCATTGCAGGCACTTGGATGTCACTGTGAGAACAAGCCACAGTGCCATGCTTCTTCCTGTGGTGCTGCTGGGCGCCAGCACCATGGGTCTCTCACCCAGGTGCTTTGCTGCTGCTGCTGGAAGAAAGTCCCCCATCAAGGCTGTGGGCTAGATGACTGAGCTCTGTGGGCCCCAGTGTAGGGTGTTTAAATATGTTATGATCTGCACATTCCACATTGCTTAACACTGTCCTGAACAGGGATGGACTTAAAATTAATTCATTAAGTGTTGTCTCTAGGCCTGAAATAATTCATTCTCTCTCACATTTTAGGCACACGTGTGCGTGCGTGCACACACACACCCCTTGTGTTTGAGATGTTTATCATCTTACTTCTTGCAATAAAGTTACTGTGATAAGATTCAGCACCCACAAGATAAATATTTTCTTTGCAATGGAAATGTTCACTTTAGAGTAAAAATATCACAGACTGTTTATATTCCAACATTTTTCAAGTTTGTTGATATGACTAAATCAGACTGATTTTTTTTTTTGAGTTAGTTTCTTAATGCATAAGAAATTATTCCCTCGGGAATTTTCTGTTCCCATTCTATGAAAACACAAAGTTTTTATTAAATTAGTGAAGCAGCTGAGCTTTATCAGTGATTCTGTTTGCTCCTAATAGAAAGCAATATGTAAGTTCTGTTTTAGAAAATATTCCATTTTCTCTTTGCAAAACTTTATAACTGGCATATTTTAAGCAATTACTTTTTGACATCTTTATGATTTTGCTTTTCCTAAAGACTTCCTAATATTTAGGAAGATTACGATCTGTCACTTCATTGTTTAGTGTCTATGAAAAAGGTGATAAGTGCACAGTAACTGGCAGAAATTCACAGTAGCGACAGTACAGTCTTTGTCTGGCACTTAATGTGCAGTAGACTAATTCTACTGTGCATTAGCATGGTTTTTGCCATGATGCACTAATGTGCAGTAGAAATAGTCTACTGAACATTAAGCATCTCCTGTAAACGCACTCTCTGTATTGAAAAATGCATATGTGTGTGAATGTACATATGTGTAGTTACATGCACAGACATGTATGCATTAATTCTTTGAAATAGAAACATTTTGAGAGAAAAGATTATAGATATGGAACACAAAACTATGGAAAGATAGACAACTTAAAACCTTTTTGCATCATCAGAAAAGAGTTAATTTTCCATTTGGAGTAAAATCACAAGATAGGACTTTATGTATATTGGTGCCATTTTAAGTTAACATTTAGCACATTTATCAGAAATGCAGTAGTATCTCATATTTTGCAAAAAAGATAGGAGGCAACAGCTCCTTCTCAGATATCACAGTGACTCATTCGAGTTTGCATTAATGTTACCATTCCTAGCAAGTTAGTGCTTTATTAGCTTCTAATGTGATGCTGGATGCAGCTACATGTGACACTATGTCGCTGTAGCAATGCGTAGCATTTGCAGGCAAAAACTGTGATGCTGCTGCTGTCGCCATAGCATCGCGCTGCCTCAGTATTGTGTGTTGCTACGGCAACACAATAGCTAAAAAGAACTGTGCATCACAGTTGTTACTGCACCGTCATTTAGTACTTGCAAAAGGAAGTACTAAATGATGCCACAGTAACAATAGTGCCATAGGGACATGTGTAGACATGCCCAGTAGGCCTGTGTGAAGTGGCTAGTATTTGCTTTGGATTTGGATTCAGCCAATTTGGGGGACAGTGATTCGATTAGGTGATTTGAATCACTGTCCCAAATTGATTTGGCCAAATCTGATTCAGAGATTCAGCTGCTGCCGAATAGGCCAAATCTCCAAATCAAACAGGCCCCATCTCCTGCCCACTCTCCCAGCCCTGTCAATGGCTGCCCCACCTGACCCCAGAGTCTTGCCTCTTTTTTTTTTATTTAAAAGCGCTGCACTCACCAGCTCCTGCCACACAGGAGGGCCATCCCCGCTGCCCCCTACTGTCCCGTGCTGCATGGGGGGCTCTGCCATGAGCCCCCACCCCCTTCCCGCTCTCCCAGCTCCATCAATGGCTGTCCCGCCCAGCCCCAGCATCCTGGCTCTTAAAAAAAAAGCCCTGCACTCACTGGATGCTGCCAGGCTGGCGGAGAAGGGGCATGATCCCTGCTACCCCCTACTTCCCTGCACTGCATGGGGGGGGGGCTCTGTCATGAGCCCCCAGAGGCCCCAACAGCCCCTGTGGCAGCTGGTGAGTGCAGGGCCTTTTTATTTTTTTTAAAGAGCCGTGTGGGGGTCCCCCCATGGTCCCCTCCCCCTCCACCAGCTCCGCCCCCACCACTTACCAGCATGGAGCCCGGGTCCAGCTCCCTGTGGTGGCGAGCAGGGACTGGCCAAAACTCTGAATCTCTGAATCTCCTCTGAATCTTTTCTGAATCGGTTTGGAGGCTTTGAACTGATTCAGACCTTTTTATTGGCCTCCCAATTCAATTTGGAATTGGAGATTTGGCCACTGAATCAGACTGAATCTTCTATAAATCGAATCAGCACCCAAAACTTCATACAGCCCTAATGCCCAGTATGTGGAAGAATATGCTTGTTTCTCTACCCCTTTGTGTCTCAAAGTCATTTATACGTGGTCAAGCTGTGTACAGATCGTGTCAGAGGAGAGCTTTACCCAGGCATAAATGACTACACACAAAGCAGTGCAAGGAAGAAAGGATCTATAAAGAAAAAGGCGGGTGGGTAATCTGAAGTGCTATAGGACTGCACAGGGATTTATCTAAAGATTCTCCTATAATTAAGGATGCACTCAAATAGTAGTTTCACAATTTCCATGAACACCACAAAAAAAACTTGGTTTCTGCAATTTTGCATGGAATCATGAGAAAAAAAAAATCTCACCAAAAATAAAATGGTGACTCCCCAGTTGGAGCCAGTAGCCACTGCAGCCCAGCCTTGCAGCCTGCTGTGGGTGGGGAAGCTGCCACCATGGAGAGGAACAGTCAAGACAGCAGCTAGTCCCTCCACCACTGATTGGCTGAGAGGGCTGCCTTTTGTGCAGCCTCACTCCTTTCTGCCAATCAATGGTGAAGGACAGGGCCACATGAAGGGCAGCCCTCTTGGCCAGTCAGCAGCGAGAGCTGGGGCCACCACGGCCCCTCAGCCAATCAGTGACAGAAGGGCCTGCTGCAAAAAGATGGCAAAAATGGCACCAGACCCTGGCAGCAGCCTGAATTTTTTCCTTTGCCTTTGTGCACTTTAAGTAGATCCCTACGTATAATGTTAAGTAAAGAGTTCCCATAAGCTGAAGCAAATTAACTCTATAATGTGTATTAAAATTAAAAAGTACTAGCTAAATTCTAATACAATGTCTAATTTCTTCCATTTCATTTGACTTAGTAACTTGGAAAAAAGTGTAATTAAACTTAAAAAAAAAAGAAGAAGCTTTCTTCTGAATATGATTGGTGTACCTCACCTGGGAACTTTTCTAACAGCCATGGGAAGGCTCCACTGGGAGAAACAACAAAAAAGCAGTGGTGAAGGGCCCAATTCTCTCTCTTTTTTTTTTTTAACCTTGTGGAGTCTGCCCACCTCTCCTGTGGCCAAGGAATGAGTTGCCAATGGGCCATGAACTATGGTGAGTTCCCTCTGCAGTGACAACACCCTCCCACTAGCAGTCAATCCAGGTGGTCCTGGGGGAAGATTCATAGATGTTAGGGCCGGAAGGGACCTCAATAGATCATCGAGTCTGACCCCCTGCATAGGCAGGAAA
>NW_005842082.1:877291-878889 GCF_000455745.1 Alligator sinensis | reverse complement strand
TTCCTTAAGGCACAGCCACCTTTCTTGGGCTCCCATCACTTCAAAACTCCTACTCTGCAGTGCGTCCTTGACTAATCGCCTGAGTTCATTGAGATCAGCTTTCCTAAAGTCTAGCACTTTCACCCTACTAGTTACCTTACCCACTCGACGCCTTATGGTGAATTCTATTATTAGGTGATCACTGTCCCCCAGATGGCTACCGATCTGTAGGTCCCCTACCATGTCATCCCCCGTTGCCAATACCAGATCCAGTATGGCATTCCCCCTAGTGGGACCATGTACCTCCTGTGTCAGGTGGAGGTCTTGTACACAGGTTAGAAACCTGCGTGAGCAGTGGGGCTTTGCCATCTGTGTCTCCCCGCAGATGTCTGGGTAGTTTAGGTCCCCCATGACTACCGCCTCTTTATCTTTTATGGTCTCCGTGAGCTGCCTCAGGAGCCCGCATCTATTTCTTCCCCTTGATGTGGGGGTCTGTAGCAGACCCCTACCACCAAATCTCTTTCTCCTTGCCCCCCATGTAGCCTAACCAACATTCCTTCTACTTCCTCATCCTTGGATTCCGTCTTGATGAGGGTTGACGTATATTGCTCATTGACCTAGAGCGCAACCCGCACCCTGCCACAGCAGAGGGAAGGTCTGGGGTCCCCTGTAGCTCAGGGCCCACTGGCAGCTCAGCTCCTGGCTGTGGGAGAGGTAGGCAGGCTCCGTGATGAAAGAAAAAAAGATCAGAAACCTTGATGCTTTTTTTTTTCTTGGTGGAGCCTGCATGAGCAAGCTGCTGCCAGCTCACACAGCCCCTGGGATGTAGGGAGCCTGGTGCTTGAGATGGAGTGATGGTGGCCCCTGGGGTCACCCAGGTGGGGTACTAGTTGGGCAGGTGCTGCCCCAGCTTGCAGGTAGCAATCCAACAGTGGATAGCATGCGGAAGCCTGGGAATGGGGAAACTCGGGCTTGCAGGCTTCCAGCATTGTCCCTGCTGCTGTCCTGCCATTTGGGACCACCCAGGAATGGGCTGGCTTGGCCCTGGGGCAGTTTGGGGATCATACTTGGGATTCTAGTGGTCTGTGAACCATCCCCACAGCCTTCTCTGGCTGCCAGCACACCTGTGACATGTCCATGTGTACAGTTCTTTAATCCACAACGGTACAATTTGCCCCAATCAAACTAAAATACATTGGAGGTGGTCTAAGTTGCCAGTCAAATACATTTTTACAGAAAAAAAATGTGCACATGTACGTGATGATGCCATTATGTTAGACAAACGACTATTTCTTGTCAATTTTTGTCACATATACAAATGCCCTTCCTGTTAAATGTAAGGTATGACATGTACCTCCTGTAATATCAATTCATACACAAAACACGCACTAAGTGAGGCATGGTGTAGAATGTATTTGTGGTTCATAGTGCAAATACTGCAACACAAATGTTAAATTCTACCTAGAATTTCATAGTTTCATAGTTGGTAGGGTCGGAAGGGACCCGAGCAGATCATCAAGTCCAACCCCCTGCCATGGCAGGAAAGAGTACTGGGGTCAAACGACCCCAGCAAGGTGTTCATCTAGCCTCCTCTTAAAGACCCCAGGGTAGGAGCCAGC
>NW_005842082.1:871115-877252 GCF_000455745.1 Alligator sinensis | reverse complement strand
AGATCCCCTCTCAGCCTTCTCTTGTGGAGGCTGAACAGGTTCAGATCCTGTAGCCTCTCCTCGTAGGGCCTGCTGAACCCTGATCATGCGAGTGGCCCTCTCTGGACCCTCTCCATGTTGTCCACATCCCTCCTGAAGTGCGGCACCCAGAACTGGATCCAGTATTCCAACTGCAGCCTGACCAGTGCCGCATAGAAGGGGAGGATCACCTCCTTGGACCTGCTTGAGATGCATCTGTGGATACATGACAAGGTGCAGTTGGCCTTCCTGACCGCGTCCCCACACTGTCGGCCCATGTTCATTTTGGCATCAATAATGACTCCAAGATCCTTTTCTGCCTCTGTGCTGATGAGAAGGGAGTTCTCCAGCCTGTAGGTCTGCTGCTGGTTCCTCCTCCCCAGGTGCAGCACCTTGCACTTGTCAGTGTTGAAACTCATCCTGTTCTCATCCACCCACCCCTGTAACCTGTCTAGGTCCAATTGCAGCCTATTCCTCCCTTCTAGCATGCCCACTTCCCCCCACAACTTAGTGTCATCTGCGAATTTGAACAGGATGCTTTTTATCCCCTCATCCAAGTCGCTGATGAAGATGTTGAACAGTGCGGGTCCAAGGACCGAGCCCTGGGGAACCCCCCCATCCCTCCAGGTTGAATAAGACCCATCCACCAGTGCTCTCTGGGTGCGACCCTCCAGCCAGTTAGTGACCCATTTGACTGTGTAGGTATGAACGCCACAGTCCCCTAGTTTTTTAATGAGAATGGGGTGAGAGACTGTGTCGAAGGCTTTCCTGAAGTCCAGAAAAACTACGTCCACTGCTACCCTTGTGTCTAAGTATTTTGTAACCTGGTCATGGAAGTCCACCAGGTTGGTCTGACAGGACCTGCCTCTAATGAACCCATGTTGGTTGCCCCTAAGCATACACTCCCCTGCTGGCCCCTTGTGGACATGTGCCAGGATAATTCTCTCAAAAAGCTTACCCAGGATCGAGTTTATTTTCAGCATCCCAACAAAGACCAAAGCCAAGTTGAATTCTGTTGTACTCTGTGCTGTATAAATGCTATAATGGCAGTCCATGCATTGAAGGGCTTACAAGTTAAAAGATTCTCATTTTGGGGATGTGAGCAAAGTTGCAGTATTTCTTTATCACATTTTAAGTGGGTTTTTGAGTTTCAGCTTTGTTACTGCTAGAGAAGAGGGTTTTTCAGTAGATCTTTTAACCCTGACTTTCCTGAAACACAGAACTAATACCTTAAAACCAGAAGTGATTTTTAAAATATTTTTTCTGTTTAAATAAGTGCAGGCTATACAATTAATATTTGACAAAGTTATTTTCATACAGTTTAGTAGCTTCAGCTAAAAGGTATGTAAATAAAAACCATGTAAATAATAAACTTTAATATTACTGTATTATCTGGAATCTTAAGGCTGTCTAACAACTTCTACCATAATGCACTATCTTTTGTGATTTGTATCTTCAGTTAATTTGAATTATTTCAGGAGGGGTCTTTCTCCTTTTATATGATCAGTTTTTAAACTTTAGCAAAAGCATGAAGCATTTTTTGACAATGAAGAAAATAGAAAAATGGGAATGTTAACAATTTTAAGTACTTTTAAAAGAGAGATTTCAAATTTCTAAGGGATATGGAGCAGGAATTTGAAATTTCAAAGAGGTGGTGCACGGTGGCAGAGATACCTTGTGCTGCTCCAGATATTGCTAAATTATAAAACAGAAAGCCATTTCTTGTATACGGGCCAGTTAAAGGCTTGTTCCTAAACTTTTTTAATATTCTATCTGTACTGGATGTCTTCCTCTGTTTATCTGAATGTAGGGAACTGAATTTAGTCAGATAGGCCATCTTAATTCTGGACTTTCCTTTTATGGATAGACTTATCAGTCTTACTAAGAACCAGTGGCATAGCAAGCAGAGTTGGTGCCCAGGGAAACCCTTCGGGAGAGTGGGAGGGGAATTGCATGGGTTCGGAGAGCTGGAGCAGATAGCACAGTTTCCAAGAGTGAGGGTGGGAGGGGGCACTCTGGGAAGTCCTAAACAATCCTCGCCATGCTGCTGCTCCCTGCACACACATTCTGTCTGGCTCATCTGTTGTTCCTAAAGAAGCAGCAGCCAGGGACTGTTGTGAAGTTCCCAGCATGGGTATGTTGCCGGGGCATGAACTCTGCAGGATGGGGGATGATTCCTGTGCTCCTGCTAACTTGGTGCTTGGGGCAGGTGCCCTTCTTGTCCATCCCTAGTTACGCTACTGCTGAGAACACTGTAGAGCAGCAACCACTGTTGCATTTGACCATTTGTGCATATCGTGCTGTCTGATGTGTATCCTTCTGACTTGTTCCCCATATTCCAACATAAGTAATAAAAGATAAATCCCACTAGGCTTGCAATTTCATTTTTGTAACTTTGAGTTTTGCCAGAGTTCACAAAATATTTTCCCATTCTGTAAGCCATCCGTTCAACTTCACTCCTTTACCTAAGCCTAAACTGAACTATGCTACGCAGCGCTATGGAACTGTCTGAGAAACCAAATGGTGAAAGTACTTAATTTGCTTTCTCAAAAAAGCAAATGTCTTAATTGCCTATGACTGAAGTTTTGATTTTGTAAACTTTTAAAAATCCGTATGCTCTCTCTGTTGGGAAAAGAATAAGAATTGTTGAGGGAATGCCACCTTCCTACAAGTCCTTCTCAAAGTTAGCCTGAATTGTGTTTTACTTATTGCTTGTGTCTTAACAAGACTTCCTGAATTTCCCTGCATGTTTTAAAAGCGGTAGGATAGAATTTACAAGCTTTGGTTTCACATGGTTAATTATATTCCCTGACTTTGGTGACCTGTTCTGATAGCTACACCCAAAGGTTCAGGAACCTAAAGAGAACAACGTAGGAGACGAAGTGTCCACCTGTCTTGTACAATAGCACATTTTAATTTGCTTATTCTGATATCTGGTAATTGGTCCATGCTACTGATCCAAGAGCTGATGCTTTTCATAAAAGACTCACTAAAAGTGTTCCTAAAAGAAATATAATTCAGATCAGTTGAACTGAATTATTAACTAACAACATTTTGGGATAATTATGGCTCTCTGAGGAAGAAAGGAAGGAAAATCCCCTTCCAATTATGCTCTGATATCTGCCACTGGATAAAGCTAAATTGATCAGACTGTATAATGGAGTCATTAGACTTCCTAATGTTACAATAGCCATTAGATTTCAATCTACGTTTAATAGAAATTTTAACCTGTGCTTTGCATGCTCTGACCCATCCTTCCTGACAGTCTCATGTCCTTAGACATGTTGTGCAGCTGCTTTGATATATAGCATAGCCATAAGCAGGAATAATATCCTGCATCAGGGTTTTGAAAAAGGATCGATCATTTAACGAGGAAAAAAGCGCATAAGTAACTACTTTTTGTTATAACAATTCCTCAGGAATACTGTAAGAAGGGTTGGATTAATAGTCTTCTAAATAACTGTTGATATTCCTATTATACTTTTTGGTCTTCAGTAATCCTTGACTTCTCCTTTACATCCCTGATGCAATACCTTGACTTTTCCTTTGCATCCCTGATGCAATGAATATGTGGCACCAGGTTTCTGGATTTCCCAAGCTGAACGGTGAGGCACCTTAGAAGTATCCTAGACAGGATTCTAAATTGTAGTTCAGACACCACATTCACTATAGAAGAACCTTTGCAGTTTCAATTCAATGCTCTGATCTAATGATTAAATTTAAGAAGTCCAAAGCCCATGAAATGGTACTTTTAGCTGTCCTGCTGTCTCACAAGTCACTTTAAACATTTTTTGTGCCTTAATTTTTCCATTTTTATAAAATGGGGATAACAACTGACCTAACTTGCATGACTAAGAGGGTTCCTGGTTTATGTTTATGAAGCTGTTTGGGATCTTATGACCCTTTATCACTACAGGATGCAGTTTTGTAAATGGGCAGATATAAAAACTCTCCAATTCCATTAATCATAGAAAATGAGGTTTGGCAGGGACCTCAGGAGGCCGTCTAGTCCAACCCCTTGCTCAAGGGAGGACCATTACCAACTAGATCATCCCAGCTAAAGCTTTGTCTAGCCAGGTCAACAAAACCTCCACCTCTTGATATATACCACCTCTTTTGGTAACTTGTTCCAGTGTTTAAATAACTGTACTTAACATGTCAATATTTGTGCTAAAAGCCCAAATGCTGTGTGCTGCCTAAGCCATGGCCTGGGATCTCTTGAGCATATGTTGACAACATTTTATAGAAGCACAATATTGGCTGCTGTGGTTCTCTGCTTGACCTGTGGCAGGTTAGGGTGTTAGGTCTATGTTGTGTCAGGGCTGATAGTAGTCTTATTTAGAGTTTAAATGATCATTTGTATGGGATGGTTTGCCTCAGGCAGGGGGTTGGATTAGACCCCTGAAGGTCCCTTCCAGCCCTACAATTCTGTGTTCAAATACAAGAGAGTAACAACTTGTCTCTTCTTCACTCCTACATATTTTCTGGCTTGTACCAGCATCCACGTGTACTTTTCTGTTCCTCGGTTCCTCAATTGAAATTTTAATATTCCATTGTAATATAACAACAGCTTAATTATTTCTTATCTGATCTTGCTTATTTAGAAGAAACACTTGCCCTTTAACGTTACAGTGGCTTCAGATCAAATTTAGCAGGTTAATCTACAGTTGCTTCTTCATTGCTTTCTCAGCCCCTGGGGGGCCAAGGATTATTAAAACAGAACAAACTAACTGCCTGGACCAGGGAGAGAAAAAAAAGAAAAGAATACAGCTCTTCTTTTTTTTAATTGATGTTACTATAACAATTAACCTTCAGTTCATTTGATGAGCTTCACCTGCTCCCTTTCCACTCCCTCTGCCCCCCAACTCTTCCCAACCATTGAGTTGTTTCAGATGGTTTCAATTCTTCACCCAGGGGTGAAGAATTCATTTGGATGAATAACTGCTGTAAAAGGAGAGGAAGATGGGCTAGGTTCTCCCCACACCCTTTGTTTTTATTCTTGGGAGCAACCAGCAGGGATAGATCATGAAAAGATAGAGCCTTTGCCTTTTAAATTAGGGGTAGGGGAGTAGATATGGGTGTGGTGGGTAGGGCATCCTCACAGCTCTCCCCACCACCTATAGTTTTTGTGTGTGTACAGGGCCAGACACAGACATGGGCTAACTGGGCAGGAGCCCAGGGCCCAGTCAGAAAAGGGGCCTGAAAATAGTAGGTTTTTTATTATTATTATCATTATCTCTGGTAAAGGGGGGCCCCGAAAGTAAAAGTTTGCCTGGGGCTACCAGGAGTCTAAGAATAGTGGTGTCTCTGTGTGTGTGCCTATCTCTGTCTGTGTGTGCCTGTCTTGGTGTGTGCATGTGTGTGCCTGTCTCTGTGTGCCCGCCTGTCTCTGTTACTGTGTGCACGCATCTGTGTGCCCGTCTGTGTGTGTGTGTGTGTGTGTGTGTGTGTGTGTGTGTGTGTGGAGTGTGCGTGTCTGCATCTCTCTGTGTGCATATGCGTGTCTGTCAGTGTGTGTGTGCATTTGCGCCTGTCTCGGTCTGTGTGTGTGTGTGCTTGTGTGGTGGGGGCACCATCACAGCTCTCCCCACCACCTATAGCTTGTGTGTATGTCACCACGTCTGGTTTGGCTCCAGGGAAGCGAGTGGGGAAAGTTGGTGGGAGAAAGCAAAGTTTTTTTTTTTGTTGTGGGGAGAAGGAGGTGGCAGGAGGGAAGGGAGCGAAATCCCCCTCCAGCTGCAAAGCAGCCCAGCCCTGCCTGTGGCAGGGAGAAGCGAGGGGGCAGGTGCAGGGGAGGCTGGCGTGGGCCCCATCCCCTACTTGTGTGGCGCCGGGCGGTGGGTGGGGGGGAAGTGAGGGAGGGGAGGCAGAGCGGCTCCTCGGGAGCCAGCTGCTCCCCCCTCCGCCCCCCGGTTTCTTGGCAACATCATGACAAAAGCCAAGCCTGCGCCGCGGCTGTGTGACACCCGCGCCGAGGAGCGCGGCGGAGCGGGGCACAGCTCTCCCAGCCGCGCACAGGCGGCGGCGACGGCGGCGAGACTCCGGCTCGTCCAGCTGCGCCGCTCCTCAGAGGGGGCGCTTCCCCGCGCGCCGCGCAGCGCAGCGGAGCGGAGCGGAGC
>NW_005842082.1:855234-870881 GCF_000455745.1 Alligator sinensis | reverse complement strand
GAGGCGGGAGACTGGCGACTGGGGCAGGAGGGATGAGCCTGGTTATTGAGGATCTGGTTAAAGGGTGCTGACGGGTCCGCGCAGGGGACTGGTGTGGAGCTCTCCGTCGGCGCAGATCCGTGCCAGCCCGCTCCTGTCAGCAAGGAAACAAATTTTATTTTTGGCACTTAAAGAAAATCTTTTTGCAAAAATCTGATCTCACCCCTCCCACCGGTTCTGATTCCTTCTGCATCTACGGCCACAACCTGGGGAGAACTGACCCCGCTCAGCCCTGTGTAACCCTCGCCCCCGCTTCCCTGGCTGGCCTGGATCGGGCCCACTGCCCCTACCCCCACTACTTAATTGTGGTTGCCAGCGCTGTCTGTCCCCAGGGGCAGGCAGGGAAGGGTTAACCTGCCCACCCAGCCGCAGTGGAGGTGGCAGGGTGCCGGGTTAACCCTTTCTTGCCTGCTGCCCTGGGACCAGTAAGTAATGTCCCAGGGGTGTAGGGGAGGTGGGGGAGCCCCGAAGGGCAGGAGGGAAGGGAATCGGGGCACCCACAGGGTGGGGGGATTCTTACCTTTCAGTCCCCCCAGGCTCCTGCTGGCCTAAATGAGTGACTACTCCAAACTCGAGCTGTCAGTGTGGTAGAGGCAATGCCTTTTATTAGACCAATTAGACAGTTGCAAAAAAATTTTCTTTATTTGCTAACTGTCGGGCACATGCACCCTTCCTCAGGCATAGGAGGATGCAAAGAGTGTAACGTTTCTCCCAGTAGGAATGGAAACTCACATTGTACAGGAGAGCTGGAGGGGTGGTGTAAGTTCTCCTGGCTGGAAAAAGTTCATTTTATGCAAGCACCAACATGGTGCAGAAGGTATAAGGAGAGTTTCAAACCAGTTTCAGGTGTTACTGTGCAGACAGTCCAGGTGTTAAGTCCAGGGGCTGCCCAAAATGACCATATAAAAAGGCCCTTAGTCATAATACCCCTGGGGGGGCTGGGGAGGGGGACTAAGCCTTACTTAGTCAGCATGCCCTGCCCTGCCCTGCATTGCCAGACAAGCCCCATAGGATTACAGAGCGCAGATCTCTTGCCCACTGGCAAGTCAGTCATTCAGTTCAGTAACATTTTTCTAGCTGCTCCTAGAACTGTCACAGAGCATCGTATTTTCCCATTGATTCTCTCTTTTTTTTTCTTCTGACAGTTTTTTTTTTCTACTGCAACTTATTTTTTCCCTTTAATAATTTTAAATCCTTTTTTGAGGTCTGGCATGATGAAGGTGCAAACCTTATGAGCTGTAGGGGAGCAAAGTGCATTTGATTAAATGTGATATTTTTTAAGCGTTAACTTTTTTTCTTTGAAGTGTTTCTTATTTCTGAATAGGAAACATTTTCATACCTGTAAAAGGGGATGACACTTGCCAGGGCTATCCTTTCTCAGGGAGCTATTTCTCTTTCTGGTGGCTTTGGTTTCTGGTTGCCTGGCTGGTAGGGAGTTAAAGTAGGAATTTCTGAGGTAGATGGACACATATTTGTGAACATATATAGTGGGTTTTAAAGCACATGCGAGGTGTTCATTTTGCTAATAAAGCACACCAGAAAAACTGAGAGAAACCTTTCTGGGTTGTTCTTGGTGTAAAGTTTTCTGGCTTGTTCTACTCTAAGGATTTGTCCAAAGACAATTCACCTCCTAATTTGCCTGGGGAAGAGACCCTAGGCTCTTAACAAAAACTGTCTTTTGCGGTTGCTTTTTTTGTTCTGTTTGTTTCTTTGATTTTTTTTGTTTCAATGAAGCAAGGGCATTTGTTTAAAAAAATATATGTGGCTTCTTGGCTGTTGAGCTGGAAGGAAAATATCCACAGGTTGAATTTTTCTGGGGAAAGAACACAAGAGTGAATAAGACCTACAGAAGATGGGGGTGCCATGACAACCAGAAGGCATTTGAGGAAGTAACAGTATTTTGGTATGAGGGGAAATACAGAGTTGCATTCATTCGTGCCACTTGTAGATTTAAATATTAATTCTGTTTTTTAAGATGAAAGGTCTTAATCTCTTTTTCACAAAAGAAATATTCTAAACGAATTCTCAGCTAGGAATTCCATTATTGAGTCATGGCAGAACAATGTTTTATGCATATTTTTCTTTTTCTAAAGATTTGTTCTAACGCTGACACAATTTTTATCAAACGTTTCTTATGCCTTATAACTAAGATAAGCTTCTGCAAAGCCTTTTAACAAACAAAATGTTTTAAGATACAGGTGGAAACCATGGTGTAATATTAGTTCACCTTTGTATGGTAATAATAGGGTTAGAAGAAAGGTGGGGAGACATTTTCCTTATGCAGGTAACCGAGTCTTCTTCCTACCCTCTTAAAATGGCTTTGCTTACTCTTTGCGCTGTAGTACAAACATACAATAGTTCAAGCTTCCCAAACTGGATTTGGGGGATAAGTGATATATGGAACCTTTCATTGGTATAAAAAATAAATGTATAAGCCAGTTAATGGATTTTCATCATTTTTATCCAAATTTTTTGTTTTGGATTATAGAATGTTATGTTTATTATATTGTACATAGAATATTATAGAATGTAATCTCAGAAAATCCAGCTTTCTACAGACTGAGCAACAAAAGGTGGGGTATTTTCTATGCTGTGTTTAGATCACATTATCAAGATGTTTCTTTTTCTTTTAGTTCATGTATGGGTAATTCTAAGGAGACCAGAAATCTGAAAGTGACCTGCATTTCTTTAAGCTGGGACAAGGCTCAGACTAAAATCTAAATCTAAAATCATTAAAGTATGGATCTCCTTGCAGACTGAAACTCCTGTTTGAGAGTGTCTTTAGTTCAAAAACTTATCTTCCCTGTCTGGCCTTATTCTCCACTAGTTTCTCTCTTGTGTATTCATCATATTTATGCAACATGGATGGAAACGTCTAAACTTCTTGTTGCCCAGTGGGGTCAGGCCAACTCTCAGGATCTCAATATTGCGCTGTTAGACAGGAGGGTGTGACACAATCGCACATATACAAACACACAAATCAATTAGGTGCATACACACACATACTACCAGCTCAGGCACATACACATCCAAACTAGCCTAGGCACATGCATACCTATCAGCAGTTCAAGCACATACACACTACACACTAAAAATTAGACAAAAATTAATTGTCAATACCCGCACACTCAGTACACATACCCAGATCACTAATTCGTATATCATGCACACAATGACATATACACACACACACACTCACTAATTCACACACATACAACCTACCTACACATAGGTAAGTTCCTAACTTGGATGGTATGGTATGTATGTGTGTGGGGGGCTGGTACCTGGGATACTTGGGGGAAGGTTAAGGTGAGAGAGAGAGTTAAAGTTGCCAGAACCAAGATTAGAACCGGTGGACTAGAGAGAAGCTGACTGAGGAACTGAGGCTTGGGTTTATTTAAGATCAAGTGGCCCCAGGGTTACTTGAGGTCATGAGAGAGGGGAAAAAAAAAGAAGCCTGGTGGCAAGGAGGAGACAGCCAGGAAAGAAACTGAGGCAGAAACCTGGTTGCCCAAGGGAAAAGGCAGTGGGGATAAAATAGTGGCAAAGAAACAGGGGGTTTGGAGGCAGAGAGGAGCTCAGGACAGGTGTTGGAGGTGGCAGTGAGCCAGAAGCAGGAGAGGGAGAAATGAGACAGAAGTCAGAGGGGTGAGGAGCAGAGATTGGAGCAGGGCTGAGCCATAGTAAACAAAACCCAACTCAGGGGTCCAAATAACAGGTTTATTAAACGGACAACACACTATGACAGCCCCATGAAGTTATTGGTTTACACACAAGCGCATGCGCGCACACACACACACATAAACACACACAAGCACTCACAATGGCAGCAGGAGAAAGAGACTCAGTGGAAGGGTTGGAGTTGAGGTAGGGAAAAGAAGCAGAGCCCAAGTCCTTGGTTGAAGAGGGGGTGGGGGGGTGATAGCTACCTATCCAGGCTGGAAAGAGGTCTTTGTCCAGCAGGTGTTGTCCACAGTGGGGTCACTGGCAAGGACTCTGGGTGGATAGGTGATGTGGCATGGTGCTGGTCCAGATGGAGAAGGCATCCCAAGGAGTCAGTCTTCACTACCCCTTTTATGGGGCAGACTACCTATGATCTCCTATGGGGAGGGCCTGTTCAGGCAAGGTCAGTCCTGTTCCAGAGGACTCCAGGTGTTCTTACTGAGCATGTGCAGCCTTGGCACAATGGTGGGTTGCCTCATCTTTTGTTTCTTGAATGCCAAGGGTGGTTCCAATGGCTGGGGATTGGGGTTGATGGTTCGGTCATTCAGAAGGAGCTATTTTTAGACCTACTGCCATTGTCTCTCAAGCACCCTCATTCATCCCCATTAATTCAGGAACCAAGTTACATAGGAGGGGTAGGTGTGAGTCATGGGGTACACAACCAGGCCTGGGGACAGGATGGAGACTTGACAAGCAAAATGGAAACTTGACATGACTTATGCTAACTTACATATGTAGGCCTAAATCATATAGTACCAGTAAAACCATAATATAGAACAGTTAAAATCAATATAAACATAATTATACAATATAAAGAAGGAGAAAAAAAACCCCAAATACAACTTGCTACCAAAATAAAATGCTGAAGCTTATCCTATGTCTTAGCTCACTTATCTATAGAAAATAGAGAGGGAGAGAGAAAGTCAGAAATGGTTGGGGAAGGGGGGGGAATACAGGGGAAAAAAGAAAAGAAAAAGAAAAACTGGGGGTTTTGCTATACTCAGACCTGTGACAGCTAAGAAGCCTTTATCATGCAGCTCATTTAAGTTGTTATTTGTGGTTCTTGGTAATATTTGTATTGTAGAAGGTGTAAATAGTAAAAACAGCTTTCTGTATTCTTTGGGGGCAGGGTATCAAACTGAAATCAGTCGGTGGGCCATATTCCCAGGCAGCAGGGAGGAGGCCACACCTCCCTCACATAGCTGCTGTGTCAATATGGTCAGTATGGTACCAGTCCAGGAGAGACCACTGTCACCACACAAGCCCCTTTTTCCATCCCCAGCTGACCCCAGATTGCATGTCCAGCAGTGATTGTAAACCATAAGTTGGCAGTGGGAAAAGAGGGGCTGGGTGGCAGCAGCATTAATAACCTCCTGGCTGGTGGGTGCCCTGACACAACAGCTCTGGCAGCTATGGTTAGAATCTCTGTGAGCCAGATGACCCACCTCCTAGAAGCTCTGTGGGCCAGATCTGGCCTGTAGGCTATATGTTTGACACCATGCTTTAAGAGATTAAATGATTCAGGTGGCAATTTGGAAGTGAAGTTTTCCATGTTTGGATGCATATATGGGAAACCTAGCTTTTTGAAATATATATTTTTACTTAAAGGAAAACAATTGGAACAGAATGTCTGTTCCCCTAGATTGGGGTGTCAAACTGGGTCCTGAGCTAAATCTGCACTGCAGAAACCCCCCCCCCCCCGGGCCTCAGTCTAGAGCTGCAGGACCAACAGTGGGGCAGGAGGTCCAAGTGACCACAGGAAGAAATGTGTTCTGTCAACACAGCTCTTGCTTGCCCCCCCTGTCAGTTATGTTTATGTTCACTGAGGCTCAGATACCCCAAATTCTGCAGCAGCCCATAATGCCTAGTCACATTCCCCAACTTCTGGTAGTCTGCCAGTAGCCTGATGGGCTGGATCGAATGGTCCCATGGGCTAGATATGGCTCACAGGCCTTTATTTTTGCCATTGGCAATGCATAGGGGGTGCACGCAGGTGCACATGCACCTCCTGAGATTGGCAGTGCCCCCCCGAGTGCCTGTGGGCAGTCGCCGCTCCCCCCCCCCCCCCCCCCCCCCCCCGCTTCGCTGCAGACACCGGGTGGTCCCTGCGTGCCACTGCCACGCCCTGCCTCTGCCACCACCGCCTCTGCCTGCAGGCAGTCGCTATGCCCTGCCAGCCTCAGGAGGCATGAGGCGTTCATGATTTTTGCCACCTCTGCCCTAGTTGTTGGTTTCACACTTTTCTTTAAAGCTTTATCCTCTGCTTTGCACAGGCACCTTTCAGAAATACAAGTGGTGTTCTTTGTCCTAGCCCTCTCACATATAACCCATGAACAATAATACTCATTGATTTCCTGTAATCTCATCTAAAAGTGGTCATTACTAATATCTTGTAGCTGGTATAGGTAAGGGAGTACAGCTTTGCCTTCTCATTTTTGTATGATTAAGAAATATGGAAAACAGGAATCCTTCCTTTAAATCACTTTTGCCTGAAGAATTGTCTTGTCGTTCTTACATTGGTAAGAATAATTAATAACAACTTTTATTTTTATTTCAATGAGAATGGGATACATCCAGGCTACCTATTAATGACATTTTCTGATCTTTCTGAGAAAACTCCTGTAACAGAAAAGAGACTGAGACAGGTGTCAGCAATTGCGGGTCAAGATGACATCTGCCACAGCCATCACTTACTGCCTGTGTAGAGAGTCAAAACTTTCTTTTTTAGAATTCTGACTTGGCTGCTTATCAGATGGGGGTATTTACACAAATTGCTCTCAACTTTGACAGTTTTTATTCTGTTGCATTGCATTTGGGGTACTTTAAAACTTGACTGACACACATGGCAATTGAAACATGTCCCTTTGGATGCATCTTTGATATCTATCCTGTAGCATAAAAATTAGAGTTAAGTTTAATACACTGTTCGAGGTGTATCTCCAGTACCATTATTGCTTCCCCTAAGGCTGCTGTTGGCAACTTGGCAGAAAGCTGCCATTAAACTTCTGAGACAGTTTGGTGGGTGTGTACTACATTATTTCTTGGATCCCTTAATCTTTCCTATATTTGGTGGCTATGCCTGACTGAATGGTGCATGCATGTTGTTTTGCTCTTTCATTGTTGCTGATTCAACTAACTTTAACTTTTTCTACTTTGATGTATATGGCCCAAGTATGATAGATACCATTATGACTATCCCTGTTATAAAAATAGCACATATAAACTGATTTATGAGTCAAACTGCATCTTGCTGCTTTGTCACGTCAATGGCAAAACCTGTTTGCTTTATAAGTCATACAGTGGCATAACTTGTTGGGGGAGGGTGGGCAGTTGGGGCAACTGCCCTGACCACTGATGTGGGTGGAGGGTGTGTGTGAAAAGATGTGGCTAATGGCAGTAGTCATATGTTCTAAGCAACAGCTGGAAGTTGCCACTTCTGCTTTGCCCCTGGCAGCCAGCTGTGTCCTTACAGTGCTGAAATCATGCATGATACTTGCATGTGCTGCTTCAAATATTTACATGCAGAACAGTTTCCCTTGAATGTCTTCAGATGTTTTTATGGATTTGGCATTTTCTTCTGTGGCTTGCTTTAGAGGTACCAAAAGTTGTCTGTTTTGGTAAGTACATAAGTTGTATTTTTATGTATTTATTTTTTTAACTTGCAAAGTAGGCAGTTGGGTGACCTGAGTATAGGTGGGATTTAGTGTCATTAACTTTTTAAAGGTAAAACTAATAAGTAATGAGGATGCAAAATAACCAACTATGTCCTTTTAAGACTTTAGATACAGGCTATATTTCTCAGGAGTATGATCTGAAGAAAAACTAGAGCTCCACGGTTTGATCTGACTTACCATGTTTTGGCAACATATGTTCTCGCATGTCTCTCCCCACTTTTTTTTTCTTCTGCTCCTTAAGTGCTAACCTCCTGACTTGACCTTTTTTCCCTTTAAGCAAATTTTCTTATAGCAGGCCTGTCCAACTTCAAAGTGGCTGGGGCCCACATGCCCCATGGGCCTTTCCCCCCCTCCGCGATCCCCATGATGTCCCAGGCCACTGCTGTTGTATTATGTGCCCAACTTCCCCCTTTTTTGCATCTAGGTGCCTACACATACCCCACTCCACACCCACACACACCCATGATGTCTCAGGCCCCTGCTGCTGTACCACATGCCCAGCTTTTCCCTTTTGCACCAGGTACCTACCCTGCTGCATTGTGTGCCCAGGGCACTCTCTCCTTCTACTACCTTCTTTCTGTCCCCCTACACCACACACCCAAGTACCCCACCTTCCCTTAAATCCCCAGGCTACAGGCTCCCCTACTACTGCGGGCTGCTCTGCGCTGCACTGGACACCCCCTGCAGCAGAGGTTAAGCCAGAGAGGGAGAGAGCCCAGAAACCCAACAGTGGTGGAAGTGGTGGCCAGGTGAGAGCCCAGAGGTTGTAGTTTAACCCCTTGACCCACAAGCTGCCAGTTTGGACAGCTCTGTCTTATAGCTACCTTAAATTCTCTTCCATAGTTTACTTTACAATAGCAGCATATCTCTGAATATATGCTCTTATGTGGCAGAAGCTTTTGTGATTCTGTTTATCTCAGTAATGTAGGAGGCTAATGCACAAGATGCTCTTTGTGTGCAGCATATACATATCCGCCCCCCCCCCCCCCCCCCTTATCTATTGACAAGAACACATTACTTACTAACCTATTCCTCCAATTCTTTGTTCTGGATTGATCTCGGTGCCGGCTTTAAGAGTTGTCCCTATTCAATTTAATCCTTTTCACAAGCCCTTTCCCTTTTGGGATGTATCTTAATCTGAGAGGGCAGTACCATCCATGCTCAATTTGGCCAAGACTGTGGTCCTGGCACTACAAAAAAGAAAAAGACTGCTATAAGGCATGAATGGATGCACAGCTCACTGGCTAGAGTGCAGTAAGGTCTCCACAAAGGCATGCTCTTTAACTAGCCCTCCCTTTGCCCTCTCAATAAGGGGCTGATTTTCCCAGTGAGTGGGATGCTCACTGACAGGCTGGCTTAATTAACTATTACCACCTTTAAGTCAGACAGTGGCAAAGCATGACTGGTAGCTGCCATTATTCTGTTAGCCCCTGCTGCAGCTCTTACCATTGCTGTCCATATTTAGGACTTTGAGTAGTGCGGGAATTAACTGAAGAAATGCCTTGCTTTTCCTGTACAACACCTCCTCTTGGAAACTGAGGTGTCTTTATGTCCTTAAGGAAGTCAGCATAGCATTACCTGCATCACAGTAATCCTCTTAAAAATAATCAAAATAAGATAAAATAGTGGGGTTTGTGACAGATGTACAACTATGGTCCAGGGATTTGTGAGATGTCATGAATGTTTTCATGTGTAAATTTAACAGCTATTAGTATGTGTGGCCTCTTTGAAAAGCTCATATTATGCCATGTCTATTTATGTTGCTGTTATCATTATTTAGATTGTCTTATGTTGCCTGTATATATCCTTATGATTTGGACATGGTTTAGCCAAGGAACTGAGGGATAAATACTTAAGGGAAAGGGACCACACTAAGGCTATAAAGACGAGCTGCATTTATCATAGGAGAAGCCTTTTTTTTTGCCTCCCCAGGACAAAGTGGAATCGTTCAGAAATCCACATCCGTTGTTCCAAGATAAGCTCGAAAAAGATTCACAGGATAAGAAGTGGCAGGTGACAGAATGAGGAGCGGTGGTTTCACGTTGCAGCAAGGGAAGTTTAAGTTTATTAGGAAAAAACTTTCTCAGTAAGAAAGTAGTAAAGCGCTGGAACAGGTTACCCAGAGAGGTGGTGGAGTCTCCATCCTTGGAGGTTTTTAAGACCCGAATAGACAAAGCTTTGGCTGGGATGATATAGTTGGGACTGGTCCCGCTTGGAGCAGAGGGTTGGACTAGATGTGATCTCCTGAGGTCCCTTCCAACTGTCATGTTCTGTCAATCGAAGTGCTAATGGTTTGTCCCAGGACATCAAGAAGTGAATGAATGGCTGTGCCAAGATTGGCTCCTACCCTGGGGGTCTTTAAGAGGAGGCTGGATGAACACCTCACCGGGGTCATTTGACCCCAGTACTCTTTCCTGCCATGGCAGGGGGTCAGACTTGATGATCTGCTCAGGTCCCTTCCAACCCTACCTACTATGAAACTATGGAGAGGGAAGAACTTCTAAGTGACACTTTATCATTAGGGCAAGAAGAATTGCCATTTCCAAACACAGGCAGAAGGAGACATTATTGGGTTGGGCACCCATGGAGGTGTTGACTTCTTAGAGAGGAAGTCAACACTTCTATGGAAAAGGCATCTGAGAGAAATGGCATTTGAGCCAGATGTCCCAGGGAGGGAAATTTCTGGAGGATTCTGAGCCTAGGGACAATGCTGATGGTCCAGTTAGGGGAGTGGCTGGCTTGGAGATATTTTAAGGGCTAGCTGCAAGGTGGCTTGGGGTCTTTGGATTTTTTCTAGGCTAGAAAAAGGTCCAGGTCCCCAGCAATCAGGGCTGGCAGAATCAGTAGGAGGATTAATTTCTGGAGATACAGACAGGACTGTTAGGGGGCTAGGTGGTAGCTGCACGAGAAACTTGACTTTTTTTCTGTTTTCACACTTATGGTCAGTTTATCTTGTATGATTATTTTCTCCTATATACTAAATCATTTTGTTATTTATCTCCTTATTGATTGCCTCTGGTGAAGAATGATTTATGAGTGAGTAATTCCAGGCTAGCCTTTTTCTACAGAAAGTGGGACCTAAACGTCCTTTCACTACCCAACTCAATCTAGTAGAGATTCTGCTGCTGTAGCTGTGAGGTCCAATCTAAGTACAGTGGAGCTGAGGCCCGTGAGGATAAGGAGTTATCGCAGGGCAAACCTTGGTCTGTTCTTTCAGACAAGTGGTGGGACAGTAGTATAGAAACTGGGAGCATGGGGGTTTCTGACAACCTTCATATAAGCCTTGTCATGCAAAACAAAAATGCTTTGTTAAGGCCTGTTAAGTTCTTTTATTTTAGTTAATGAGAAAGTTGTACTTCTAGAAATCTGTTCTGCTTGAAGAACCTGACAAAGGTCATACAGGTGATATAACACAGGGAAATCTGCTTATTAATTCTCATGTGTTAGACTTCCATGTCAAATCAGGGGGAAGTTACATGAGCAGTACCAGAAAGTCTTATAATCAAGAATACTGCCTAGAAAAGATACCAAAATACTTATCCTTCATATAAGAGCTATTAGCTCTGGGAGGTTTCCTCACTTTTTCCCCAATTCTGAAAGCAACTCTGAAATACTATTTCATAAGGTGCCCTTGTCAAGAAAGGGGACTGGAATGAATTTCATTGTCATTAGAAGTGTTACAGCAGAGGATTGGGGGGTCTCCAGTTTCCTGTTTCGCTGATCAAGAAGAGGGCATTGATTTACCTCTAACTAAAATAATTACCAGTTTTCCCTTGATGGATGGATCACAGAAAAACTGAGATTAACTGAGTGTTATTTCTATAGTGTTGTTAGTATAAACATGGCTAGATGACATTAAATTATGGGAAGTTTACTTACACTCCGGTTAGATTCAGCAACTTGTCAAAGTAACTTTAAGTATCTCCTCTAACTACCTCTTCATCATGTGGTTGTAGAACTTGACTAACTGAAAAATATCACCCTGAGCAGTGATAAGAAAGAGAATTGCTTATTCTGGAACTTTGCTTTTACTTTATTTCTTTAGTTCTTTCCCCCTGGATAGTACCCTGGTCCTGTTCCTGGGTGGGTGGTTTTGTTTTCCGGTGTGTAGCTATTTTTATTTTGGTCTTTTGATGGTGAAGAATAGTGAGGGGACCAGTTTTCATTGGGTGAGAGGAGCATTTGAGATGTAAAAATCTGTTGGGCACTTTGTGTCTGAAAGCTCACCTAACATTTCTCCCAACTATGCAGTTAGTCCATTAAAAATATCACCAAAAACCCTTGTTTCTCACATCTTATTTTGACAATTTATGGAAGTGTTTCTGTGATCCATCTAAACAATGGTACAGCTCTGTGAACAAGGATGACAGTTTTAGTACAGGTAAAGTGTCTAAATGTAATCCATGAACTATAAATTAATTGATTTTATGGGTAGGATCTGCAGAATGTATTTAAAAAGCTGATACCTTCCCTGAAGGAAAGTTTTCTGCTTGTTCTTTCTTTTCCATCCTTCTCTAACTATGTGACTGCAGACAGCATAATTGAAATCTTGCCCTTGTTGCATTTTGATGGGAAAACTTCAACAGAGAAAGGTGGAACATATGACAGAGATCCCCTGGCTAAAACATGTGTTTACTAGGTTCATTCTTTTCATGGTGTAGTTATTTTTAACCCATTATAGGTTTCAGTGTGGGGACTCTAATTTGGCAAAACATTAGTGAAATATATGTAATGCCACTGATTTTTTTTTATATAGTAACACCTCTTCTTTCTTTAAGGGGGAAACTGTTTATACTATTTTTTATTCAGTCTCTATCCTCCTCTCCCAGCCTAGCTATTTTCAACAGCACTGAGATGACAAGAAAATATCAAGGAAGAAATGTGCTAGGAACCAGGATGTGTGCTGTTGGGGTGGTCACCTGATATATGGGTGCAGGCTTGAGCTGGGGCTCCAGAGATGCCAGAAGTCAGAGCTGGAGTCAGGAGCCAGAGAGAGGGTCAGGGTATGCCAGGAGTGAGGACCAGAATCTGGAGCCAAAGCCAAAGGCAGAATATGCCAGAAATCAGAATCAAGAACCAAGATTCAAAAGAAGAATAATTTCAGAGATCCAATAGGTAAAGAAAGGAAGTGTATAAGGGCTGGGAGAGAGTATCTAAATCTTTGCCTAGATGGAATACTTCAGGCTGGGCCTAGTCTTGAAAGTCAGGAAGTGGGTGGGACCTATTGCTTGTGGTTTTGCGGGACTGGTCACTCTGATTGCCTGACTAGGACCATCTGGGCACTGATCTAGGCTTGCTGCAGGTGGTGCCCGTTCCCCTGCAACCTCAGGGCATGAAATAACCTGATTCTCTGATTGGGACTAGCTGGGCCCAGAGCCCTGATCTGGCATCAGTCATTACAAAGGGTAGGGACAGACATTACCCATAAACTGGTTTAAATGAGCAGAAACTGGTTTAAACCTGTAACAGAACAGGTATTCAGTGCACATAAACCAGTCTGAAAATGGCTGAAACTGGTTTGACATAACTGATTTGTCTCAAACCGATTTATACAATGTCTGTTCCAGACCCCTTGCTAGTTTAAGATAAACCAGACAGCCCCAGCATCCCAGCATGCTCTCTGGGCTGGGCAGGTGCTCTCTGCTCCACAGAGGCCAGCCCCTCCCCTCTGCTCCCTGGCTGCAGCTTGGCAGAGACTTGCAGGCACAGCAGCATCTACCTGTCTTCTTCGTGCTAAGCCCACCTCAGCATTAGCTAGCAGACCACATGCTGGCTACAGTCTGTGCTATGGGAGACAGCCAAGGCAGGCAGGCTTTTTGGAGCTAATCAGCAAGTAGCTTAATGTCCTTCCTTGGAAAAGCTGTTTAAGAAAAGTTGTATGCTCCCCATTTCCCCCTCACCACTCCCTGCTAAGCAGGAATTCCCCCCTCCCATCTGCCTTGTGGAGAGGTGTCTGTGTATTAGCTAGTAGACCACATGCTGGCTACGGTCCCTGCTGAATCAACAGGTAGAACCAACAGATAGCTGGTAATTTCCCTCTGTTGTTTTCTTAATGGGGTGATAAACACTGATTTAGGGGGTGATAAACACTGTTATCAATTCCCTGCTGGGCTGATCAGAGTGTTCTGTTGCGGCCTGGCCATGCCCGACCCCTCCCACCCCCCACCCTCAGCTCAGTACTGTATAAGAGAAGGGAGGGCTTCTCTAGTGCCCCCCAGCTTATTGCCTGAGCCGCTGCAGGCATGTGCCTGCGTGTCTGGGACGTCTATGCAGTTGCAAAGTGAGTTAACTTAGCTAGGCTAGACTAATCTGCAATGATTGGCTTTTTGAATGTCTGTCCCTAGCCAAAATGTGTAAGTGCATGAGGCAGTATTTCTCTATTGTTGCCTTGTGACAGGGGAGGCAAAGACATACAAGTTCTGAGCTGTGTTGCTTGGTCCTCTTAAAATCTAAACTTGGGCATGTTCAGCTTCTCATTCTGTCTTTAACACAAATATATTTGATGAGAGGGGTGAGCTTGCTCATGGGATAAACCAAGGTTCAGGTCTGTACAGCTGGTTGGAGGATCGATAAACTGTTTGGAGCAGTCATCCTGTGCATATAGCAGGATGTGACTTTGGAGACAGGCTTTTCTAGCTTTGTCTCATGGTACATGCAAGCTCAGATCCTCTCTGAGCCATTGGGTGAACTCCTGCCCTGCCTACACTGTTTAATTTGCAGAAGTGGGTGAGGCTAACTTCTTGGTGGCTTGCTTAGGATCCATTCCCATGTTTCTCTGCATTTAAAGTAGGAATAATGATGTATGTCTTCTTAATAATGTGCTCTGGGTCTTATGGATGAGATCTTACGTAAGAGTTAATTATTATCTGTCTTTTGTGTAAGAGGTAAATGTGAGGTAAATGTGAGGACCTAGGTAACAATGGTTAAAAAAATGCAATCTTCTTGCGTATATAAGAATAGCAGTGGCAACCTGGGAGTAGAACTGAGAGACAGCTTCTAACAGATTTTCCAACAAAAGTAGGATTTTGGTGTATAAACCACTTTGTTCATAATACTAAAAAAAAAGTTGGGATTTCCTTTTTAAAAATTATTATTATTATTTAATGAAATGCTGTCTCTTACCTCACACTTCCAGTGAGAGCTATTGGAGGGGATGAAAAAGCCACTACTCTAATGGGAAACTAAAATTTCCAGGTGGGGAAAGTTTTAAAACAGAATATTTGGAGAATACTACTTAGGTTTTCAGAAAGTTATCCTGTTCATATGCCAGCTTGAATAATTACTTTCTTCTTGCCTAATTTTGATCCTATAGTTTCAGCTGGCTGTGATTATTTATTAAATATTTCCCTCATATTGCAAGGTCTCAAACAGTTCCTTTGCACCACTCCACTTGAAGGATGGAGTGATACCTGCATGTTACATAAAAACCCTTACGAATGTGTGGTAACAAACAGAAGATGATATTACTCTATTTAGGTTCTGGGCATATTTTTGCAAATGTAGTAAAATGCTACCTATTGGGCATATCTACACATTCATATATTGGCGAGATGGGAGTCCAGGAAGGGTGGTCGTTCCTAAAGGAAGGTATACTTTCCACACAGAGGGAGACTATTCCAGTATGAGAGAAAAGGGGGTAAGGAGCCAAAAAACTTCCTTGGCTAGACAGGGAAATCCAGGGGAGCCTAAGGGCGAGAAAGAAGGCATATAGGTGGTGGAAGCAGAGGGAAGGTACCAAGGAGGAGCATACCTACTTGGCCTGCACTTGGAGGGAGGCAGTTAGAAAGGCCAAAGCAACTACAGAACTAAGGCTGGCAACACAAATTAAAGACAACAAGAAGTCCTTTTTACAGGTATGTAGGGAGTAAAAGGAAGGCGCAGGGCAGCATAGAACCCCTACTGAACAAGGAGGAGCAATTAGTGACAGAGAAGGGGGACAAGGCTGAACTATTCAATGATTTTTTTGTCTCAGTGTTCCTGAGCAGGGCTTAAGATAAGTCTCCTAATGGGTTCTTAGATGGGCATCAGAGGGACACCAGCCAACAACTGTTGATGCTGACTTGGTGCAGAGTCACTTGGATGGACTGGATGTGTTCAATTCAGCAGGCCCAGATGAGCTGCATCCAAGGGTACTGAAGGAATTGACTGGTGTCATAACAAGACCACTGGTGTCATAACAGGGACCACTGTTTGAGCACTCATGGTGCTCGT
>NW_005842082.1:850276-854027 GCF_000455745.1 Alligator sinensis | reverse complement strand
TTTTCCTGCCGGGCTCTTGCAAATGTGAAGTAATTATAGGCTAGTCAGTCTCACCTCCATCCTTAGAAAGGTATTTGAAAAGATTATGAAGGATCATATTTGTGGGAGTCCAGCAGGAAAAATAAGGCAGCAGGGAAACCAGCATGCATTCATAGCAGGTAGATCATGTCTGGCCAATCTGGTTTCTTTTTATGACAGGGTCACAAAATGCTTAGATGCAGGAGTAGAGGTGGATGTCGTTTTCTTGGACTTTAGCCAGGCTAAAATAAAATAAAATAAATAAATTAAGAGGCTGTAACATAAATGTTTACATGGTCCGGTGGGTGGCAAATTGGCTTAGTGGTCACACCCAGAGAGTGGTAGTAGATGGGTTGATATTGATCTGGGAGGATGTGGGTAGTAGAGTCCCGCGGAGTTCGGTCCTTGGACCTGTACACTTCATCAGTGATTTGGATGTGGGTGTGAAGTGTACTCTGTCCAAGTTTGCAGATGATACTAAATTATGGGGTGAAGTGAACACTCTAGAGGATAGGGAAGGATTGCAGGCAGACCTGGACAGGTTAAAGAAGTGGTCAGTACACAATAGGATGCAGTACAACAAGGACAAGTGCAGAGTGCTGCACCTGGGGTGCAAAAATAACCAGCACACCTACTAGCTGGGAAGTGGCCCTCTCAGCAGCACAGAAGTGGAAAGGGATCTCAGAGTCATAGTGGACTCCAAGATGAGCATGAGTTGTCAGTGTGACAAAATCATCAGCAAAGCTAACCGCACTTTATCGTGCATCAGCAGGTGCATGACAAATAGATCCAAGGAGGTGATACTGCCCCTCTTTGCGTCATTGGGCAGACTGCAGTTGGAGTACTGCATCCAGTTTTGGGTGCCGTGCTTCAAGAAGGCTGTTGATAGATTCGAGAGGGTCCAGAGGAGGGCCACTCATATGGTTAGGGGCTTACAGCCCTATGAGGAGAGACTGAGGGACCTGGACCTCTTCAGCTTTCGCAAGAGAAGGCTGAGAGGTGATCTTGTGGCCACCTACAAATTCATTAGGGGGACACAGCAAGGGATCGGAGATGCTCTTTTCACCAGGGTGCCTCTTGGGGTAACAAGGAACAATGGTCACAAACTGACAGACTGCAGATTTAGGCTAGATATCAGGAAAAACTTCTTCACAGTTAGGGTGGCCCAAATTTGGAATGGGCTTCCAAGGGAGGTGGTGCTCTCCCCTACTTTGGGGGCCTTTAAAGGAAGGCTGGATAGACATCTGGCTGGGCTCATTTGACCCCATCCCTCTTTCCTGCCCAGGCAGGGGGTTGGACTCGATGATCTGTTGAGGTGCCTTCTGACCCTAGCATCTATGAATTAATATACTACTGTTACTGTGCATTAAGTTTAGTACCTGTAATAACAGGTACTAACTGAATGCACAGTTACCAGTGCTATTGTGCAGTAGCACCAGCACATGTTTTTTTCATTACATTAATGCACAGTGAGCTAATTCTACTGTGCATTATCTCAATTTTTGCCATGATGCACTACTGCACAGTAGAATTAGTCTACTGCACATTTAACATCTCGTGTAGACATGCTCAGTGCAATTAAAATATGTAGGAGTAATCAGAAGTGCAGTAAGACAGGAAAGAATCCTCTGTTCCAAGAGGATAGTTGGTTTTGATTATAGGAAAAGGTCAGGACTGAAGCGTGCTTAGGTGGATTAAGCCTATAGGAACACACTTGCAGAGCCAATGGGTCAGACACTGTGATGTAGCTCCATCCTTTATAAGATGAGTTTTAAGGAAATGTTTTAGCTTGCTCTCCTGAAGTCTATTACTGTGTTGTCATACTCTTAATTATTATTTGTAGCAACTTGCTTGATGAAAGCAGAATTAATTCCCTTCAGAGGCAGCCTGTATCGCCAACCAGCAAACTGAAATTTGTAAGCTACTATGTCATGATCCTTGCCTAGCTCTGGCTATACAAATATATATTTACATGAATTTTAATCATTGCAGTTCATGATGATGAAACTGTTTCTTGAATGCCTTGTGGTTACTTGAAGCAAATCAAAGCTTTCAAGGAATATTATGAAGGTTAAGATAAATGATTAACCTTTAAGGCTAGGCGCAGATATTAAAAAAGCCCAAGGAGGAAGCAATCTGAGTTTCATGCTTTACTCTAAGCACTCTAGGTTAGTCCGGGAGAGAACAGAACATGTGTTGGCATTTCAGTTGGGGAGAGGCCAACAGGCTGCCTGCATTGGCAGAGGCCAGCAGTTTGGGGGTGCTGTCACATGCCTCCCAGTGTCCCTGGGCTCCAGAAGACTCCAGGCCAGCCTGATTGACTGCCAGGTATGGGGAAACAGTCCCCTGCGCCCACCCCCGCTTTTCTTTTAGCCACAGGAATTGCACCAAATCAGAGAAGCAGGGTTGGAACAGAGCTCCAGAGGTCACCAAGTCCACCTCCCTGCCAGAATCAGGCTCAGACCTATCCAGACCATCCCATACAAATCCAGACTCTAAATTCTCCATAAGACTGCCCTTAGCCCTTGTTCTCCAGGGGCTCCCAAAGGCAGCTGGGAGCAGGCTAGCCAGGCAAGCAGTAAAAAGCTCTGGCTTTGTGTTCTGAGTTTGGGGAATGGGGAGAAAGGGAAGAAGCTCCTTGTGGGTGAGGCTTGGGTCTGGCAGCAGCTGATTTCCCCAGTGGATCCAATTCCCTGGTAACCTCATTTCTTATCTGCAACTTCACAGCTGAAGGCAGCAGTGAACAGGGGACACTGGGCAGTGGAGGGCATCTCTGCCTTGGCTGGGCTGGGCTGGGCTGGGCTGTGCTGTCCAGGAGCTGCTGATGTGTTCAGGCTCTGGGGAATCATTGGGGGGCAGCTCCACAGCCTGAAGCTGAGAGAGGGAGGCAGGGAAGGAGTGAGCAGGGGGAAGTTTACAGGACAAGGGAGGGATCCAAACCTACTTGGGGACAACTGGGGACTGGGGGTGGGAGGTAGGATCAGGGGAGCCACAAAAGTGCCTGGGATGCTGCCTGGAAGACAGAAACCTAACTTGAGTCAGAGTGGATCTGGTACAGAAGTTTGATAGACTGGTCTAACCTAAGTCAATTATGTCTAATACTATATCCATCCAGGTCTATCTTAGACCAGGTTCTGTAATTTTTAAACCAGTCTATGTGCATTGAACTTCTATTCTGCTGCAGGTTTAAACCAGTTTCTGATCACTTATACCAGTTTATGTGTAATGTCTGTACCTGACTTCAATCTTTCTCCACTTGCTTTATGGTCACCTGGCATATGGGTGAAGGCTTGAGCTGGGGGTACATGTCTGAGTTTTCTCAGATGCTCCTGCTCTCTCTTTGTAGATCTCCTCCTGCTTGAACGTCCTTCTGTATGAGCTGTCTAACTTGTGAGGGGTTTTCAACATCTTGTAAGTGTCGGGACCGAGGGCGGTCTAAGGCTATGGCCAGTAGCCCGGACCGTCAGGTGGGGTTTTTCCACGACGGAGTAGAGTTAGGCACAGAAGCGTATTGGTTTTACAAAGAAAGCTTTACTTACACTGCCGATGGTCACAGTGCAGGAAGGAAACTTGCTTGAGTTGCAGTTGCACACAAACAAACACAAGTGAGATCTCTTCCAAACCGAACCAAGATGAGTCGTCGATGTACGACTCCACACGCTGAACACGGGGGATACGTCAAATTTTCCACTATGACGGGGAGTGGCTAGAAGCTGATCAGGCCCCTATATCC
>NW_005842082.1:848079-850251 GCF_000455745.1 Alligator sinensis | reverse complement strand
TAGGAATAATTTAGAATTGACCAATAGTGGGTCACTAATTTGCATGTGTGTGGCGGGAACTCTTTGCACCGGGGTCTTCTCCCTGCAGCTGAGAAATCCACCATGCAAAGAAAGCTCCATATGGCAGGAAAATTCCAATGTGCTGAGGCACTAAAAATCATTGGGTTATGACATGACCCCATGCCGATGGCACAGCTGGAATTTTAAACCACATGCGCATCGTTTGAGTCGTTACGAGCTCTCTTGGCTGGTTCATAAGTTAAACAGTTAAACACAAATTCAGACAACAAAATAAGTTCGTCCTCTAAGGATCGAATCAGATAATAGCCGGCACTAACACACAGACACATAATTATATTCATAACAAGAAATTCAACTATCAGGACTTCAGTAGGTGTCATGGCGAAGTCACAAGTCAAGCCCTCACTTCTTCAATGATGTTCTCTTTCTCTCTCTCGGGACTTCTCTCCACCATGCACTTTGAGTCCTGGACCCATAGAAAGAAAATCCTCAAAACGATAAATTAACCTATATTACAAAATTTACATGGAACCGCGCGCGATAGGGCAGTCAGCAAGATTTGTCGCCGCTCCCCGCTTTTCACAGCACACAATACAGGTACTCGGGCATGGCTCCGATCTGGATGATTTTTCTCTTGCACGCTCGTGGATACAACCGACGCGGAAGTGGATGGCAAACACCGCGGGGTTTTATCCACGTTCAGCAAGACGAAAATGTCGATGACAATGTCGAGGAGTCGTCGTCTAGCTTGTTTGGATACTGAAAACCCAGTTCATAGGCCAGTTGCCATTGGCCTGCGTCTCCCAGGACTTGGAGCTGTTGTTTGGTGAGCCCAGAATGGTTTATGAGGAACCCAAACATGATTCGCTCTTCGGGTGTTCTCTGCGGCAACGGTTGATAATCAGATTCGCTATGGCTTGCACCCTGAGCTTCAGTCGGGTATATAGTAGATCGATGCTCCCAGTTGCTGGGTGTTTTCGACTTCATCAGGATGCGCAATCGTGAAAGCTGACGTAATAGGTTGCTTGCAGGTTGACCAACCATTGGGTTGAGGAAAATCCGGATGACGACGGTGTTCTTTCCTCCATAGACCTCAACACAGGCTTTCACACTGTTTAAATTGATTGGAACTGTCCCAGGATTTCGCAGATAGCGGTGAGGCCACAGCCCTCTCTGCTGGGATGATGTTAGTCCCAGTACACATGCTCTGGGGTTCCAGGAGCAGTACGAGATTCCGACTATGGCCAGCAAAAGCTGCTCTGCACTGGCTTTCTCCAGCCATCCATCATGCCATGTGTGAGATTCCCGACCGACTTGTCCTGTGGCAAGTGCTGGAAGCAGAATGGGCCAATGAACGTTGAACGTCACTGTATTGATGTCAATGGCATGCCCTCCACTCCACAAGGCCCGCAGGATCAGGAAACTTGCTTCCTCCAAGTCCAGTAAGTCAGACCCAAATTCCACAACTAGGCGTCCCATCCATACGGCTAGGGTCTCTTCAGGTTTGATCTTTGACTCCTCGTACAGTTCCTGCAACTCAGTTCGAGTACGAGCACGATAGGTGGTAGTACAAGCTGCAGTCAATGGATCAGTTGCCTGGCAGGTCGTTGTCACAGGGCGAACTGCTGCTAGAGCCATTATTGATTCTAGTAGGAGAGGCGGATGCTCTCCTCTGCTCGATGCTCCCTCCCCATGGCAAGAAGGCGGGGCCGCCGGAGGCGACGTCACTTCAGTGGGTGGGACCGCTGGACGGATTCTCGCTCTTTCTTTTGAAGCTCCGCCCATCTTTTCCGGCTCCTCCGCGTGGCTCCCTTCTTGCTTGGCGCCATCTTGAAATGGCGTCTCAGGATCCTCTTTCACAGCTGCATCTTTAGCCGCCTGAATGGTTGCGAGCAGCTGGGCTTTCAAACTTGCATTTTCCCGCATGAGAGTTGTCATAGTATGGAACATTACACTTAACATTTTCCCCCTGTCGCACCTCGGGTCTGCCCCTTCAGCTGCGGCACGTCCCTCCGTCTCCAAACTCTCACAGAGATCGGACGGGAGCTCGCGGCTCCTCAATCTAGACGACACTGCTTGGGGAGTAAACTGGTCTTCTGTCTCCTGCACATATCGCAGGCAGCGGGTATACTTTGGGTCGAGGGTCGGGTC
>NW_005842082.1:847419-847877 GCF_000455745.1 Alligator sinensis | reverse complement strand
CCTCTAATTCTTCGGCGTCTGTTACATGCCGTTTTCCACTGCGCCAAGGGCAGTTTCTCACTAACTCTAACTCCATCGTGTCTTCCCCACATCCTGTTCGTGACGCCATGTCGGGACCAAGGGTCGGTCTAAGGCTATGGCCAGTAGCCCGGACCGTCAGGTGTGGTTTTTCCACGACGGAGTAGAGTTAGGCACGGAAGCGTATTGGTTTTACAAAGAAAGCTTTACTTACACTGCCGATGGTCACAGTGCAGGAAGGAAACTTGCTTGAGTTGCAGTTGCACACAAACAAACACAAGTGAGATCTCTTCCGAATCGCACTGAGATGAGTCGTCGATGTATGACTCCGCACGCTGAACAAGGGGGATACGTCAAATTTTCCACTATGACAGGGAGTGGCTAGAAGCTGATCAGGGCCCTATATCCTCCTCCCAGACACACGCAGAGTTTGCTAGGGC
>NW_005842082.1:839413-847302 GCF_000455745.1 Alligator sinensis | reverse complement strand
TGGGACACTAATTTGCATGTGTGTGGCGGGAACTCTTTGCACCGGGGTCTTCTCCCTGCAGCTGAGAAATCCACCGTGCAAAGAAAGCTCCATGTGGCGGGAAAATTCCAATGTGCCAAGGCACTAAAAATCATTGGGTTATGACAGTAAGGAATAACTACGCCCATAGAATTAGCGTGTCCAGTACATGTACAATTAACATGTACTTTAGTTGATGTTAAAGTTAGTACGTGCTTTGAGCAGTCGCATGTTAAGGGTTAATATGCCTTCTAATGTTCTCTGCTTTAAGCTGCCCATTGAGGGCCATGGTTAGGAGCCAAGTTGGCTCTGTGCCTGCCCAGCTTGTCTGTTCTCAGGGTAGGTGGCTCAGACTGTGGGCCACTGGGGACCAGTGGGGTTGCATTGGGCCCACCAGTCACTGCTTGCCGTGACTGGGTCCCCACTGCCTCCCAAGATTGGGCCTGTCACTCTCCCCCTTGTGGTCCTGTTTTAGGCCTGTACCTCCCTCCCCCTTCTGCTGGCCTGGGTTGGGCCTGCTGTCACCTGGCCTCCCCTTCCTGCATACCCTGATTGGGTCTGTCCTCCCTCTCCCCCTGCCCTTAACATGTATTTAGGTTAACACCCTTAGACTAGAAGTTATCCAGTCAGTAAGGGTACCAACCACAGTCAAGAGTACTTAAAATGTCATATCTTTTAATGAACTAAATGTTATTCATTGTTAATTTTGCAAGGTATGTGTTCTTTGTTAGGAAATGAACCACTTGCCATGAACATTGAATTGCAATATCTCAATGTAGAACTGGTGTTAAAGTTCTTACTTTCTTTATTTAATTAATAAAATGTTGAATAAATGTCTACAATTTTCTGTTTTTCAGTCAGTTTCTGGTAAATCAACTTGTCTCTATGCTTATTTCAACAACCTTCTCTACAGTGTCTGGTCTGAATTACAATAACAATATTGGTTCAACTTTTTCAATATTAGCAGGAACCTAGATGATTTTGCAAAATCATAATGCATGGAATAGATTTGTACTTGCACTTAGTATGACTTTATTTTGCTGTGAAGGGGTTCTTTGTCTCCTTTATAGTTTGACTTCTGTTTTATTACTTGAATAAAATCATAAACCTGTGGTCCCAGTGACCTGATCTGATGTGATTTTAAATTGAAGTTTCAGATTATTTTCCTAATTTTTCAGCAACTACATATCTTCATTGGGTAAAATTCTTATCTGAACAATTCTGAAGGAAGTATTGCAATTAATAGTTGTATTTGTATAACTGAAAGCACATTTTGGTTTAGTGACTCTACTGAGTCCTATGGGACATTAGTCACACTCGCTGATGAATCTGTTTTGTGGTTTTACTGAAAGATCAAAGAAACCCAAACTTTTTAGTAATTTTTTCCAAACATAAAAAGCATTCTTCAGTTTGTCAGTTTTGGGGGGTTTTTCTGGAAAGTTATACCATCCCAGTACCTCTGAAATGTTTGTAATTCAAGCAAATGCTGAAGCCACTTTTCTGGTTAAAGTACTGAGATATCTGTTGAATATCTAGTTTTATTTTGTACTGAAGTAGAAGTAGGTGCCATTATATCAGGTATACTTCTGAAAGAGAAAATGGGGAATGATTGCATCAAATTCCATGGAAAGCACTTCCAAAGCTGATAGACTAATATGGGTTTTGGGGTATGTAGCAGTGTAAACAGGACTATCTGTAGTTGAACATCCAAAATCAATAGACACTATTGACAAATCGTTGACTAAATTGTATAAAGTGGATGGAGTGAGGCTTTTATATAAGCTGTGCAGTAAAGGTCTGGAAGTCTTCCTTGCATTATACTTGTAAGACCAAACCTATTATCTAGTAGGGCTGTGCAAAATTTTGACGGGTGTTTCATTTTGAAGTTATTTTGATGTGTTTTGAGCTCAAAACAGCAGAACTGAAATGAAACAAAAAGCTTTGAAACATCTTTGAAACAAAATGAGGGCACTTGAAATGTTTTGAAACATTTTGAGTTTCAAAGCCAGGCTTGCTTGCAGCTAAATGGAAACTAAGGAGAAGGAGGGGGAGGAGGGGGGATGGACTGCTCTGATATTGACATTTAGCTCCTGATTTGGTTCCCCAGCTCTCTGATTGCTTCCCCAAGCTCTCTGATCATTTCCCCAGCTCTTACCAGGGGGCGCAGGCCCCCAATCTGTGCATGAGGTTTCAGCAGGCTGCCAGTGCCAGCTGGAGCCAGCAGCAGCCTGTCAATGCAGACCTCACTGAGCACCAGCACTGTAGTCTTCCTGCTGCTGGCTCCATCTGGCAGTGGCAGCCTGCTGAAACCCGATGCGCAGATCCAGGGGCCTGCACTCACCGGGAAGAGCTGGGGGAATTGAACCGGGAGCTGGGGGAAAGTTCAGGTTCCTGTACATTCACCCAGTTTCCAGTTGGATTACCCAGCTCTCTGATCACTTCCCCCAGCTCTTCCTGGGGGCGCGGGCCCCCAGACGATAAGGGATGACAGTAGGCTGCCGCTACCAGCTGGTGATGGCTCTGGGCTATTTCCTCAGCCAGCAGCAGCAGCCTGCTGAAACCATGCGCACAGATCCAGGAACTTGCACCCCCTTGGAGGGCTGCAGGGCTGTGCCAGACTCCTCTCAGGGGGTGTGGGCCCCCAGATCTGTGTGCAGGATGACAGCAGGCTGTTGCTGCCAGCAAATGATACAAGTTTTGCTTTGAACAGTTTGAGGTACAGTTTCCCAGAAACCCCTGCACCTATCTCCTTGCAACTTGTCAGGGCTTCATGCCCTGAGAAGGGGCTACCATCCCTGCAATGTTCATCAGAATCAGGAAAGAAATGACAAAGTTATAGGCATTTTCGTTATTCCCCATTATAGCATATGGGTGAAATGTCAAAACAGCAAAACAGTTTCGATGAAATGAAACAGAACAGTGCTTCAACACAGTGAAATGAAACACTGTTCCTTTGAAACAGCACAACAGAAGTTGAAACTAAATGGTGCTGTTTCGCACAGCCCTACAATATCCAGTCTAATTGTGGATATCTTTCTTTCCCTGACAGGCTGTTAGGTTGTTAGATTAGAGGGAGGGTTGTTGGTTGTTTTTTTTTTAAATTTTCTTCAGCATGACAATCTGTAAGGCAAAAACACATAGAGAAACACTTCTGATCAAATAAGATGAATTGCATTTTAAAAAAACATCTTGGTCTCATTTTTAATTGCAGCCAGCATTTCTTAATCCAATATTGGCAGAAGATAAGATATCTTGCTTGAAAGTGACACAACTTAGAAATATGGAGACCCAATCTCAGTGTCTGTAACTAAAACCGATTCCTGGGAGGCATACTAGAAATTCAGAAACAGGTGGAAACAGCTCTAGATCCAAAAGAAGTTTCCAGAGGACCTGTGTGTGTGTGTGTGTGTGTGTGTGTGTGTGTGAAGAATAATAATAAAAAAAATGTGTATTTTCAGTAACATTATATATGTTTAATGGTGTAAAATGATTGCTGCAACCAAGCAGGGTTGCTAACTGTATGTGCATGTGCACGCTTGTGCACACACACATACACACATGCACGTGCGTGCATGTGCACACACACACAGATGTATATGGTATTACTGAAAATCTCTAAGCTTTTTAAGATGGTACATGTTAATCCATAGATTTGAACCAGGAAGATATGATGGAAGGGTTACACTTGCATTATATAAGTCATATATCAGTAAAAAAAACTTTGGTTGTCAGTAAAAAGTACAGATTTTAAACTAAGAATTGTCTTGAGTTGGCAATCCTGCCCCAGACCCTCCATTTTCCAAAGGTTCTAGAAAGAGATCAGTATAGCACCCATAAGATCTGTTCCTAGTGTATATATCTTGTCACTTTTTTTTAATAGAAATATTTTTATGAGGATTCAGATAGAGTAATAGCATTTTGCTTCTGCATGCTTAAAACTTGAAGAACAATTGTGTGTCACAACCCAAAAGGTGTGATTTTTATTTGCGTGTGCTTCGGCACTGCTAAATTGTCCCCGCTAAATTGTAAGCTTCCTTGCACGGTGGAGTTTTCTGCTGCAAAAGAGAATCCCGGTGCAAGGGAGAATTTCCCGCCGATTTGAAGCTTTCTTTGCAGGGTGCATTTCTTTGTTGCAGCACAGAAATGCTCGTTGCAAAGAGTTCCCGCCATTTGTATGTAGATTTGGGTCCCATTATTGGCCAGTTCTAAATTATTCACACGTGGCGGCTAGTGATTGGCTTGCTGGCCGTATAAGAGGCTTGAGTGGTTTCCGCCCAAGTTGGAGGACTCCACGAACAAGGGAGGAAGAGACTTCACGCTGTGTGAAGATCTCTAAGCGCTGCGGATCCTCACGGACCCAGTGCATTTAAAGCAGGCTACGGAGATCTGATCGATCTCTATCCTCTCCCTGTCGCCGATAGAATTCCTAGACGTACCCCACCCGCGCGCAAAAGAACTGGACCCACGGAGCCTAGCAAACTTCGTGTGAGTTGGTTCAGAGCTCTTCCGGACGAGTACTTTCTTCGGCTGACGCGACAGGCTCGCGTGTTCAGAGCCTTCAGCCGGATTGGGCTAGAGTTCACGAGTCTAGAACTCTTGTCCGCCTCTTTCCTTTTTCTTCTCTGTAACTGCAACTGAAGCAAGCTTTCCAGCCTACACCACTGCCATCTCGGTGTAAGTAAACAATCTTTTAAACTACCGATACGCGTCCGTGCCTAATTCCAGAGTGAAATCCACCCCTCTCCGCCCCCGCATGCCCGGGCTGCTGGCCACAGCCCGCGTGCAGCGCGAAAAAGGGCTCGGGGCGCACCCGGCCCGCACATTGTGTAGCTATCAACTTAGATTCTCAGTAAAATTGACTCTGTTTAGACTTTAGAGCAAATTGGCTGATATTGTAACTGCTTAATTAGAGGTGGTATCAAATACTGGGGAAAAAACAGGAAGCTTCATGGAGCAAAATATGAGACATTGTGCTGAACCCTCTATGGACTTCCAAAACCAGTACTGTGCACCACTTCTAGTTCTGGTCATTTTAGCCTCGCTAGTGCAGCATTGCTGGCTGACTAATTAGCTTTGCCTTTTAGAAGGCAGGTATTCACACAGCACCTAGAGACACAGTAAACTAGATGGTTTGGGCAAAGTTGTGTTTTCTACTACCTCCTGACACAGAAACAGTACAGCTACATTCCAACTATGCTAGGCAGATGGAACAGGACTGTGAGCAGGATACACTTTTAGTTGGGACCCTATGTAAAGGCTTCATATCAGTCTCTACTCCTTACTGGACAGTCAGACTAATAGTAGTCATGGAACTGGCAATTGCTAGTGGGTGTTTTGGGTGCTAACACCACAACTAGCTTGAGAATCCCATGGAGTTGTACCATTTGTGAATACCAGGCCTTCACAAGATGTTGATTGGGACCAGTTTTTCAAAATTTGAACTGAAAGTACTCTTTCAAGGAAGTTCTCAGTGATGTAGCCCTGACAAGGACTTCCTGGACTGCTCCCAGAAAGCATGCAATGGTTGTTTTAGTGGTGGAATAATTAAGAGAATGCAGAATGAACTGTACATCTTTGTCCACTGTAACCCTTGGCTTTTCTAATTGTGATAAATGGAACAAATGCACTGTAGGTAGAAGTCAGTTCAACATCTTTTTCTGGATAAGCAGTGACACACTGCTATTCATTGGATAAGCTAGTCACAAATTGTTTTTGCAGTAGTGATGTATAAATGCTCTTTTTTTCTTTTAATTATCCAAATCTAGTTGGCAGATTGCATTTGACTGATTTTCATGGATATCCAAAATTCAATACTAGTCAACCTAGGTGAGAGCAACAAGGGAGTCGTATAGATCACTTGTATTTGCATTATTTTTACACAGCTTGTTAAAAAAGTCTTCTAACTTCCATATCTACTGTGTTATGTACTGTAAACTTTTACTGGTCTATCTTGCAGTGTCTAAATTCACATGCTATTGTGATATAACTCTTCATTTAAATCTTGAAAATACTGTGTTTGGTTTTGGTGTCAAACTACCAAGAATTTCACCAATTACTGAGACACTGTTGCATACCTGAACTCCCTGATCCTGGGCTGGGTGCGTGCGGGTGGGCCCAGGCCCCAAGGGCAGTTGGTCTGCACCCCCCTCCCCCGGTGCTGCCTCCACATAAGGTAATGGCTGAGAGATCAGGCAGGTGGAGCACTGCATTTGTATCTGCTGGAACTCTGGTGGAACAGGGAGGAGGCTCTTGTCACTGTTTTCACATCCATAGAGCAGCCCTGTGAGTCTCTGAGGTGTCCTGCTGTGTGGGGAGGGGAGGCTTTGGGCAGAGGGGCCTCCAGGCTCCTTTGTGGCTGGGCCAGCTCATTAAACCATTATTTCTCCTCTGAGATAGGCAAACCTGTCCATCTCCTTGGGGAAGGAAGGGAAGGTCCCACTTGACAGCTGCCTGCATTGCGACAGGCATCCAATGCCCACTGATCCCACTCAGCCCAGCTCTGACCAGAACGTAGCTAGGGCAGATACCTGGGTGCCCAGTGTCTGTGCTGAATGCTGATTTGGGGGGTGGGGAGGTGAGGTCCCTGTGTGCCCCTAGGTCCCAAGTGTGGAACTGGGCTGGAGTGTGACCGGATCCCAGTGTGGGGACGGGATGCTTAAGCCTCATACCTGCTATGCCACATTTTTTTCAAGGCTGGACTATCTGGAGAGCATGGCAGAGATGTGAGATATGTAAAACCGTGATTCATGGGGAGCTTTCTTATTGTATTTTACTTATTACTTTATATTTTATTGTTTTTGTTGGCTTTATTTTATTAGTAGAGTATGAAAACATTTATTATAATAAATTAGTTATGTTAATTAATTGTTATTAATCTGGTACTTATGAATAAAATTACTGTCTGCATTCAATGTCATTAAAAGTGCAAAATGAAAGAGAATTAATATTTTATCATAATAGGCAGCAATAAGCCCAGGCTGGTGCCATTTTCCCTGTCTTTGTGGTGGCCCTTCCCCTCACTGGTGATTGGCCAAGGGGCCTTGTGGCCCCATCCCTCACTGAGGATAGGCCAAGGAGGCAGCAGCCTCACCCCTCACTGCTGGATGGCTTAAGGGGCCAGTGGTCCCACCCCTCACCAAGGGTATGTCCTGTATTTTGGGGATTCGTCAGTGGCCACTCTAATCAAAATCCTCCCAATGTCGGGCTCTTACTTTTTTTCTCCCCTGCTCCCAAGCCCTTCTTCCCCCACCACCATACATGAGACCTGTGAGCACATCCCTTTTCCCCCTCCTTTTGTCTAAGCCTCAGATCATGAGGGGGATTTTAACATGCTAAAATGAGAAGACTAGCAAGAGTATTATGATCTGGAAAAGTGTTTAATGGGTGCAGCAATGAGCTCTTTGATCTATAGACAACTAACTGCAGAGGTGTTTGAAGCTGTGGCTGTGCTGAATACAGGGCAGAGTTTTCACTTGTCTCCTACAGTCTCTCTTCTGGTGCTGATCATCTTGCTGAAATCCATGTTGTTCTGGCCATTGATGAACATCCCCTGACTTTGAGAGTAGATTTTGTTACCAACAGTCACTGAGTGTAGTGGACTGAACTTGGAAAGGTTTCAAAGTGGCACATTCTTCTCTGGGTGCATATGGGATTGACAATATTAATGGGAGCATCTTGTATCTATTCCAATTTGATTACTCCCTAAATGCAGTACATAAAAGTCTCACATGGAAACTACAAGCTGTGGGAGCGTAATATGGCATAAAGTCTGCCAAAGTGTCTATATTTTAATAAATAAATGTTTCAGCGGAGACAGATTGCATTAGTGAGAGGTTGTATAATGGCACTTCTAGGTTACTTCCCTTTCCCTA
>NW_005842082.1:816960-839382 GCF_000455745.1 Alligator sinensis | reverse complement strand
TTCCCTACTTTCATTGGGTTAACGAGCAGTTTCAGCATTATAGCAGGGTGGCTAAGCAATTCTGACACTTGGACTGAGGCATGGTTCTTTCGATTCATAAAGTATCGGTCTCTCAGCTCACTAGCACATCATCATCAGCTTATAATATTATTTTTTCCTAATTTAAACTTCTTCTCCATGGAGATAGTTACAGTGGAGCAATCTCTTGTTGCAAATGTGGATGTAGGCAGGTACACACCATTTAAACAATGGCTTAACGCATTTAATTTCCTAGTGGCATCATTTCTTATGACACATAATTGAATAATTTTAAAGATTTTGCTGCTTATTAATATCACACTAGATAGTTATAGCTAATTGCACCTGCTAGATTAATGAGAGTATTATGCAAAGTGCCATAGCCTGCAATGGAGATCATGGTATGTTGCTAGTGGCATACATCTATGCTTCCAATTGCCAGCTTCACTGGAGAATCTGCTTTATTACATGCAATTCCTCTAGTCAAATTTAGAAAGTTAAAAATATTTAACCACTAAAGTAATTAGAATGATAATCAAATTTAGCAACTGAGAAATATTTACTCAATCAAAATCATTATGTGAATATCCTTAAGTGCTGCCTAATTTAATTCACAATATCAAAATTTAAGCAACTGAGAACAAGAAGTCTCTGGATCTTGTTGTTTTGGGTAACTGCAAAAAATGCTGTTATGCTTTAACTATGAGAAAGATGACCCATAGCAAGATACTCTACCTTCCTGGGGGTGATGGGAAAAAAAACAAGAGGTTATGCATCTGGTCTTGTATATTGGAAATAAATTACCGTTAGTTTAACAACTGGTACTAGTGCTGAAAGTAAAGCTGCTAACTGCTATTGTTTTGTCACTTGCTTCCCTCCCAGATGCTTTTGAAAGTTTTAATGGAATCTTGATACTTCTGTATGCAAAGCTAGCAGAAAAGGCAAATCAGTTTAGTGGATTCCCTGATTCTTATCAAGACTTTAAAGCACAAAAAGGGATCCTGAGACTCCTATGTTTATCTGATATTAGGGAAAGCTCTTGAGGCAGGAGGTAGCATTAGCAAAACTTTCCATTTTAACATATGTCGTAATAAAAGGATTAGTGGGTTAATACTGCCAAAAATAAGAGGATATTGTTTTAGGTCATGGCATAAGACAGTGACTGACTCATTTTGAGAAGATCTGTTCAATAAAACAAATCAGATTTTCTAAAGTTTAACTTTTATATCTTACCAAATATTTCATACAACTTTGAATATTTTCTTTCTTAAAATATGTAGTACTTTACTTCAATGCAATAAAACGTATGAGGAAGTTCACAATGTATGAGTAAAACAAAAGTAATAAGCCATTTGAAATCTAAAAGTAAAATTTAAGCCTTAGTTATCACTTTTCTTCTTAATTTTACATTTGACAATAAGATCTTATTTTTTGAAATGTGCAGCAATTGCATTTTTCAGTACGATGTGGTAGCCAGCAAGGCAAACAACATGCTGGCATGCATCAACTGATGCATCTCGTGTAAAACTAAGGAAGTGATACTCCTGCTGTACTGGCTGCATACCACCTAGCTGCAGCTTTCCCTCCACCTGGCTGGGCATGTGGTTCCCACCCTGCATCTCCATGGCCATTGCTACTCCCTGCACCACCTGCTGACTGGAGTGGTGCAGCTGGAGGAGGAGGAGCTGCTGGAGCCAAGCAGCATGCAGGCAGTAGCTGGAGCACCCCGCTAGGCAGCTGGGTGCGTGGGCTGGGATGTTGATGTATGTGGAGTGGGTGCAGGTGGCAGCAGGGCACAGGCTGACCTGGGTGGGAGTGGGCATGGCTTAGCCCCATGTAGAGTGCTGTGGGGCAGCCATAGACCGGGTACAATCAATTGGTGGGCTGGACCTGGCTTGTGGCTCATATTTTGCCCACCCCTGGGCTAGATGCAACATGGAGAATCTGCCACTCAAAAGGATGCTAATCTTGGATGACCAGTTCATATTAAAGTAATTCTTAATATATTGGTTTTAGGAAATTTCTTCTTATTTAGCTTTCATTTCTTAAAATACTGAATTATTGTATAATGGAGTGAAATGGTAGATGGGAGAGAGAACTGGAAGATGCTTTAAAGCTGGCCACTGAAAAAGGAAAAAAAAAATGGAGTGGTATTTTGCCAAGATAATTTGCTCTAATAAAACTTCATTTAGGAAATCAACTGTTTAAAACAAATGAAGGGGGATCTCCCCCCAGCTTAAGCTGCTATTTTAACACTTTTTTAAAATAACCTTTTGTTTAAATAAAGTTTATTTATAGAAGTCTCCACTGACTTAGGGGCCTGTTAAATGCCAACAACAAAACCCCTAATAAATCAGTTCTTCACAAATAACATTTTTTAAAAGGGCAGATTCAACTATAGCTTACAGGAAGAAAAGAAACATTAAAAATTAATCTTTTTGAAAGCAGATCTCTGCACCACCTCCTGGTTCCTGTGAGCAACCAAGGACTTGCATTTTCAAATGTCTTCCTCCAACTGCCAGTTTTACTATGGGACACATTTCTGGAAAACATTAGTAACAAAATCATTCACCTTTCCATAGCCATAGCAAAACATAATCCAGACATGAACCGCAATCCCCATTATGGCATTCTGCTGCTTGCTTTGGGATTTTCTCTCCATTTTTAAAATAAATGAAGGCATTCTTATAGCTAAGTTTCCATTGACTCGGCTTCGAAATGCGCTCTTGTTCTTTATGCTACTCTGCTCATCTGGTGCAGATGTATGGTAAAAAACATCAGGGGCTTGAGAGATTGATTCATTGCTTAATATTTGATTGGGCAGGGATGAAGAGAACTTTTAATGGAGTTCACTTCCTTACTCATTAACCTGATAGTCATTATTCTGATCGGAGATCACTTAGGAGCCAAAGATCATAAGGTACCTTTAGAATGTAAACTGTATACAAGTTGTTGTTGTTTTTCCCCTGACTGTTATTGTGGATCATTGGGGTTTGTTTTAATATAAAAATAGGAATTGCATAGCAAAATACCAGTGGTTCATCAAAATATGAAGTCAGGAAAAACTTGTTTGTGCACATTTTAATCTGTGGTATTCATTTAAATGTTTTTTCTATTGTGGACAATAAATAATATATATGATGTAGATTACAGTTAATCTTTCTTGAGAGTGGACAGTCCCCAAGTGTACAGTTAAATCTGATTTAACCTGTTAGACCACCAAAACACTGGCGAGCTGTGCTTATTCTTGCCCTTTGATGCCCAGGGGTTCAATGCATCGTACAGCAACATAGGTTTCACCATGCAATCACCTGTGCCATTAGCACAGAGGAAAAGGGTTAGCCTCTCCTTGGCTACCTTGAAGTCCAAAGCCGCCTTCTCCTCCTTGGAAAGGTATGTTCTTGTTGGCATCCTTTTTGAAAACAAGGCATTTTTGCCTGTGTTGAACACTTGTTTGGGCTTGTACCCCTTTTCCTCAATGATTTTAAGAAGCCGTGGGGGACAATCCTGCACCGCCTCATGGTCTGCTGACACTGATTCCTGATTATGGGATCACAACGTACATATGACACTTCTGCACTAGATGGAGCCCTTGCAGCAACACTATCCCTTATGTTTTTCTCTTTTTTCTTAATGTATCGCACAGTGGACTCGTTAATGCCATATATTCTACCTACTGAGGCTGCACTAAGTCCACTCTCAAGTTTATCCAATAATTCAACTTTCTTGCTTAAAGTCATCACTTTTTTCCCCTTTTAGCCTCTTGTCCACTCGCTGCACTATCATTCACTTTTTGTTTAGGTGCCATGATTAAGTGTATGGATCAATACTGTTAGAAATTGTGCGCAGAGAAAGGGGTTTCCTTTGGCAATATGGGAAGCATAGCCTGTACCTTCAGGGGCCCACAACTTCCCCCATAGTAACTAAGCATGACAGACAAGCTTAATGGCAGATCTGTGCCTTATTTGGTCTTACCCTGCAGGTTGAAGAAGAGTCATGCAATACTAGTAATTTTCCGCTAAAGCTTTGCGCATGCGAAATATCATGTAACCAGAGAATATAAATACGTGTGTGAGAGTGCAACCGGGGCCCCTCTGCCTTTCTGAGGTCGGGGGACCTTCGGCCAAATAAACTGAAAAGACCATGCCCTCGTCTCCTGCTTATTTGAGTCTCAGCTGGGAAACGAGCCCCATTGGGGTCAGGAGTATTTGCAGGTGTTCCCTTTCCAGGTTGGGAGCTTAAGCGAATAATTTCTCCGACAATACTGAAATACTGCAATGTACTGAATGTAAAGAGCGCAGCAACAAAGCATCATCATGCCACATGGGGAGAAAGCACGGTGCACCATGAATATTTGAATCCTCAAATTGCAAGTCCGCAAATAGCAAGGGTTTCCTGTACTGACTTCTAAATGTGTGGTGACATACAAAGGTTTTAATCCCCTAGAATTAGTATGAGTAGAATTTCTAAATGGGTAGAACAATAAATATTCAGAAACACATTGTATAGGTTGAATCCTCTGCCTAGGAACTGGAATGGTACTGTGTTTTGTAAATATCAGTGGCTGAATGATATGGGAATAGGGAGAGTGCAGGGAGTTAGGGCCTTGTTACCTTACACTGTGTACCTCTTGGATCGGTGTTAGTTTGCATTTGGAGGAGTTGCACTTCAGGCCAGCAGGGACCTGGAGGACTGAAAGGTAAGAATCTTCGGCCCCCTTCCACCCCACCCCTTGCAATTCCAGGTTTCCCCTTTGCCCATTGGGGTTCCCTCCTGTCTCCCCACACCTATGGGTCATTACTTACTTGTGACTGCTTGTCCAAGTAGACCTAGAGAGCAGCAGCAGTGATGGCAGCTGAGTAGGCATTTTAACCCTTCCATGTCTGCTGCCCTGGACAGACAGCAAGGGCAGTCACAAGTAAGTGGGAAAGGAAGGCGGGGGGGGGGGGGGGCGGGGGGGAAGGGGGGGGGGGGGGGGGGGGGTGGCAGTAAGCAGGGATTGGGGGTATTGAGGAGGGCAGAAAGGGGCAGTGGGCCTGATCTGGGCCAGCAGGGGAGAGGAGCAGGGAGGGGGTTTACACTAAGTCGTAGCCTTGAGTGACTACACCTCAGTGTAACATGAGCTGGGTAAGATGGATCAGAGATGATCCCGCCCTGGAGTGGTATAACTTTTGAGCTGCCTAGCGAGTGCTTAAAACCTAATTTCAGATGTTAGTGTGCGGACAGTCCAGGGATTAAGAGCTCCAGGGATTAAGAGCTCCAAGAGCTACCCAAATTTACCATGTAACAAGGCTCTGGGAGCTTAGTTTAGGCAAAACTACAACTTTTAAAAATTGACTTACTCTTATCCTGTGGAAGGACTGCAACAGTTCAGAGTTTGTTTAATGTGGAAAAAAACATTTATCATACATTGAGGTTTATTTACCCCATCTGGGAGCTTTGTTGTTAAGCAGCAAGCCCAACCATCCATTTACTATTAATTTACAAATCATGTCACGGGCTAAACTGGTTGTAAAGGGAAGTGAAGTCATTTAGTAAGTCAAGTGACAAAGAGTTTAGGATGTAGAAAAAAGAACAGAGGTGGAAGAAGAAACCCCAGAGGGGGAAAGACTGCAGAATGGAATTAGGATTAAAACAAAGCATTCCAGGGAGTTATTCCAGAGAGGGGATCCTGGGAGCTGGTGCTCTTTATAGTGGGAGGATGGGTGCTAAGAAGGCTCATAATACAGTGAGATGTTAAAAGGAGAACATGCTGTGCTTTTGGGGGCAGTAGGAGATTGCTGGCGCTTTCAGACCTCCTCTTCTCCCCTGGCCCACCCTTTTGTTTAGTGGCAATAATATTTGGTTAAAAAAAAAATTAAAGCACTTCTCTGCTGATGGGAGGGACCCCAAAAGCAAATGAGAAAACAAAGCAAAACAAAAACCAAATAACAGAAAGAAAAACCTTCCTTTTGAAAATAAAGGCAACATTTCTTTTGACCTGTGGACAGAAAAAAAAAGCCTTTTTTTATTTTGGGCATTTAATCAACAGTAGTAGAAATGAGAAGCTTGACCTATTCACCCTTTACAGAATAGCATGGCTGTGGTGGTCATGCCATCTCCCTTTTTCTATCTAGTATTGCACTGATTAGAAACTCGCCCAGCACTTTGGAGACCTGGGTTCAAATTCCTCTTAAGGTGCTTTAAACACACATCTCCTGCCTCCTTGAAGAATGTCCTAACACCAGCATGTAGGATATTCTGAGATGGGTTATTATCTAAGTCTAATGTTGATGCTGTTTCACTTTGTGTGAAACCCTTTGTTCAAGTGCTTCTTCTAATGAGTCAGGTGTCCTACTTCCCTTATCAATTCTCTAATCACCAGGCTGTAGAGTAACTTTTATACACTGTTCAGAAGAATAGTGTGTATATTTGTTCCAGCTTGTATAAAACAAGCTTCAGCAGAAGAGAATTGGAGACCCAGTTCAGAATATCCTATAGCCTGCTATCCTGAGAGATGGAAGGACCATGTTCAAATTCCTGCTCTGAATCAGAGTAGGTTTGAACTTGGCACATGAACATAACATGCAAGTGCCCTAATGGGAAGGGTAAAAGAAAAGACAAAGAACCATTGCTCAAAGACAGCCTGACTTCATCCCCACCATACCATTTGAAACCATTTGAATTTGAATCAAATGCATAAATACTATAGGAAGAAAAGACTTAGAAAATCAGTAAAGACAAGGGAAAAGAAGACTGACTTGAGGAAGCAAAGGGTTGTTTCTGGGGGCAGGTGAGTGGAGCACATGGAATGTTCATCTCCCCCAAGCATAGCATCAGTGGTGATAATCTTGCACTGCCTCTGCTTGGGCACAGAAGCTGGGCAATGCAAAGCTGCACCTAGCAGTGCATATGGGGGGCAGGGTTATGATTGGGATAAGCAGAATGATGTGGGTCCCCACCCCCAAATCATTTTGTTTTGCTCCCAATATGCATGTATGGGGGGCATGTACAGGGCACCAGGATCTTCTCAGAGGAAACCCGACCATGGGAAGGCTAACACTGCTGACACTGAGCAGCGGCAGCAACAGCCTAGGAAGTTAAGAATCCCCTCACCCATGTTGCTCCCCCTACTCCCCATCTACCGTGGCTGGCACCCTCTTCATCCTATTCCCCCTTCCCCACCCCCTGGAGCTCAGTATGTCATTGGTCGTGCCCATTGAAACCAAGGCAGAAGATTCTCTTGTTTTTTGTTTTAAACAATTGGACGGAACCATGGAGTCTCTATAGGGCTGAACCAGAGTTGCAAGATGCCTTTGTGTTTGCATTGTTATGTCTGCCTAGCCAAACTTTGGAGGCAGAGGTAAGCAGTTTGTAACCCTTAGCACTGGCTTCTTTTTAACTTTAGAGTCCAACTGAAAAAAGCTGTGCTGGTATATCTGTGTTCTCAAGGAGAAGTGGTAGGGAGAGGATGTCATAAGGTAGGAAGCTCTGAATTTGAAAGAAGAAAATCTTAAGGCAGCTTTAAACCTTGGTGGTATCCACACACAGGACTAGAATGCTGCTAAATAACACCTCCCTTGAGCCTATATGTCAAGTACTCATTCTAATTGAAATATCCCGTGTGGCTCACACATCTGTTGTGTGCATGTATGTTATACTCAGATCAGAATGGATGAGTATAGAGACTAGCCCTAACAGTAAACGGATATGGTAACAGTACTACTTTATTACTCCCTGGTTGCCCTAATGATTCACAAACTATCAGTAAGCTCTCTGGTCCATAAATCCATAACAGGATTGCTCACAGAAGTCCCTTATCACTTTAGAGGTTTGTAAATTATTGGGTTTCTTCGCAGCAATTCCAGTCAAAGTAGAGGCAGCCCATATTCAGAGCAACTGTTGATAGGTCTCTGGTGATTATTGGCAAGTATTCTTCTATTTATGTGCTTTCTTCTATTGATGTGCATTATGCACAGGCTTGCAGGCTGTCCATGGACCTAGTCTTGTCAGCCTGTGACAGCTTTGGACTCACTATCAACACAAAGAAGTCTGAAGTGATGTTTCAACCTGAACGTGGGACAACACCCCAGGAACCACATGTCTCAGTTAAAGGCCAACAACTGTCGATGGCCAACAGGTTTCCTTGTCTAGGCATCACACTCTCACATGCTGTCCACATTGCCGATGAAGTCAAAGCGAGGCTAGCAAAAGCTAGCATGGCCTTCGGCAGACTCCGTAAGTCATCTATAGCAGAGAGCAGGGACAGCAGAGACATCAGAATGTCAAAAAAACTGAAGGATTACAAAGCCATCATTCTCCCAATCCTCCTTTATGCCTGTGAAACCTGGGCTGTCTACCAGCATCATGCCAAGAAACTAAACCACTTCCACCTGTGCTGCCTGTGAAAGATACTAAAGACCAAGTGGCAGGACAAGATTCCAGACACTGGGGTGCTCAGAAGATCAGCTCTCCCCAGAGAGTATCTACACCTTACTGGTGCAGCTAAGATGGGCCACCTACCTTTCAAGAATGCCCAACACTCTCCTGCCAAAGAAAATCTTCTATGGCAAACTGTCAAATGGAGTACGCTTTCACAGTGCACCAAAGAAGTGGTACAAGGACACCCTCAAAGTGTCCCTAAAGAGTTTTGGCATTGAGCCGGAGTTGTGGGAGCAAATTGCTCATGACCATCCATCCTGGAGGTCATTGGTCCAGAGTGGAGCACTGGCCTTTGAGCAGTGGCATACAGCAGAGGCAGTGAGGAAGCATGTAGCCAGGAAAATTAGGACCTCTTGTGTCCAGGCCTTGTCACTCTCCTGCCCCTGCTGCAGCAGATTGTTCAGGGCAAAGATCAGGCGTATAAGTCCCTTACGTACTCATGTGACCTAGCCTCCATGCCCCCCTTTCCTCTCTCTCTTTTTGCCTTTTTGCTCTCTTTCTCCCTTTCTCTTTTCTCCCTTCCTTTTTCTTTCCTGCTTCCTTTCTCTCTTCTCCACCCCCCTCCCCCTCACTGGATGTGGGCATCTTCACTCATGAAGGACGGACAAACTCATTTATGGTGAGAAAGAATGGGGGCTCTAAGACCTGTCTTTCAGCATCTTGCAGGTAAATAAGGCAGGAGTTGGCAGATCCTTTCAGCTGGATGCAACACAGTGTCCAAGTGCTGGAGAGAATAAGGCTGCAACTGACCAATGATATGTAATCATACTTTTGGCTTCTTTGGCATGAACCAGTCTGGTTATTTTTATCAAATTCCCAGTATAAGAAACGAGGAAAAGCAATTACATGGTGTTTCTAGAACCAGAGCTTCTGATCTTGCAAGTGGTTTAGGCTAAACCTATTGAATAATAGAACTGGGAATCTTTTCATTGAAATGGTTTGTCAGAAAATATCAGTTGATCAAAATTGAAACTTCTCATGGGGCTGTATCTACCAGTTTCGACAGGAAATGTTGTACCCTCACCCCACAATGGTCTGGAGCCCTGTGCTTGGAGGCTCACTAAAGATGCGAATGATGCAGCCTGAAGTCCCTACTCTGCTTCATTCAGATCTGGAATGCAGGCTGCAAACAGACATCAACTTTATGCTGTCATAATTTTTTTTTATAGCAGCACAAATGCTGAGTGAACAGATATCACATTGTAGCCTTTGTTGTGTCACAAGTTTAAATTTTGTGGTGGCAATAAACCTAGTAATAATTTATGCCACATTTTTGTGCCTGATATCTGTTTTTTTATGGTGGGGAAGTACAGGCAGCCTATGGCTGTCCAGTCTCTTGAGCTGCTCCAGGCAAGAGCTCCTCCCCTAGCCTCAGAGGCCCAATCCTGTGGGGCAACAGCCCCAGCAGTGTTTTGTAGCTGTCTGTGAAGCAGACTGCATTCCAACAAGGATGTCCGTTTTCAGCCTCAGTCTCCTACACTTCAAGTGAGCTCCTTTAAAATGTAAGGCTGTTGGCTATTCTAGGCTATTCTCTCCCTCTCTCTTTTGTGTAGTGCATGTTTTTGTTTTAATAAAACAACCTCAAAATCTTCTATGCATTTTAATGCAAAAGGAACAATATTTGATGCATCAAACTATCATTGGACATGAAAATTTCTTGCCCAGCTTTACTAAGCCATTGTTAGTTACTGAAGGAAAACTATTAATGATTATTTGTTATTAATTTTTGCATTGCAGTATGAAAAACATCAGGTGAAGGAGGGAGGTAGCTGCAGCAGTAGTAAACTATAACTATGTATTTGTACTTTGAAAGGCATCTGATTCTTAATACCTTTTCTAATAGAAGAAAATCTAGAACCAATCTGGCATCTTGAAATTAGCATTTATTGTATCATGATAAATAAAGATTATAGATGGGGGAAAAAAGCCAGGCAGGTCAAATGAGACTAGGGTCACACTCTGTATTCTTTAAGTATCACTTTAATGCAAATGGTAATAAGTGCTTGATTGTATAAAATATAGTTAGATTTCTAGAATTTTCTTAAAGGCTTGATTTATTTTTGGCATGAGTAAGCCTCAGCATTACATAAAATGCCATATTCTTTGTACATCCAGACATTCTTATTTGTGGAAGGAAGCATATGATAGTTTGGTTTGCATCTTCTTTACTGTCTTAGTCAAATAGAAACTGAAATTGACAGAAACAATTTCTGCTAGTAAAATAGCATTAAGACAATTTAACAAATCTGTTGCTCCTTCTGTATTTGAAACAGATCCTGCCTTTTCCCCATTATCTGTGCTTTGAGCCCAGTGACATTGACAGAGATATCAATCTGTATTCTGAGGGGTGTGAATATGGATGGTGAGGGGGCAGGTCTCGCTAGCACCACAACCAAAAGAGTCTTGGGGGTCTTGATTGACCACAAGATGAACATGAGCCACCAATGTGATGCTGTAGCCGGCAAAGCAACCCAAACTCTGGCATGTATCAACTGATGCATCTTAAGTAAAACCAAGGACATTATCCTCCCACTTTACTTGGCCTTAGTGAGGCAGCAGCTGGAGAACTGCATCCAGTTTTGGGCCCCCTACTTCAGGAGGGACGTGGATAAGCTTGAGAGGGTCCAAAGGAGAGCCACCCACATGATCAAAGGCCAAGAAAGCAAACCTTATGAGGAGAGGCTGAGGGACATGGGACTCTTCAGTCTAGAGAAGAGAAGGCTCAGGGGGGACTTGGTGGCAGCCTATAAGTATATAAGGGGTGTGCACCAGGATCTGGGAGAACAGTTGTTCACCAGGGCTCCCCAAGGGATAATAAGATTTAATGGCCACAAACTTCTGGAAGGCCGATTTTGACTGGACATAAGGAAAAAACTTCTTTACAGTCCGAGTGTCCAGGGTCTGGAACAGACTACCCCCAAAGGTGGTGCAAGCACCTATCTGGACTCATTCAAAAAAACATTTGGATGCTTATCTTGCTGGGATCATTTGACCCCAGCAGACTTCCTGCCTATGGCAGGGGGGGCTGGATTCAATGATCTCACAAGTTCCCTTCCAGCCCCTAATGTCTATGACATCTATAAAGTGCAACAGGAGCCAGTGCTAAGGATTAAAGCTGTTAATCAGTGCCTTTCTTAGTCCCTGGGCAACAACACTGAACAAGTAAGTTTTTGCACATGACATGTCCTTGGCAGATGTCTAGGGACAACTCTTGTGCTTATAGGAAGGGAAGCAAGGCAGGGACAGAGTGAGAGGTAAAATGATTTTTTTGTTTTAATCATATAAAGCAATATCATTTTGTAAATCTTATTTTTAACATACTACTATATATTTATAAAGTGGCTTCCAGACACTTATCTCAAAGTGCTTGATGAACATGAATGGTTTGTCTTGCTGATTTTCTGTGAGATCTGAAGTGCCATATTTTTCATATACCACACACATCTTGTTTTGGGCAGGCAGCCTGGAGAGAGAAAAGATGCCTCTCCACCCACCCCCCCTCCCGCTTCCCCTTTGTGACTAATATCTGACTGTATGGACCAGAGGCAGAACATGCTATTCAGTTTACATGTGATTACTTTCCTAGTCAGGAAAAAAGTGTTTTAATTATCTCACAGATTGTGCTCAGCCAAAGCTACTGCCATTTCAGCAGCGGCTGTGAGAGGGTTAAAAATCTAGCTGTGCTGAAGAGTGGACTCTGTCCCTGCTGCTTGCTGGGGGGAGTCAAGGGAGAACAGTAAGGCCCTCAGCAACTATTACAGTGTTCCTTTGTTCCCATTCTGGCACAGAAATCACCTTTCCTATTTAAGATGCATATTCCAGTTTTGAAGGGCTAAATTTTGGGGGGAAAGTGCATGTGAGTAAATGAGGTAATGTTGTACCTCAGCCTCTTATATATATTAAGAGGTGTGTTAAGAGCATATGGCTAGTTCAAGCCCCTGCAGAGCTTATAACAAAACTGTGAAAAGTCTAAGCTAGTGATTCAGCAAAACACTTGGGGCCAGATCAAGGAAAGGAATTAGTACCTAAAACAGACTTAGGCAAAATATTTCCAGTTTAAGGCCAAAGTCATGTTCTGGAAGCCTATCCTCATGTGGCACTTGATCCTTGAGGTACATCAACTTTGGATGCTAAAGTTTGCCAGGCTTCTGTCCTTTCCTGATGAATGTTAACATGTAATTGATGTCAGTCTCACCTCAATTTAGGTAGTCAAATAGTCTTGGATAGTTATCACCTTGTCCGTAAGGTTTTCCTTTTCTTTTCTTTTTTTGTACTAAGGCAGTTGTTGCTCTTCAACCGACTGGCTGAAGACTGCCAGGACCTTTCTTGATGTAATGTTCCACACACCCACACTCTCTCCTGCCACGACTTGCTGATAAGGGAGAAAAGAAGAAATGTCTGGGTATGTAGCTTCTTGCACAATTGGTCCTTATATCTGCCTTAGTATAGCGAGGGCTCCACCAACCCCTATACCCTCTCCTGTTCTATTGGGTCCTAACTTACAGTCTATATAATTTGCCAGAGTCTGTCAGAGTCCTTCCTATGCCTCTGGCTCAAGTAAGGCATGATTAACTTAGTCCTGGTTAACCTCCACCAGAGATTTAGAAAAAAAATTGAACCGTCTCGAGATTAAACAACCTCCTGGCTTGGGTGCTGATAGTTACTCTTCACTATCGCTCTGCATCAAAGAGGATTCTTCCCCTGTTCCCTCAGGTGGAGAAAACAAAGTCAACTTATCTCTGTCTTTCTATTCAGGTCTTTATGGTAACCCCTTCTCAGTTCTGCTATTCAGGCCTTTATGGTACCTCCTTCACAGTCCTTCTCACTAGGCTGCTGTGCTGAGGTTTCAGGTTACCTGAAAGCTGCTTTGTCCTGACTTCTTCCCTGTCAGCTTTCTCACTAGAGCTGACTCCTTGAAAAGCAGCCTTTGCAGCCTCCTGAACGCTCTCAGCCATTCCCGCTCTCACTTTGTTGGGTTCAGGAACTTCCAGTTCTGGTGGTTTCTCCCTTGTCTGCTCTGTCTCTCTCTTCATGGCGGAGCTCACGTTCCTTCCTCCTCCCCTCTGGAAACACCAGGAGAAGAAGGATCCCTGCATGGCTTTGTGTAGCTTTGGTGACAGGACGGCTGCTTGCAAGCACCCTGCCAACCCTGGTATCTTACTTTCTACCACCAGTGTCTCTTCTCTTCCCTTACAGCTTCTAAAATTCTGTTTCTGTGCATATCCAGAAGTGCCTTCATCTTGATATAGCTGAACATGTTGGTGCTTACTCTTCTCTGGGGTTCAGAAGCCAGGTTTGTCTGGTTCAGTTTGGCAAGCATTCTTACAGCACACCTAATGGACTAGGCCAGGGGTGGGCAATTATTTTAGTTGGAGGGCTGCTTAACAATTTTTGGTGAGCTGTTGAGGGCTGTATAGTAGCCTTGCCCCCTGACAGTTGCCCTGCCTCCTGGGCACCATCTTGGGACCAAAAGTCCAACCTTTAACCCCTGATCTTTTCCACCAGAAGTCCCTCCCTTTGCCCCAGAAATACTTCTTTTGGAAGGGAGGAGGGTGCATTTTGAAACTGGAAAAAAAACAAATCATATATTAAAAAATCAAACATCAACTATAATTCTTGCTGCACCGAGTCACTCCAGACAATTGGGTGGGGGGAAGCAGCCGCAGGAGGCTCCTGCCCCATGCATGGAGATCCAGCTCCAGCACCTGGATGCTTTCTATCCACTTTGCCCACCCACAGGGGCTGCTCATCAAGATTTAGATGATCCATATTTGCATTTTAGCCAAATTATTGTTTCATCTAAAATATATGGATAGCAGGTTATAGCCCATATTATGTAGTGGAGAACAGTGTCTACACCTTCTGTGGAAGGTGTTCCACTTCTGCCTCTACTTTTGCAGGAAAAAGGAATTGAGATTGTATTGTTCTAGAAACATTGCAGGGTCAGACCTCTGTAGTTTAGTGGCTAGGGACTGAGGGGGTTGTTGAAATGTGGACTAGAATCTAGGACTCAAGGGCCATCTATATATTTTAGATGAAACAATAATTTGGCTAAAATACAGATATGGATCATGTTTAAAAGTGTTATGGAAAGATTTCATTGTAAAGTGTGAATCTTTAAATAAACAATCTTTGTTCCATGCCAAACCCCATAGCTGGATATGGTGTCACTCCAAATACCATATTGTGTTTTAATTGCTCTTAAATTCACTAAAGAAAGCATGTGTCTGTAACTCTGGTGAGCACACCAAGAAAATGGTTCAAAACACTTTAGTAAATAAGTTTTCTATAAGTCACTTCTACATGGCAAGCTTATTGTGCCAGCCAGCAGTGTCTTCAACCATGATGTACTGCTTTGTGCACCTTGCCATTTCAATTGAAAGCAGTGTAGCAGCATCTGTAGCAGCTAAGTAGAACAGGAGTAAGTTCATTGGCATTGTCATTTAAGCAGTGCTAATTAGCTCACCTGAATGACTGTGCAGCCACAGTATGCTGCTTCCAGCTTAGAGGCAGCCCACACAGAGAACCATGGCACATTTGGGGATGCTTGGAATGAGAAATTTATCATGTAGACATGCCCATAGATAATTGTGATTTCCAAGCTTAGAAATCTATGCTAATAGTCAACAGCTTTTACCCTCTATTCCCATAAAAGTCCAAACATTGACAGGCAATAAAGACTACATGCATTGTGTTTCTTCAGTTATCTCAATTTCTGTTGGAAGGGTAGAGCCAGTGTACAACATCATGTGCAAGAAATAGCTAGAAGTAATCTTTCTAGCATGGTTATGAATCTTGATTTTTGAAGCTCTGTTCTCTAGAGCAGAAAGTCCCTGTGGAGAGCCCATAGCCAGGAAAAGATCTCTTGTCAATGCATACTGTAGTTTAATTTAGCAAAGAATCTGTGTTACCTTGGCATTGTGTATAATAGTCAACAGACTGTGCAGCAGGTGTTATAAAGCACAGCTGTTAAGATACAGCGTTTAAAATAATCAAATGAGACGAAGACAGGCTATCCTTCTGTGTAAGGAATGGAAAACAAAGATTGAGGAAGCCACTTGTATTTAAAATTGCTCTTTGAAGAAAGTGTTTCAGCATAGAAAACAACATTAGAATATTATTTGGGCAGATCTTTTGTAGTTCCATCCTATGGCCCTTTAGAAAATGTTATCTGAAACTTATGTTCTGCTTCTACTGACAATGGTATGGCAGTTGCATTAATTTTTTTCTAGTGCAAATCATACACAGATGTCACTTTTAAGCCATTTGGCAGCTTTTCAAGCATTTAGTGTAATTCAGCATAACAGAATTGTAGTAATGCTGCAGTTACCTAATAAACTTTTTTTCAATTAAACTGAGTTTTTGGAAACCCAGCTTTACTTTTCATCTCAAAAACTTACTTTTTCTCTACAACAAACTGAGCAAAGATTCAAGCAACACTTACATACTGGCATTGTTCCAGGAGAAGACAGAAACTTGACTTGGAGCAGATGCTTTGATTATTTTTTCCTACATAACTGCAGACTTCATTGTTTTGTCTTGTTTGTTTAAATATGTTATGCAGTATGCTAGTAATGATTTAGTATACATCTTGCAGGCATTCCCCTGTCCTTTTTTAAACATTGTGATAGTTGTATCTAAAAGTGTAGCATGAATCAGTGATACACAAAAGATAAATATGTCTTTGAACAAGTTATAGGAGTTTTCTCTCTATTTAGTATGGACAGTACAGTTGTGCCTCCCTTCCTTTCTCCCCCCTTGGCTTAAAATAAAGCTGCCTTGAGCAATGGTAACTGTCCTATGCTTGGTGTAACATGGCATCTTTGCTTAAAAGCATAGTATCTAAGTTTAGACCAACCTGTCTGTCATTCGTGGTGTATTTGAACAGGCAAAGTAGCTCTTAAAGCACTGTGCTGTGAAATGAAATGGCCAACCTGCCTCAATGGCCAAAATGTCACTGTGTAGATGTACAGCTTCTACAATGAATAAACAAGGAATATAAGGAACATTTGCTAGTTGATGGTCTGAATTCTGACTCCTTTGAACCTGCATCTTGCAGGGGTTTTTTTGTGTCTGCTGATAAGTCCAGTGGTCTGTCTTAAGATATTGCAGCTGATACATACAGCTCCCTTTTGTTTGATATTCCTAATCAATGTAATTGGGTGGGAGGGGGTGTTTGGTGGCACTTGATTTCCTCCATCCTGGTATCTCCCAGTATTCTGTCCCTCCCCTCCCTCTCTCCTCCATTTGACTATGTGAAAAGGCTTGTGTAGTTGCAACTCCAAGAATGAGAAACCCTATATTTAGGCTTGGCAGGATTCGATTTTTATCAGTAAATGCTGATAAATGTTGATTCCACCTCATACTGATGAAAAAATATTTCCATCATTAATCAAAATTTATAGAAAGGGGGTGTAAGAAAAATTATGGCTCATGAAGTGCGTGACAACAGGGGGAACAGTACTACAGAACCATGCTGACTGTAGTTTGTACTGCAGCTCCCAGAAATCCCAGGGGCTGGGAACAAAGAAAAAGCACATGAAAAAGGGGACCAGGGAGCTACAGGCAGGTGGAGCTGGGCCTGATGTTAGCTCTGCTACTCAGTAGCAGTTCTACAGTAGTTACATGTGTTGCAGCCAGCATTTAAACTACACTGTAATAATAGTATACTGTCATTATTAAATTGCCTGCCCCCCATACCCTTAATTTATGCCATCCTGAAAATTTAAATCAATAAGAATTGAAGTAAATGCTTAAACCAGTGGCAATGCATAGGGGGTGCATCCCCTGGCAGGCCACGCTCCCCACCTAGGCGATGGGCAGGTGGGGCTGGCAGGAGCACCGGTGCACCCCCCCCACCCCCCACCCCAGAGCACTGGCCGAGGAATAGGAGAGCCAGATGAAATGCTGCAGCTACTTCCAGGAGCACCATGACTGCTTCCCAGTTGTCGAGATTGGGGGCCCTCCCTCCCCCAGTCGTCAAGATCAGCTGCGGGGGGACCCCCCAACTAAGGTGGCACTGGTCGCCAATGGCTTAAACATTTATATTTTTGAATAAAATTATTTAAAAAAAAATCAAAGTCTGCCTAGCCTACCTATGTTGTGGGATTCTGGACTACGTCTCTAGGATATGCATCACATAATTCAAAATTAAGTAGAATAAGAGCTTAATTTCAAGCCACTGCTGTCTCTACCTCATTGCAATCAGTTTTGAGGCTGGGGTGTTCATAAATCACTCTGGGTCTAAGTTGCTTGAAAAGGATACTCTTAGTTCATGAACAGCTCCAGCTGCCTCTGTAGCAGAACAAGAACATCTACAAACCACTCAAGACATTTTGTCTCTGAAGCTAAGCCACTTCAGGGTACATATCCCAACTACCAAAAGGATTGGAGCCATAGTTCTCAACCTTTTTAGGCTTGAAACCCCCTTGTTTGACTTGAGGGACTTGTCCCTTGGCTTGAGGAGACCCTCAGAAAATGCCAGCTCTCAGTTTTGTACTAAAGAAAAGTAATAGAGGAATTGTTCTGGTGCAGGGAACTCGGAAAGACAACAACAGGTCAGAATGTTTTCAACACCATGAAGTCCTATTTGAAATTTCTGGGTTTATGTAGTGAATCATATTTGCACACCTAAGTGTGCTAACATTGTGTGGCATCTTGCAGCACCTTAAAAGGATCTCAAAGCATCTTAGGGTGCTGCGGTATCCTGGTTGAGAATCTCTGGATGTACTGTGTACATAGGCACAGATCTGTTCAGCTAAATGTGTCCAGCAGGCAAACATGTGAATCCTTGTTCTTTCTTTTAACTGAAGAAATTAGGTGGCAAGTCTGCTTTTTCTGTGTGTCATCAGTGAGTGCACTTGCAAAGCATTGATTGCATTTCACTGGAAATCATGGTAGGCAGAAGTCTTAAAATGCTTTATGTTGTCTCTATTTTTGGAGATCACCTAATATTTGTGAATCCATCTCTGAAAATTAGCAGCACATACACCCATAGGCTTAGAATTAACTTTAAGTTCTGAGGGCCTTGTTACACTTTACACTGTGAGACAACCACAAGTTGATCAGTGTTAGTGCTAGCTCAAGCTTGGAGCAGTTGCACATTTATGCCAGCAGGGGGCTAGAGGACTGAAAAGTAAGAATCCCACCTCCCATTCTGGAATTTTCCTCTGTCCCTGTATACTTGTGGCTGCCTGCACTGTCTCTACCGGGGAGCAGGCAGTGAAGGGTTAACTTGCAAGCCTGGCCACTGCTGATGCTGCTGCCCTCTGGTAGGGGAGGGAGTGCAGTGAGCAGGGTTCTGAGGTGCTGGGGAGGTTGGGGAAGGAGGCAGTAGGTCTGATCTGGGCCAGGGGTTGGGGTGCAGGTGGGATGTTTAAATAAAGCTGTAGCCTAGAGTAGCTACATCTTAGTGTAACATGAGCTGGGTAACACGGATGAGGTAATCCTGCGCTGGAGTGGCTTCACCTTAAGCCGCATAATGAATGCTTAAACTAGTTTCAGGTGTTACTGTGTGAACAATCCAGGCATTAAGAGCTCCAAGAGCTTCCCAAAATTACTGTGTAACAAAGCCTGAAAGCCTTGTTATACTTTGTACTTTGAGCTCCTCAAATGTTGATCAGTCTTAGTGCTAGCTCAGGTTTGGAGTAGTTACATGTTCAATCCAGCAGGGGTCTGGAGGGCTGAAAGGAAAGAATCCTTCCCCATCCCTCACCACTTCCAGGCCTCGTCCCCCTAACTCCGGCTTACTTCCTGGTGCTGGTGCTGTCCCAGGAAGACAGGCAGGGAAGGGGAAAACCCCTGCTTGACCCTTGCGGGGCTGCTGCTCTTTTCCAGACTGAGCATAGCCCAAAAGCAGTGGTGGTGATAATGGCTGGGCTGGGAAGGGTGCAGGGGCCTCCCCCAGGACAGCACTGGCACCTGAAAGTAAGCTGGGAGGGATCTGGGGGAGGAGACACAACACTTGGCCCAAGTCAGGCCAGTGGGTGTGGGGCGGGTGGGCAGGTGGAGTGTGGGGGGTTTGGGGGTTTACGCTAATATGTAGCCTAGTGGGGTTGCATGTGAATATATTCCGAGTTGAGTAACGTGGATCAGAGGGAAACCTAGGCTGGAGTGGGGTAACTAAGTCACCTAACAAATGCTTAAAATTAGTTTCAGGTGTTTAAGTGTGGACAGTTTAGTGGTTAAGAGCCCCAGGAGCTGCCTAAAATTAATGTGTAATGAGTGTTAAAATTGATGTGCCTAAAATTAATGTGTAACATACCCCTGTTTAACAAGTGTGATTTACTAACCTGATCCCTTTTTTTTTCACCTGAGCTAATAAAAAGCCCAGTGGCCAACAAAGGGTGGTGAAATAACATCTTAAAAGGGCAGGTATCAAGAGGGAAACATGGCGAGGTTGGCAACCCGTAGTCTCCATGACAACAACAGAATGCCTTGGGCAGGGAAACTTGTAGATTTACACCAATTTATGCACCAGAGATTGATTTTCAGGACAGTATTGGTACATGTAGGGTGATAAGAGGAAGGCTTATGAGATCTCTTTTTGAAAATCAATTGGATAATTAAAAATATTTCTCTGGCAAATCAGTTTATGTCACTAATGCTGACTTTCCTTTAGTATGATGATCTATTGCTAAATATACAATTTTCTGCTTAGAATACATCAAGCTGTATGCAATATGCTTCTTTCCCAAATGACAAATGTCTTACAATAGCACCTCCCTTGCAAAATTTTGTAGAATGATGCACTCCTGTGGTGGAATGTTAATGGTATTTACTACTTTTGATAAAACACTGAAGCTTCTCCTGGCTGGCTATAAAACACAGACTACAATGAAAGAAAAAAAAAATGAGAGTGTTTTGTGTGTGATTACATTTCCTCACATACCCAGATGGAATATAAAAACTAAAAAAAGTGATTTACTGGAAACTTTACTTTTGCTAAGAAGCAAGTAATTGAAAATGAGCCATACCTGTCAGTGGCCATAACTTTAAAGCTTTATTACAATTCAATGTTAGTTTAGTTTTTAATTTTTTTTTTAATTTAGTTTTTAAATTGTCTTTTCATAATTTTTCTTTTTAAGTGTTTGTTTGGGGGTTTTTTTGGTAACCCTTGCACTTGTTCATCCGCTTGTTCATCTGGCATGTAACTTGCAACTCAAAATCTGTACTTGTGCTTCCATAACAGAATTATAGAATTATTTAAACCATTAAAATATAGTGACTTCTTTAGAGGTACACCGATACCTTGGTCCAATATCAGATCAGCACCAATATAAAGAAAATAGACTGTATCAGAAATTGGCCTTATGTGGCCAATAGTGTGGCTGATAAATGCCCTGTGCTTATGTGCAGCCACAGTGCAGCACAAAGGCAGCAAGCAGCGTGGAGAGCTGCATGAAGCTAATAAGTCTGTTGTGGTGGAAGGGGTGGGGTAGGGGGAGGGAAGGAGCATGGGGGGTGCAGCTTAAGGGCCCTATGGTAATGGAGGGAGTGGGGCTGGGACTGGAGCTGGCACTGCTCAGTCAGGGTGGGACAGGTGTGGGATGGAGCTGCAGCTCATCTGGGGGACATGGGTGGGGGGGCTGGCTCCCGCCGCTGCCTGTACCTTGGGAGGCGGGGGGGAGGGTGTGCCCCCAGCTCTGCACGGGGCAGGACAGGCTGCAGCTGCGGAGTGGGGCTGCTGGTGCGCCGGGGTCTTCCCAGCCAGGGCTGGGCCAGGCTGCGCGCAGGGCAGGCAGTGGCATTGGGAGGGCTATGGCGAATTTTGGGGTGGCTGCAACCCCCCCCATAAGCTCCTCCCAGTGCCACTGCTGTCTGCCCCAAGTGCAACCTGGCCCAGCCCCCACCAGGAAGAGTCTGGCACAGCCCTGGCCTCAGTCCCAGCCTGCAGCGGCAGCCTGGCACACCCTGTGCAGATCTAAGGGGCACATGCCCCACCCCGTGTTCTTCCAGTGTGTGCACAGTGGTGGGAGCCACCCCTTCCTCCCCACATTCTCCAGACAAGCCACTTGCAGCTCTATCCCATGGCCTGCCCCATTCTAGCTGGGCTGTCCCAGCCCCAGCCCCAATCCCTCTCTCACTGCAGGGGCCTTGATCTCCCTCCCCCATGCCCCTTACCCTTCCTCTCCCTTTCCACCACAACAGACTTACCAGCTGGACACTGCTCTTCAAGCTGCCAGGCTGCATATCAGAAATCAGATTGGTATCAGCGTATATGCCTCCTTTAAAATCAGCTATCAGTACTGGCTCCAAAAATTTCTATCAGTGCACCCCTAAATTTTTTAAAACCCTTTAATGCATGATGCTGGGATGGATTAGATTGTATCTGTGTTTTGATAGCTAGCTCACAAGCTTTTAAAAGTCTGAAGGAGAATTTATAAAACCATTTTTGGTAAATCAGAAGAGAAAAAGCTTGGTAATTCAGTGTACTGAAGAGGTATTTCTTTCTTTTAGGTTGCAGGAGGAATTAGCCCAGTGTGATGACCAATAGAAATTTCTGCAGTTTAATTGACAGTTTGTCAGGTTGAACTCTAACTGTAGATTCTTTGAGACAAAAGTAAAAACATTCGCTAAACCTCCAAATATTTCATATTAATATTCAACTAACTGCTGTTGTAGTTTGGATGCATTATAAACTGAATTTGTTGCTTCATGAGTTATTGTATTTATGTAAATATACATTGTAGAACATCATGGGCAGATCTAGAATTTTGAAAATGGGGGTGTAGATGGCAAGGTGAATCATCACACCAGTTACAAATAAACTAGAAGCTTTATTAATACACTAGGGGCCTAGGGCTGTATTATTCAGTTTAAGATTGAAGCAAAGACAAATATAACTTCATTGGAATGAGTTTAAAACTTCAGGGCTGTGAAATAGGAGTTTCATTACTAGGAATCGTTGGTACAGCAGAAGAGCAGAATTGCAGAACTAAGGACAGCTTGATTAGTGGAACATCAAGACCATTAAAAGGGAAA
>NW_005842082.1:815398-816921 GCF_000455745.1 Alligator sinensis | reverse complement strand
AAGAGTTGGTAACACCTGTGGAAAGAAGAGTTGAGAAACAATCAGGTAGATTGTAATGAGCCATGTAGTCAAGTGACTCCCTCAGCACTGCCTGACCAGAAATGCTGCTGCCACTGCCAGGCAGTTGATTTTAATCTTTGGATGGAGAAGGAATCAAAGCGGGGTGCAATTGCACCAGTGCAGTACGGGTGTGTGCAACAGGCCCTATTCAATTTGGATTCAGCCCAAATCAGGGACAGTGATTCAATTAGTTGATTCAGATCACAGTACGCAATTCAATTCGGCCAAATATAAAGATTTGATGTTGAGCTGCAGGGAGACCCAGGGTGCCCCCCCAGACCCAGGAGGCACCAGTTGCTGAGCCAGGGGGGCACAGGGTGCCCCCCAAGTGCACTTTCCAGTGGACCCGGAACTGGACCAGAAGTGCTTCTAGTCCACTTCTGGGTCTGCTGCTGAGTGTGCTGGGGAGCCCCCTACACTCCTGTGGGATGCTCCATGCACCCCAGCATAACAGCATTGATGAGCCCCCTGGTATCTTGAGGTATGTAGAAAAAACATTTAAAGCTGTGTCTATGTCTGAATCATTAGACATGGGTTCATTAGAGTCAGGTCCTGTCAGATGAACCTGTTTGCCTTCTATGACCAGGTCACAAAATCCTTGGATGCAGGTGTCACGGTGTACATAGTCTTTCTGGACTTTAGGAAGGTCGTCGACACTGTCTCTCACCCCATTCTCATTAAAAAATTAGGCGACTGTGGCGTCGATGCCTACACAGATAGATGGGTCACAAATTGTCTGGAGGGCCACACCCAGAGAGTGGTGGTGGATGGGTCATTTTTGACCTGGAGGGATGTGGGCATTGGGGTTCCCCAGGGCTCAGTCCTCGGACCTGCACCATTCAACATCTTGAGCAGCAACTTGGACGAGGGGGTGAAAAGCATCTTGTTCAAATTCACGGATGACACTAAGATGTGGGGAGAAGTGGGCACACTAGAAGGGAGGGGCAGGCTACAACTATATCTGGACAGGTTACAAGGTTGGGCAGATGAGAATAGGATGGGTTTCAATACTGACAAGTGCAAACTACTGCACCTGGGGAGGAAGAACCAGCAGCATACCTACAGGCTTGGGAAACTCCGTTCTTGTCATTACAGAGGCAGAAAAGGATCTTGGAGTTATTATTAATTCCAAGATGAACATGGGCTGCCAATGTGAGGATGTAGTCAGTAAGGCTAACCGCACCTTGTCATGCATCCACAGGTCCAAAGAGGTGGCCCTTCCCCTCTATGCGACATTGGTCAGGCCACAGTTGGAGTACAGTGTCCAGTTCTGGGTGCCGCACTTCAGGAGGGATTCATAGATTCATAGACTCATAGATTGTAAAGTCGGAAGGGACCACAATGGATCATTGTGTCTGACCCCCTGCCCCTGGCAGGAAAGAGGACTGAGGTCAGATAACCCCAGCCAGGTTACTATCTAGCCTCCTCTTGAAGACCTCCAAGCTAGGTGATAGCACCACCTC
>NW_005842082.1:802697-815265 GCF_000455745.1 Alligator sinensis | reverse complement strand
CCCAAAACTGGACACAGTACTCCAACTGCGGCCTGACCAGTGCCGCATAGAGGGGGAGCATCACCTCCTTTGTTCTATTAGTCATGCACCTGCTAATGCACGACAAGGTGTGATTGGCCTTGTTGATGGCCTCATTATACTGCTGGCTCATGTTCATCTTGCAGTCAATTATGACTCCAAGATCCCTCTCTGCCTCCGAGCTGCTGAGAAGGACACTCCCCAACCTATAGGTGTGCTGGGGGTTCCTCCTTCCCAGGTGGAGTACCGTATATTTATCTTTATTAAATTGCATCCTATTTCTCTCTGCCCATTGATCCAACCTGTCCAGATCAGCCTGAATCTGCTCCCTGCCCTCCGGTGTACTAACTTTGCCCCATAACTTGGTATCATCAGTGAACTTGGAAAGGGTGCTCTCCACGCCCTCGTCCAAATCGCTGATGAAAATATTAAATAATATCAGTCTGAGGACTGAACCCTGCAGGACCCCACTGCCCACCTCCCTTCAGGCTAAGAAGGAACCATCCACCACCACTCTCTGGGTGTGGTCCCTAAGTCAGTTGGCCACCCACCTGACCATATAGGCATTCACTCCACAGTCTGCTAGCTTCCCAATGAGGATATGGTGCGAAACTGTGTTGAAGGCCTTTCTAAAGTCCAGGAAGATGACATCAGCCTCGGCTCCCATGTCCAGGAAGTGTGTGACCTGGTCATAGAAGGCTACATGGTTTCTCAGGATGGATCTACCTTTGACAAACCCATGCTGGTTTCCCCTCAGCATCATTTCCCCTGCTGGGCCTGCACAAATATGTTCTTTGATTATTTTCTCTAGCATTTTCCCAGGAATAGAGGTAAGACTGACTTGTCTAAAGTTACCCGGCTCATCCCTTCTCCCTTTCTTGAAAATGGGCACCACATTGACCCTTCTCCAGTCCTCAGGGACCTGGCCGAAGTATTACGAGTGCTCAAACAGCTGTGCCAGTGGCTCAGCTATGACACTGGTCAATTCTTTCATCAGCCGTGGATGGAGGTCATCTGGGCCTGCTGACCAGATCCAGCTCCTCCAGGAGCTTCTTAACTCTTGGATACGGACAGCATTGAAGAAAAGATGGGATGCGGACAGCATTGAGAGGGTCCAAAGGAGGGCCACTTGCACAGTCAGGGGGCAGCAGGGCAGGCCCTACGTGGAGCGGCTATGGGACCTGAACCTGTTCAGCCCCCACAAGAGAAGGCTGAGAGGGGATCTGGTGGCCATCTTACCAAGGGGGACCAGTAGGGAATGGGAGAGACCCTGTTCCCCCAAGCACTACAAGGAGTAACTAGGAATAATGGCCACAAGTTGACTGAGAGTAGGTTCAGGCTAGATATCAGGAAGCACTACTTCACAGTCAGGATGGCTAGGATTTGGAACCCACTTCCAAGGGAAGTAGTGCTCACTCCTACCCTGGGGGTCTTCAAAAGGAGGCTAGGTAATCACCTAGCCGGGGTCGTTTGACCCCAGCATTCTTTCCTGCCCATGGCAGGGGGTCAGACTTGATGATCTGCTCAGGTCCCTTCCAACTATGAAACTATGAATCGCCAAATCTTTCCAAATCTCTGTGAATCAATTCGGAGGGTTCCAATTCGATTTGGAGAGATTAGAGGGTCTCTTGATTCAATTTGGATTCAGAGATTCAGCCACTGAATTGGGCCGAATCTCCATCGAATTGAAACAGGGACCGAAGCTTCGCACAGCCCTGGATTCATCCCTGTAGAACAAATATCATGTAGGACTGATCTACAACAGTCAGAAGTGTGCCTTAAAATAATACAGATAATGTCTCAAGTTGCTATGTATATGTCAGTGATTGAGCTCTAGGATGCGTTTGGAACCTATTTTTGTAATGTGGATCATGGTTAACAAAGCATATTGTAATAGATATTCACCTTCTGCATAAATAGGCTTTATGGAGCTTACTTGGGTGTCCCTGTTTCAATTTCTTCCTGCTACTATTTTCTCCAGCATGCTGATCTTCCAGCATAGCAAGATTATCTGCATTTTCCCTAATTTTTAGTGTTTTATTTTAATGTTGACCCGTACATTTTTGCCTGAATCTGAGAGAGGAGTACTCTGTAGCCCATTTACAAAGGTCTGTGTAGGGGTGCTTTATGGAACACTGCTCAAACTCTCAATTTATCCATAAAGAAGCAAATATTTAAAAAAAGAAAAAAAGAAAAAAAAGGACAAGTATTAAATTTACTATATAATATTGATCTCTAACATAAAAACAGGGAAAATAAAGAAAAACTTGTTCAGTGAAAGCTTTTTTTTCTTAATTGCCAAGTGATACATAATATCAGATTAAAGTTCACTACTATAACTTCTTTTTCTAAAATTGCCTTTGAGTTTTCAATACAAAAGCAAAGTTCTTTGGGCCAAGTCCTTGAAGATCTCTTCTCAATATCTCAACAGTGGGTTTTTTTCTTGCAGAGAAAACTGTGCTACTCAATTAAGAATCCATAACTCTTTAAAAAATCATAAAAGAAGCATTTCCTTCCCAGGAGGTCTAGTTTTGGAACACATGATGGCAGCCTCAAGCTCTTAGAATGAACAGGGCCTAGATGGAATCCAATCCACAAATGTAGTAAGATATAAACACTTTAGAGCTAATAGTCTATGCATTATTAACACAATAAACAGACCGATTGTATCCAGATACACTGACTGACAAACCTGAATGAAAAATAAGTGTGGCAGACTTACCAATACAGCCTGGCGTGTCCGGACTCACAGAATCTTCATTATGATTGGTGGAGCCCATCCACTAATCAGGTAACGCTGGGAAGGGGCTTGCCCCGCCCCTGCTCGGGGGATGAGGGAGAGTGGAGAACCCCAGACCTGGTTGTATCCTGCTCTTTGCCTCTGGAGTGGATGAAAGAAGCTGTGTTGCCCAACACGTGGAAGATGCATCGAAGGATGGAGAAGAGAATGGGCAAAGCAGAGCTGGTGTGAGCTGGCTAGCAGGCAGAACCAGTGTCCTCAAGAGCCCAGAGATGCCTCTTCGCGAGCTGGAGCAGCTAAGTCCCCAGCTCCACTGTGGGGAACACAGTGTTGATGCACAGCTCAGTGCACAGAGCACAGACCCTGTGAGTCGTTAAAGGTGGCTCAGGTCTGTGACCCCTGGTGTGAGGCAAGGGATTCAGTGCACTCAGCAGTGCACGGATCCCAGACCCTGGCGGCTCGGATCTGCAACCACTGTCAAGTGGCTGGGACCTTGGTGCATGCAGCAGTACATGAAGCTTGAGACCCTGGAGCAGCTTGATCTGGCTCAGGTCTGTGATCCCTGGCAAGTAGCCAGGGAACTCAGTGCAGGCAACGCTGCACAGAGCTAGTCCCTGGGAGCTTGAGGCAGCTCAGGCTGGCAGTCACTTGCATGAGGGCAACGGTTCAGTGCAGGCAATGCTGCATGGAGCGTCCGGGAACAGATTGAGCCCTGGCACCACATGATGCAGCATGAGCCTCCAACCCCCAGCAGAAGGCAGAGCACAGGGCTACCTGTGGGCAGCAGCCCAAGGGGAGCCAGTGGCTTGGGAGGCCTTGCCTGTGAGGAGCACCTTGGCCAAAGGGACGAGGAACCCCAAGCCAGGCCCTTGAGTCATGAGTTGTTGGCAAAGAGATTCCCACAGGGGAGGAGAGGTACCATGGCTGTGAGGCAGTTTATCCTCGGGGAAGCTTGAGCTGTTTGTTGAGGTGCCTTATATTTTGTGGGAGAGTGCCTCCTAGTCTGTAACACTGTGCCTTGTATTTTGTGGACATTTTAACTTTGTATATTAGTCGTTTAATAGAGTGTTAAGTATAAACTTCTTAAGGGACACTGTTGGGACCCTTTTCCTGATGGTTATCTATACTTACCTATACTTAGCTGTATATATTTGTGTTTTGACTGTTGTTTAATTGTATGTATACCTACTCACCTGTGCTTAACTGTTGGTTGTCTGTTTTAGACCTGTCTATCAACACATTGCTTGGGGCTACCTGGAAGGGTGTAATCTTTCAGCCTTTATTTGTAGGACATAATATTATAAGTGTATGTTTTTAATTAATAAATATTGCTACTAATAATCGTTATTGCTATTAATATATTATTGCTATTAATATTACTATAAACATTTAGTTATAATATTAATATTAACATAATATTAATATAAACATTATTGCTACTCATATTAAATGATATTGCTATTAATAAACACACATTATTAATAGTGCATATATTTATTAATAGCAATTTCTCTTAATTTTTGTATATATTAAAAAATCTGTATATAGTTAAGTAGCTCTTGTCCTGGCTTGGCTCTATAGGGAGTAGAGGGATCTGGCCTGCATATTGCAGCTCCCTTGCACAGCACTCCTGTCTGCCATCTATCCCTTCTATCTGGAGAGGGGAGAACAGTACTTGGGTGCATGCAAATTACATAAGAAAAATTATCTCTAATTTCTAGCAACAAATAAAAACTCAGTATATATCCCTTTATATTGGAGGCTATAACATTTTTGTTGTAGGTTTATGCAACACCTACCAAAATGGGATTGTGGTCAGGGAGTGGGGCTTCTTGGAGCTGTTATAATACAAATGATGTATAAATGTAACACAAAATATATTATGGGAGAAAAATTCTGGTCATACTATTCTTCATAGAAAACTATTTTGATCTCATAGCCAAGATTTTGTTTGCCTCAGGGGAGGTAGATAACCTCATAAAAGCTAAGTCATCAGATTCAAGAGCCAAGCAATACCATATGACTAATCTCACTGCTTGAGTGATCAAAAATATCTAAGATGGAAAACAATTTGTTTAGAATCTGTGAGTTGAAACATGTTTATCTGATGTGCATTGAACGTATTTGGTAAAAAAGAAATAATGGGGATTTTGATCTATCTACAGAAAAATATCTATGAGAAGGAAAATAACTCAAATCAATGAATGAATAGTTTCATGTAAGTCATTCTTTTGGGTCTAAAAACACATTTCAGTTCAACAGTCATTCTGTTTACAGCTATACCTGGAGCGGAGTTACATCTAGCACAGCAAACTAACTTTCTGTAGATTGAGATATTATTCTTTTTGGAAGAAATGTAATATTTCTTATAGGAATTTGTAGCAGCTCTTCTGTTACAATACTATCTATTGACAATAAAATTATCCTAAGCAAGATATTTCGATACTTATACATAGCTTCTGTTGTTTTTATATTTGATACTTCAGATTTTAATTCTAAAAATATGCTATTATTTTAATATTGATAATATTTTACATATCTGAAGTCTCTTTCTATACTGTGTACTCCTGGTCCCAAGAGATGTTGAATGTTCTGTAATAATTTCCAGCTCCTGGTAAAGTTCTTGGCAGTCAAAGGTATGCTGTACCTTTCAGGACTGGGGTCTATTTTCCATGTGTAGCATTTGAGAGAGATTTTCAGGACACAAGAAAAAAATGATAGTAGGGGACTGAATTCCCTAACCTAGGATGCTCCTTGTAGTCCTGTGTTACTATAGATAGGGTGACCATCTATATTGTGTACTCCTGGTCCCAAGAGATGTTGAATGTTCTGAATAATTTTCAGCTTCTGGTAAAGTTCTTGGTAGTCAAAGGTATGCTGTACCTTTCAGGACTGGGGTCTATTTTGCATGTGTAGCATTTGAGAGAGATTTTTCAGACACAAGAAAAAAATGATAGCAGGGGACTGAACTCCCTAACCTAGGATGCTCCTTGTAGTCCTGTGTTACTATAGATAGGGTGACCATATGTCCTGGTTAGGCCTGGACAGTCCCAGATTCAGATGTCAGTCCTGGCTGGCAGGTGAAAATTAAAATGAGCATCCCAGGCTTGGGGCAGGGAGGTGGAATGGTATGAATTGTAAAATAACAGCAAAATTGCCCTAAAATAGATTTGCTTGATTAATGGAATGACCATTAAAAAAGGGAGATGATTGTGAACACCTGTGAAGTAAAGAACAATAGATCATTAATGGGCCAATGGCTCCTTTAGCTGCCTTAATACCAGAGCTGCAAACATGCCACCTCACTCTGGCCTGCCCTACCTCTCCCTACCCTGCTCCCATCTCTGTCTGCAACAGTGCTGCAGACTTGAGAGATGGGGGAGTGGGGGAGGGGGAGGCAGTGTTCTGGATTTCACATTGTCCCATATGGGACATATAGATATTTAACATGGTAATGCTTCTTCTAGTTTAATTTTAGTCTGTACCACAAACACTCTGTTTGAACTTACTCTGAAAAATTGCACCTGGTTAAGGAAATAATTGAATTTCCCTGTTCTTTAATTATTTTCCTAGACCCAAGAACATACCATTTTGCCTAAGTACAGACCATCAAAAAGTCCAAGCGGGGATCAGTTAAATTTATGTGGGTTTCTCCAAGCTGTGTAGATTCGATCAGGAGAGAATAGAACACACATTTCTTCATTGTGGGGGGTGAGGGGGAGTGGGGGAGGAAACATATGCTTGCACTGGCCAAGGTCAGAAGCTGAGGGAGCGCTCCTGCACATCTCCCAGTGTGCTGGGCATTGTTGAGGGCAAACAAGCCAAGGCCATCCTTGATTGGCTGTGGGCCACATGCCCCCAATCCCCTGCTGTCACCACAAATCATCCCTGCACCAGGCCCTAGGCTTCCAGAGCGGATCCTGGCATGCCTGGTGCTCGGGCCACCAATGACAGGGGGAAAGCTGGAGCAGGTTTTGGGGAGGGAGCTGAGACTTCAACTCTGTCAGACCACAGCCCTTCTGCTCAACCTCAGCTCATAGCTGAAACAGGCAGAAGAGGGCATGGGGAGCCAGCGTGGACACTTCCCTCAGGGTCCATGCAGTCCAGAGCTGGTGGGGGAAACTCAAGGGGAGCCAAGATGAAAGCTTACCTCAGGGTCCACATAGCCCTGGCTCAGCCAGAAAGCAGCCTGAAGCTGGCAGGGGGAGCCAACAGGGATCCTGAGGGAAGCTGCTGTGTTGGCTCTCTCCAGGCCTCACCGAGCTCCAGGCTGCATGCAGGCCAAGCTGAGGCTTCACAAATCCGGAGGGAAGACTCCTTGGTGGTTCCCCACCATGCCCCAGCAGCTCCTGGCTGCATACTGGCCAATACAGGGCTGCGTGGACCCTGAGGGAAGCTTCTATGTTGGCTTCCCATGCCTCCCACTCTGAACTCCCTTCCTGCCGTACTCCAGGCTGCATGCTGGGCAGAGGAGCTATACAGGTAGTTCAGTGACAGCCTGGGGGTAGGTCCAGCTAGGTGCTGGGATGGAGCAGCAGAGTGTGAACTGTGTCCCAGCAGGCTACTCTGTGTGGGGGATTCTGGGGAACTGCCAGGTAACTTGGGTTGGAATGGGATCGGGGACAGAATTTCAGTAGACCGGTTTAACCTAAATTGGTTAAGTCTGATAATACATCCATCTAGGTCTCTCTCAAACTGGGCTTGCCCATTTAGATTTATGTGCATTGAACATTTGCTCTTTTACAGGTTTAAAGTTGTTTCTGATCACTTATAACCGTTTATGTATAATGTCTGCCCCTAGCTTTTAAGTTTAAGGTGACTAAAAAGATCCATAAACTGTTGGTGTCCCAGGGGGATGAAGGAAAAGGGGTGGGAGACCCCTCCCACAGTGGGGGTTGAGGTGGAAACAACCTGCCATTACAACAAAAAGAAAAGCCCTGAAGACAGGGCAAACTTGCTATTTTCAGGAACAGCCAGGCTGGATGAGCCGTGGCAGGACAAAATGACCATGTGGTTTGTAAGCCGCTTTTATATGCAGCTGGGACCGGTGCGGGAAGACGATGTCATCAAAGAACACTGCCTGGTGGAGATGAAAGCCATCGGCGGAGAAGCAGCAGTGGGGACGCGGCAGGGAACAGGCTGGGGAGTCATTCCCCGAGTCAGGCAAGGGTCACACAGCCGGAAGGAAGAGAGGCCGAGGAGGGTCCCTACGGAAGGATCCAACAGCAGTTAAAGGAAACACAGCCTCAGATGGTGAGGGAGCCAGACTGGGGACGAAGATGTCGAGCAATGACAGAGTCCACAGGTGCCAGACGCATGAGTGGGAAGGGTGTAGCCCCCTCCCCAGAGTCTCAGTTAATTATTTCATTTCTCAATTTTCCCTAAGCTCTAGGGCAGGTAAAAAGGGCTGCAAGCAATGCTCAAAGGGCATAGTGAGCTGGGACCACTTCTGGGACCTCGGCACAGAGATAGGGACCCAGCACATCACCAAGGACAGCTCACTGTCCTGAAGACACCTGAGCGAAGTAAGAGAACCAGGACCAGAACAGATGAGGAGGGTTTGAGAGGCAACACCAGAGGGTGATCAGACTAACCACCAATTAGCTGTTCCAAGAGGCTGGTGCATGGCTGGAGTGTAGGGGAGGTGGAGCCCCAAAAACACCTGCTGAGAGTAATGCCCGACCTGCGGACCATTACAGGGTGGAGCCCCATGACTGAATAGAAGATCCAAGTTGTGGCAGGAAAGTGTTGGGGCTTCCCTCAGGGAGAACATATCCCAACATTGCAGCTGCAGGAGCAGTCACTGTGGCAGACCCCTGGCCCACACTCCAAGGTGGCCAGGGAACATCTACATGAGTCCAGGTAGGTACAGTTGGGAAGAGGGTATTTATGCAGCCCTTCAAAATATTTTGAGGTGATCCCTCTGAAATCCCTACAGGAAAGGTGTCAGATTTCCTTTCTGGTGACAGAAAAACCATGTTTTATCCAGGGATTTTGGAGTACACTTGCCTTCCCCCTCTCCCTCCACAAGATTACTTTTGTTGTTGTACTTCGAAATACTCTGCTAAACCAGTTTCTAGAACTCTCATTCTGATGCATCAAAACATTGTTCAGAACATATTTGCTCCACATCTGTTTGTACTTTAGCTGGGACAGTTGAAAGAAACTGACATTAAACCTCATCTGTTTTTAAAATGTGTTTTTCTACTTAACTAGTATTGCACTGAGGATATTTTTTTTTCTTCATCTATCTCTGTGCATTTTGGAGGCAGAGGGTAGTATGAGCAGAAAATGTGTTTCCAGCTCTGTTCCATTGCTAGGAGAAGTCTGTAGAGTATTTTATTAGTAGAATAGAAATGAGTTTTTTTGTTCTAATGCCATCTAAAATCCCATGTTAACGTAATGACTGTCTCCCTTGTTTCCATGAAAGTTTGAAACAAATATATGTGAACCAATGGGTACTAGCTTTTTTTTGCAAGCATCACCCAAGGGAAAATCACAGAGCTCTCAGAGTTGATTGTATAATCCTCATCCTTCAAAATTTAATCGGTTTCACCCAACAGCAGATACCGTGGTATGTCAGAAATGCAATACCTTGTCTCAGAATTAAAGACAAATTTATTTGGAAAGAAGACCTAAAAATATGACAGTGTTTGCAGCTCATTACTCCTCTGCAGTATGAATATGAGCATACCTTTTGGCTGATGAAAGTATTGATTTTGAAAATAATAAGCTGAGCAGACTGTTGCAGGATTCACATTTTACCTGGCAGTATGAGAGAAGATTTTCCATACAAAGAGAATGTTGCACAGGAGGAAAAATGTCAAATGACTGTGTTCTTAGCTAAAGGCCTCATAGTTGAGATTATCAGATTTGATGCACTAAGCCTAATTGATTTAAGAAAGCATCTGCTATACAGGTTACTAGACACTGAGATAGAATCTTACCCATAGGGGAATTTAAACATTAAGCCAGTATGCCTAACTTCTAAGAATGCAGACGGGGGAGACATTACCTGACACTAATCACCAGTTTGAAGAACTTGCTTCAGAGCAATATTCAGTTGTTTCCCATCTCCCATCACTTACTTTATTTAAGAAAGCACGAAAATTTAGCTAAAGCGTGCAGAAAAAACACCGATTTTTTGTTTTGAGAATAATTCATCAAACTGGGATTATGAAGATATTCTTTGATTTATCTTAGTATTCTAGTAAAAAAAAAAGTAAAATGAATCTCACAGAACTCATTTCCAACAAAGTTACAAGTAAGAGAAATGGAAAAAAAAGAAGAAAGAAAGGAATGGATTTTTTGTTGTTTATTAAAAACTTCAGTGTATAGAAACTTCTATGTATTTTTATTCCATGTGTAAAAGTATTGCATACCTGTAGTTAAATACATATAATCTTGTTTTTTGGACAGGTTGAAGTGATATGATTTCTTTTTCATTGGAGATTTTTTATATCTTTAAGATAAAGATTTGAAAAATGCAGATTCTCAGATACAGATATTTTGAGTAAAGGAATATGTGGAATATGAGAAGGTAAATAGGGTGGGGACTAGATGCTATAAGGAGCAATTCCTTAAAGACTTGTTCTATGCCAGTACATTGAAATATGAATGAGTTAAAAGAAAGGATTTAGATTTTCAATTCTCTGGCTCCAGAAGCCTTTCTTCCACTAGTTGTTGGAGCTAATTGTATACCTGAGGATGGAGTGGCTTCATTTTGTTTAGGGGTAGAGGAAGGATTTCTCAGTGGAACACTTTCAACCAAATGTACAGTATTTTCATCAGAGTTGTAAAGTTCTGTGCAGAGAGGGAGATATATTTTTTAAAACTCTTTTATGGGAGGGTCTGTAAGATCCAGGTGGATTCTCTGCTCAGAATCAAAAACCTGAAGATTTGGTTCCAAACATGACTATTTCAATGACATGCCATTTCACAAAATGCTCCGAAGTTTTTGACTTTTTTTTCGAGAACAGTGAAATGAAATTTTAAAATATTACATCTATGAAATGAAAGTGGTGTCCTCTGGTCAGCTCTAGTGGCAATGTTCAGGATTTTAATGGAGCCTGACAGGCAGAAGATGATGCTGCACAAAACTCTAAAAACTGCAGCAGGATTGTGTTTTGTTTGCAGTTTTTTTTAATGAATATTACCTTTCTTATTATTGCTTATAGTTTGGCCAGTAGTCGTATTACTGTGCTTAGACTCACAGCACCTCGAGGAAAATCCCAGCGGTTAGATTTCACTAATTTTTTGACTACAGAAAAATAATAGAGCAATTCTTTTGTTGTGAAAAACTCAGAAAAATAACAACAGGTCAGAATGTTTTGATGCTAGGAATTCCTATTTGAAATCTCTAGGATTATCTTGTGAATCCTGTGTAGGTACTTTCACACCCAGCAGAGGTAATATTGAGTGACATCCTGTGACATCCTGTTGCACCTTTTGAAAGGATCTCATGGCACCCTGGTTAAGAATTGCTGGCATAAGTGAACAATGTTTCATAGTTTCATAGTTGTTAGGGGCTGGAAGGGAACTTACAGATCATCGGGTTTGTTAGGGGCTGGAAGGGAACTTACAGATCAGCGGGGGCAGCTCCCCTGCACTTGGGCAAGAAAGACCGCCGGGACCAGATGACCCCAGCAAGATGGACGTTCAGACGCTTTTTGTAGATAGCCAAGGTGGGTGACTGTATCACCCTTGGTGGGAACCTGTTCCAAACCTTTGGCACTTGACTTGTAAAGAAGTTTTTCCTTATGTTTAGCCTGAAGCGATGTTCAATCAGCTTGTGCCCATCATTTCTTGTAAAAAGAAGTGCCACATCTTCTCCTGCCATGACTCAGATTTGAATCAAGGTTGCTGCAGCCACAACACAGAGTACTAACCACTATCCACAATCATGGCAAGCGATGCAGGAGCTAGTTCTGCTCCATAAATATATCCCCATTCTGCCTGAGGATCTTTAAATGCTTGTCCATTAATTGCTTGTTTCCCACAGTTTTTCTGTGAGGTAGATCAGGATTTTAACAGCCTATTTTGCCTACAGTGGCTGAAATGGCTTCCATGGGGGCCTGCAGACAGCCAGTGGCAGGAGTTTGGAGTTCTTCAATCTCTCTGAAGTTATGTGTACATTGCAGTGACAATTATGACTGCAGTCTAGTGTATAGACACTGAGTTGGCATTAAACCATCTAGCATGGGTACCAGTAGCAGTCTGGCCATAGCAGAAAAGTTTATAACAGCACAAATGTTTTGTCAACTTCTTGCAAAGGTTTTGCATTCCACATGAAGCACTGCTACAGTTGCAATGCTATGGGTACCCAAACTAGCTAGTAGGGCTGTGTGAAGCTTTGGTCCCTGATTTGATTCAGCAGAGATTCGGCCTGATTCGGTGGCCAAACCTCCAAATCCAAATCAAATCAGAGGACCCTTTAATCTCTCTGAATCGAATTGGAGAGATTCAGAAAGATTCGATGATTCGGACTTAGACACAGCTTTAAATGTTTTTTCTACATACCTCTAGGTAGCAGGTGGCCGTGAATGCTGCGATGCTGGGGCGCATGGAGTGCCCTATAGAAGCGCAGAGGGGGACTCCCCAGCATGCTTGGCAGCAGACCCAGATTTCCGGGTCAGCCGGGGAGTGCACAGCGGGGGGCCCCCTGCACCTTCCTGGCTTGGTGATTGGTGCCTCCTGGGTCTGGGGCGGCCACCCCCCAGTGCACTCCCCAGTGGACCCAGAAGTGGACAGGAAGTACTTCCCGTCCACTTCTGGGTTCACTGCCCAGCAAGTGGAGGGCCCCGCCCCCCC
>NW_005842082.1:800801-802683 GCF_000455745.1 Alligator sinensis | reverse complement strand
CACTGCCCACACACTGCATCCACCTCAGCATCACAGCATTCATGAACCACACTGGTACCTTGCGGTATGTAGAAAAAAACATTTAAAGCTGTGTCAGTGTCTGAATCACTGATACTCCAAATCAGCATTGAATCTTCTGATTTGGGTTTGGCTGAATTGAATCAGGGACAGTGATCCGAATCAACAAATCAAATCACTGTCCCTGATTTGGTCTGAATCCAAATCAAATAGGGCCTGCTTCGCACATCCTTACTAGGTAGTTCAAAGCTAGTTGTATATGTACACATCCATAATCAGATTCAGAGTAACCACAATATAGATATATCCTGGAGGTTGATTTTTCTTCCTACACATGATTTACATTTGGTCTTTTTATGGAAGAAGTCAAAGTCTGAATTTCTGTGAAATTCTTAGTGCTAGGAAAAATAGTTTGGGTGTTGGAGCATACATGCATTCCAGTCTCCTGGCTAGAGAGCTATACAGGGAAGCTGTCCTGCTAGGAGGCACTAGATGGCTGCTCCTTGTGTCCCCTGCCCAGATCTTAGGGGAGCCCATCAATTGACAGCCTGCACTCTCCCAAGCTAGGGAAGGGAGTAGGCTGCTAATGGATAGTTGTGGGGGAAGGTGAGTTTTTCTATGGAAGGAACCTTCACAGAGCCCTGCATGAGAGGGTTTCTTCTATGGGAGATTGCCCCCCACCCTGTATACTCCTTTGGGTCAGCATGGAGGAGTGCATAGGTGGGAGGTAGATGTGCTCAGGGATGGAAACCTCTGGACCTCTGGAGAGTTCCAGCCCCAGGGGAATATAATTTCATAGTTGGTAGGGTCGGAAGGGACCTGAGGAGATCATCTAGTCTGACCCCCTGCCATGGCAGGAAAGAGTACTGGGGTCAAACGACCCCGACCAGATGTTTGTCCAGCCTCCTTTTAAAGACCCCCAGGGTAGGAGCCAGCACCACTTCTTTTGGAAGTTGGTTCCAGGTCCTAGCTGCCCTGACAGTGAAATAGAGCTTCCTAATGTCTAGCCTGAAACTACCCTCCGCTAGCTTGTGTCCGTTGTTTCTTGTAACTCCCGGGATTGCTCAAGGGAACAGGGATTCTCCCAATGCCTGCTGGTCCCCCTTGACTAGTTTGTAGACTGCCACTAGATCCCCTCTCAGCCTTTTCTTTTGGAGGCTGAACAGGTTCAGGTCCCTCAACCTTTCCTCATAGGGCCTGCCCTGCTGCCCCCTGATCATGCGGGTGGCCCACCTTTGGACCCTCTCAATATTGGCTGCATCCCTCCTGAAGTGCGGCACCCAGAACTGGATGCAGTACTCCAGCTGTGGCCTGACCAGTGTCGCATAGACGGGGAGGATCACCTCCTTGGACCTGCTTGAGATGCATCTGTGGATGCACGACAAGGTATGGTTAGCCTTCCTGACTGCGTCCCCACACTGTCAGCCCATGTTCATTGTGGCATCAATGATGACTCCAAGATCCTTTTCTGTCTCAACACTGCTGAGAAGGGAGTTCCCCAGCCTGTAGGTGTGCCGCTTGTTCTTCCTCCCCAGGTGCATTACCCTGCTCTTGTCAGTGTTGAACCCCATCCTGTTCTCTTTGGCCCACCCCTGCAACCTGTCGAGATCCACTTGCAGCTTGTTCCTTCCTACTAGTGTACCCACTTCACCCCACATCTTAGTGTCATCTGCGAACTTGAACAGGGTGCTTTCTACTCCCTCGCCCAAGTCATTGATGAAGATGTTGAATAGTGCGGGCCCAAGGACTGAGCCCTGGGGAAACCCATTGCCTACATCCCTCCAGGTCGAATAAGACCCGTCCACCACCACCCTCTGGGTGCAGCCCTCCAGCCAGTTAGTGACCCATCTGACCATGTAGGCAT
>NW_005842082.1:791948-800635 GCF_000455745.1 Alligator sinensis | reverse complement strand
GGGCCTATAGTTTCCTGGGTCCTCCTTCCTCCCTTTTTTGAAGATGGGGACCACGTTGGCCCTTTTCCAGTCCTCCGGCACATGCCCGAGTGCCACGAGCACTCGTAGAGCTGTGCCAGAGGTCCCACAATGACCCCTGCTAGTTCCTTCAGCACTCTGGGGTGGAGATCATCAGGTCCTGTGGATTTAAATACATCTAGTCCCTTCAGAATTTCCCTGACAAGGTCCTCATTAACCCTAGGCCTGGGTGTGCCACCCACATGGGCCTTGGGGGGGCCAGTGGGGGAGATATCCGGGTCCCTCCTCAGAAATACAGAGGCAAAGAAATTGTTGAATATGTCAGCTTTACCGTCAGGTGAGATGACCAGATTTCCTAGCGTGTCCTGTAGAGGCCCCATGTTACCTGGCACCTTCTTTTGCCCCCCTATGTATTTGAAAAAGGGCTTCTTGTTGCCCTTGATCTGGGCCGCTAGTCCCAACTCCATTTCCGCCTTGGCCTTCCTGACTGCCCCCCTACATTCCTGAGCTACCGAGGTATAGCCCTCTCTTGTGATGGCCTCTCCTTTCCAATGGGTGTATGCCTCCTTTTTTGTTTGGAGATGTTCCTGGATGCTTTTGGTGAGCCATGGGGGCCTTTGCGCCCTCTTGCCCCCTTTGATTTGTGTAGGGATTACTTCCCTTTGAGCTTGGAGGATCGTCTCCTTAGGGAGCGACCACTCCTCCTGGACTCTCAACTCCCTCCAGCTCTGGGACCTCAGTGCTTCCCCCACTAGTTTTCTTACCTCATTAAAGTCCGCCCTCTTGAAGTGGAGAGCTGCTGCATTGCTGGAGGCTTTCACCACCTTGCACTGGATGGTGAATTCCAGCAGACGATGAGCAAAGACCAAAAGCAGATCTATTGATAGGAAAGACAGTTAACCCACCGGTAGGCCTGTGCAAGTTGGCAGCAATCCAATCCAGCTTCGGATCCATCCACTTCAGATGGCAGCAATCTGATCCAGAGCTCCAGATCAGGTTTCCACCTCGATCCGGCCAAAGTGGCTTCGAAGCTTTGGCGCTGCCCTGGAGATCCGGCCATAGGGGATAATGGGGGGATCAATGAAATATCTATAACTCTGTTTTTTTTTGTCCGATTTGGATGAAACTTGCAAAGATGATAGACTCTGCTGAGAGCATGAAGCTTGCCAAGTTTCAAGAAGATAGGTGCAGGGGGTTTTGGGCAATTGTACCCCAAATTCTTGAAAGCCAAACTCGCCCCAGTCGTGTTTGTGGTTCCCCCGGGGGGGGGGGGGGGGGGTGTCAAAACTTCAGGGGTGGTAGCTTTGACTGAGGCCACAAAGTCTGCCAAGTTTCAAGAAGATTGACGTAGGGGTTTGGGGGGAACTGTACCTCTAGCTGTGGACAAGCAAAACTTGTGCCATGGGTGACACTCGTGCCATGGGCGTGTTAAATTTCCATTCCAAAAATGTACTGCAGTGCCCCAAACAAAATATTTTAAGTTTTTTATTTCCTTGCCATTTTTAGTAGTAAAAAGGCCTGATCTAATTAAGTACTGAGAAACATTGAGGGGAGCTCAGTACCAACTTGAGTAAGAGATAAGGGCTAGTATTTATCTTGGAAGGTATTGTTCTACATTTTTCAGACCCCACTCCATAGTGTAAATGCTTTAATAATAGGTTGTTTGAACATAATCATCCTTGTGAGCTTAGCCTTTTACAGTTGTTCTTGTTGGACTTTAAAACAAACTTTTCTTAAGTTTTAAACTATTTCTTTTCTTCAAAGTGCTCCTCTACACAGGGAAGTCAAAGCAAACAGAAAAACAGTGCTTTCCCCCAGGCTGCAAAGCTTTCCAGACTTGCCAAGCTCCTTCTGCCTTCTCTCTTGCAGCTAGGACCTTCTTTAGTACTCCCAGCTAGGAGTTTACCCAGCGGCTGTATTCCTTCCACCTAGATGCATCTTCTAGCTTCTTAAAAGGCTCGACATGCTGTCACAATCCTTTACAGTCTGTACAAAACATAACTGCTAAAATAATCTTACTTGTCATTCTTAATAGATTAGCTTCTTTAAATTCCTTTGTTGATTTACTAACTCTTTTTCCTTCAACAAGTCAAGTTTAAGCTTCCTATTTTTATTTAATTTCCTGAATAAATTCCCTTTACTGTGTGAATGTAACCTAATTTCTTATTTATTCTTCTGATCTCCCAGTACCACCAGTGATATTTTGGTGTACTGTGGCCTGCTTCCTCCAGTCATGTCTCTTTACCATGCCACTCATTTTGTTTAAGGCTCCAAGTTACCATGCAATTCAAATTCCACTAGTGGGCCCTTCTCCATGATGATATTATATATGACAAATGAAGGACTCTTCTTAAAAGCAAACTGTTTAATAACTTTATTTGTATGTTTCCCCTTTATTGTACTCTGTCTCCATGCAATCTTAGGGGAAGGAAATTTGCATCCTTTAGTACAATACATATGGGAATTGGGAATTTTGCAGAACAGAGAGAGATGCTTTATATGTGCTAGACACACTGTCTCCACACAAGAAAACAACATGAGAATTTTATAATTTGTTTAGGTTTGATGATCTATTTAGCACAATGTTTTGTGAGGAACAAAACACACATGGCGGTATTTAAAAATAAAAATGTCCTTAGAAATATAATAGTGGTAATATAAACATAATGTATCTAGACTTATGCTTTACTGCAGCCTTGTAGACTGTGGACCAAATTCTGATCTCTTACATCATTATAAAATCTAGAGTATTTCAACTAAATTTGCTAAAGTTACTCTGAGTGTAGTTCTCTGTAACTGTGAAACTGGCTTTGTAACTCAAAAACTTGAAAATGCTTTATGATACTCTTAAAATATCTGTTGGTGTTCTTGATTTTTAAGTCATTGCTTCTGTAGTGGTTCCTCTTCTTCCTGAATTCTGATATTTACATTTTCCAGTTTGGTAGTCGTTGTTATCTTCTCTTTTTCTTTCTTTTTGGAGGGTTGGGGTGGGCAGCTGGGCAGGCACCACTGCTGTTGTGTGGGATCAAGGTGAGTGGATGTATGCCATATCTGAGATCCCTATAGTCCTTGCTCCTGCAGAGCAGCAGCGGTACCTGCCCAGCCTCTTTCCTGGTGCACCATGCCATTCCACCTCCCTGCTGGATTCCACCTTGAGAATTTTGACTAACTGGCCGGGACTGACCTAGGGAATCCAGGACTGTCCTGGCCAAACCAGGACATATGGTCACCTACACTGTGGTGATTTTGAGTGCTCTGGTTGTGGGGTTGCAAATTTGGAGGGCTTCAAATTTATGTCTGTCTATTGCCTCAGTGCCCCCACCCTCTTTTGGTTTGTATGGGACCATTATTTCTCCCTTCTTCATCACATAATGCCCCTTTTATGACTATAACAATTGTTACATGAAAAGATAACAGCAAAAATACATGTAATACACTTCAGCTACAATCTAGTGCTAGTTAGAAGCTTTACACAAGGAGAAGATATTACTAATAACCAGTTATGCAGAAGATCACTGTTAGTGTGGTGATCAACTAACTAATCATCTCTTTATAACTTTAAAAACCATGAAGTGTCTGTAACATCATCTAGGATACCTTGGAAAGTGGGATGTAAACAGGAGGAATATTCTCTTGGATATAAAATGGGCCGAGGGGCCTCTCTCTAGTTCTCTTACATGACTTTGGCCAAATCATATAAACTTCATTGTCACAGTTTCCCTGAGGGTGGGTGGGTGTGTGTGGGGCAGTGGCGGGGAGGGGGGAGAGGGAACTTCACAAGGATGTTGAGGAAGAATAATTTGTTAATGTCTGTTTTACTTTTTAGGATATACAAATACCTTAAAGTGTAGCAAAAGTGTAGAGGACTAATAATGTTATATTTACTAATTTAATTTCTTAAGCAAGAAAAACAGAACTCACTGGAAAAATATTGCATAAATATTTTACTGCAATATTTTTTTTCCTCTTGTATGTCTGTGATTTATATATAATATTACTTGTTTTGTTTTAAAAGAAGAAAATCTTTGTATGTATTCCCAGTCCAATGATTTATTTGTCCAGCAGCTGAACTCTCAAACTTTAATAAAACCTGTGCTTTTAAAAGTAAAACAGATCTCTCTTATTTAGGGCAGGGCTGAAAACTGGTGGCCTACAGGGCCCTGCAGCTCTCTCTTCCACTGCCTTGTGGTAGAGGGCTGTAGCGGGGACCACACACTGCCTATGCCACCTGCACAGCACAGAGGTCTAGCACAGCGTATGGCTTAGGGCCACAAGGAAGATGCACAGCCCTGGTTTAGTGGGGTTTTGTGCCTGTGACGGTCAGGGAAATAAACAAGTAATGAGGATTCTTTTTGGGATATCTTTTGTTGCTCCACCTACATAAGTGAGAACAAAATTAGGCAAGGTTGTGGTCCCAAACAGCCCTGTGATATGAAAATGAGGTGAAAACCTTTCCTAGAAATTTATCCTGTGGTATTATTGATTAAAAAAGCTATAGAAATTTTCACCTGCAAGAGTGTGCGAGTATTCAAATGTTTCATTACAATTACTGAATGTTCTTTTCTCTTATTTTTGTAATCAATTGACCAAACAGACTATTTTTAATTGAGCAAATTATTGAATGTGATAGATGCTTTAGATCCTTGATTCATGATGATCTGTAGGAAGAGACTAAATGAATGAATCTGGTTATGGATACAATGCATAATAGGCATCTGTCTTAATGTGCTTTAGGAAATCCTTTATACTAGGTAATCCTCCTTGTACATGCCTTGGAAGTTAATTCACAGTTATGAAAGCATGGGATGTCAAGAAGCATTTATTTCTGTATTTATCATGACTATACTTGACATGCTCTGTCATCTTTCTGCTTTAACATTTGAGGCATTTTATGAAAGTGAAGCCTGGTCTTGCTTTGACAATTTAGTATAGCAGTTAATAGGTTATTCCCAGAAGAAAATTGACTTTCTAGTTTAGTTTAATCAGTAAGCATTTACCTTTTAAATCTTTATGTTAAGTTCAGGGTTGTTTGTTTATTTTTATCATGGATTATGTTTTTTGTTTTAACTCCAAGTCAAGGATATATCCCAGGGTCAATGAGTGCTGATACAGTAGAATCATAGAAAAATAGGGCTGGAAGTTACCACTGCATTTATTTAGTCCAACCCCCTTCTCAAGGCAGGATCATCTCTATCCAAACCATCCCATACAAGACTTTGTCTAACCTATTTCTAAGTTCTAGCCAACCCTGTCACATAACTCTGAGGCATATTGTCCAAAGACTCCAAAATCACCTTAACCTGCAACAGGTACACTGGAGGAGGAGAGCTGTTGTGTACCACCTCTGCAAGGGTTGTTAAAATTCACTGAAGAGATCCAAGGAAGAGGGCCTTACCCTTCACTACAAAGGAAGGCAGAGACCCCCCACAGTCCATGTCAGTTTGACCAGGGAGTAAAATTCATTCCTGATGCCAAATATGGCAGTTGATTGGATCCTAAGCCAATGGGCAAGACCCTCTAACCAGAAACTTTGACACACACCAGTCAGAATCCCTACCCTTGGCTACAGCCAACACTAAATGCTTCTGTGTGCCCAGAGAACACTGAAAAGAAATTGCAGAGCCTTAATATTAAGAGTCTTGGGTAGAACAAGAACCCAGTACTAATATTTAATAAACACAGTAGTAGCATACTACGTTTAGAGGCATAGTGAATTCAAAGGAGCTCTTAAAAGCAAACACAGTTACCACTACAAACACCCATGTATCCCAAAACATATAAAATCCTATGATTTTAGGACTGAGGTCTAGAGCTGTGCGAAACTTTGGGTGTTGATTCGATTCGGAGGAGATTTGGCCAGATTCGGTGGCTGAATCTCCAAATCTGAATCAAATCAGGGGACCAATAAAAAAGGTCCAAATCAATTCAAAGGTCTTTGGAAAAAATTCAGAGGTCTTTGATGCTTCAGATAGTTCCCTCCCGCTGCAGCAGGGAGCTGGAGCTGGAGTTGGAGTTGGTAAGTAGGGGATGGGGGAGGAGGGTCTAAAGGAGGGGAGAGGGGATCATGGGGGGACCCCTGCCAGGCCCCATCCTCTGCCTGCTCCCCCAGCCTCCCCCAACCCTTGGATCTTTGAAAACTCTTGGCGCTCTGGTGTAGTGCCCGAAGACTGGAAGAAGGCCAATGTGGTGCCTATCTTCAAGAAAGGGAGGAAAGTGGATCCGGCTAACTATAGGACCATTAGCCTGACATCTATCCCGGGGAAGATCTTAGAAAAGTTTAATAAAGAGGCCATCCTTAATGGACTGGCCGACGCCAACATCTTAAGGGATAGCCAGCACGGGTTTGTTGTGGGTAGGTCTTGCTTGACCAATCTCATTTCCTTCTACGACCAGGTGACCTATCACCTGGACAAGGGAGAAGAGATTGATGTCATATATCTTAACTTCAAAAAAGCCTTTGACCTGGTTTCCCATAATCACCTCTTAGAGAAACTGGCCAATTGTCGCCTTGGGTCCTCCACGATCCACTGGCTGGAAAATTGGCTCCGGGGTCGGACCCAGAGGGTAGTAATTGATGGAAGTCACTCATCGTGGTGTCCTGTGACCAGTGGGGTCCCCCAAGGCTCTGTCCTTGGACCCATACTGTTCAACATCTTCATTAATGATGTGGACACTGGAGTCAGAAGCAGACTGGCCAAGTTCGCCGATGACACCAAACTTTGGGGCAAAGCATCCACACCAGAAGACAGGCAGGTTATCCAGGCTGACCTGGACAGGCTCAGCAAGTGGGCGGACGAGAATCTGATGGTGTTCAACGCCGATAAATGCAAGGTTCTCCACCTTGGGGAAAAAAAACCCGCAGCATCCTTATAGGCTCGGCAGTGCTATGTTGGCTAGCACTATGGAAGAAAGAGACTTGGGGGTCATCATTGACCACAAGATGAACATAAGCCTGCAATGCGTTGCGGCGGCTAGTAAAGCGACCAAAACGCTGGCTTGCATCCATAGATGCTTCTCAAGCAAATCCCGGGACGTCATTCTCCCCGCATGATCAGAGGTCAGGGAAGCAGACCCTACGATGACAGGCTGAGAGCCCTGGGGCTGTTTAGCCTGGAAAAGCGCAGGCTCAGGTGTGATCTGATGGCCGCCTATAAGTTTATCAGGGGTGACCACCAGTATCTGGGGGAACATTTGTTCACCAGAGCGCCCCAAGGGATGACGACTAGGTCGAATGGTCATAAACTACTACAAGACCATTTCAGGCTGGACATAAGGAAGAATTTCTTTACTGTCCGAGCCCCCAAGGTCTGGAACAGCCTGCCACTGGAGATGGTTCAAGCGCCTACGTTGAACACCTTCAAGAGCAAACTGGATGCTTATCTTGCTGGGAATAGTGAGGGTTTCCTGTATACTCTTTCCTTGAGTATGCATGTTTGACTGAAGACCTACCACCTGCAGTAGAGGCCCTAGCTTTCTGGAGAGGAGGGAGACAGACTTTCCTCTGTGGCTGTAGGGGACAAGACTAGGAGCAATAGCTTCAAACTACAGCAAAGGAAATTTAGGTTGGAGATTAGGAAGAATTTTCTGACTATGAGAATGGTCAAGCACTGAAAAAGGCTATCTAGAGAAGTTGTGGAATCTCCATTCATGGACACTATAAAGAGTAGGTTAGACCAATACTTGGATGGAATAATTTAATCAGGGGTGATCCTGCCTTGAGTAGGGGGCTGGACTAAATGACCTTGTAAGGTCCCTTCTATCCCTACTTTCCTATGATCCCAGAAGTCACACAGCCATAAGCTTAAATTGCTTGACTCCATTGAGTCATGGAACCTCATAAAGTGCTCAGTCTTGCCAAGTAGTAATAAGTCAGAATGAGTATCAGTACAAGCCACAGTCTGGTGATATTCCAGAGGATGCCTGCTATATTAAAATATTGTGCAAATTTTGATAGATCAAGTTGGAGAAACATGTAAGGGAGGGGGAATAATAGGAGAGCAAATATGTTTATAGGAAGAAGTTTAAAATGGCAGAAAAACAAGATGAGAAGGAAAAAAAGAAAATAATTGAAAAGTTTACTGTACCAAATTATGGTATTCATGTTAGGTGCAAAATCTTCCATCAATGTATGGTGAGGGGAAACCCCAGAAAAAGAGAAAACTATCTTGGGAACCATCATAATATTGCATGCTAAGATGAAGATGGCATCTTTACTGATCACTAAAAACTATCTTTACTGACAGCTTTTCATTGCAAAGTATAAACCTAGCTGAGTCATTTAGTCCTCTAATGCCACAAATATTTAAGAGACAGACCAATTGAACTGAAACTAAAAATATGACCCTAGGGCTGTCTCACTTTTTTAGGCCTAATTTCTGTGAAAGCTGGGAGTGATTATCAGAAAGTACAAGGTTTAGAAGTGCTTGGGCATTTGAAATTAAGTTACTATTTTGCATGTAATAAAAGACTTCCTTTTAATTTTTATTTGGAGGGGGGAGAAGCAGGAGGGGCTATTGCATTCACCTAGGTAAAAATGAGAAGGTATGCACATGGTTATTGTTCTCACTCTTCCAGCTTTGCTGCTATTTGAGACTGGCGATCTTCATACTATACTTAAATGGCATTTTAAACTATGCTGTAGAGTAGTGAAAGGAACTCCTTGCTCTCTC
>NW_005842082.1:779086-791938 GCF_000455745.1 Alligator sinensis | reverse complement strand
CCACATTTGCCAAATGCCACCCCCGACTCCCACCCCCAAAAAAGTAATGTAGTGATGGGCAAATGCCAGTAAGTGCACGGGCAGATCTAGAATTTTGAAAAGGGGGGTGCAGATGGTGAGGTGCATCATCACATATAAAATGACACATTTTTCTTTAGTTAAAAATAATGTAGGAGCTTTACTGGCATGATTGGGGCTTAGGGCTGTATTATTGGAATGAGTTAAAACCAATCTGAAGGCTGTGAAATAGGAGCTTCACTACCAGGAGCAGCTAACAGGCAGCAGAACTGCAGAATAAAGGATAGCTTGGTAGATCAACAAGATTCTTAAAAAGACCATTAACACCTGTGGAATGAAGAGTTTAGAAGGGATCAGGTACATTATAATGAGCCATAAATTCAGGCGACTCCCTCAGCACTGCCTGACTAGAAATGCTGCAGCCATCAGTTTTAAACTTGGGGTGAAGCAGGAATCAAGTGGGGGAGTGGGGGGGTAGGGTGATGTGCACCCCCCTTGGATCCTCCCCTGAATAAGTTTACCCAAGACTTGAAAACTTAAGAGTAACCTAGGCTTGTTCTGAGTCCATGCCAAGTAATGTCTATGTTACACTTTTTCAGCATTTGTCATGTATAGAGTGGAAATGAGTGGGTAGGGCATGTTTCCATGGAAGTGTTCCTTTGCACAGTTGGAGGTAGAATAGCTGTGCAGGTGCTTTGCTTTTTCTTGGGGGAGCTCTGCTGTCTATGCCATCTGCTCACTTTAATAAGTGATTGTAATAAGCCTGTACATACTTTATTTATAGTGGGCACCCAAAGATGATATTACATGTTCTGGTGAGACTATCCCATTGAGAATATAAACTTCATTAGGAAACTATTCTTACCTTGCAAGGATTTAGAAAATGTGGAAGGAAATATTTGTAAAAATTCCCTAAGATGTGTCCTAGCTCTTTCATTAGGTATTTCACTATATAAATACCTTTCTTTTTATAATGGGAACCTCAGCCTGAGACACTCAGGTATCTAAGTTTTCCACCAGGTATTCTAAACAGGTTTCTTAAATTAGTTTGCATAGGTTATGCCATTCTAGTCATTGCTCGATGTGAATGCCACTTTTGCCTGGCTAGACGTCTCTTACAAAAATATGTTTTCTCCCCACACAACTTTTAGGGGAGGGAGAGCTTTTAAGTGGAAACACTGCACAAGTAAAAAAAGAGATTTTTAAAACAAGAATTAAGGGCATATGCTTTTCCAACCAATCCTGGGAGCTCTTACCCTATTCTAAATAGTAGGAGGTACATTTTTTTGTTTTGTTTTTGTCCCTCCCTCCTCCTCCCTCCTTCTCCTCCACTTCTTCAGGGAAGTAGTACGCACTTGAATTCTACTCCATGTCTAATTCAGAGGGGTAGCAGTGGTACCTACAGTTTTGGTTTGGAATATATCTTAGAGGAAACTGACATTTTTATGCAACTTTAAAAGAGGAATGACATGTTCAGTTGAATAGCCTGCCAGAAGAGGGAAGTTCATTAACACAAGCTCTAAATTTCGTTGGGGCCTTCCAGTACCTAGGTCCATAAGAATAAAAAAAATAACCCAAATATTTCAGCTATCCACATATGGAGGCAGTGAGATCTATCACTTCATTTGCAAAAATTGGCTGTAGAAATCTGGGCATTATCTCTGATGTTGAAGCTATATAAATTGGTCTGTGCAAATAATTATTTCTCAAGACCCATGAAGCTTGAAGAAGAGTAAAATGTACCTCATTGCTTGACCTCTAGATCCTTCTCCCCTTGTTTCTTTGTATAAGAGTTGTGATGGTTACAAAAGAGAACTGTCTTTAGTGCAACAAGCAACTCTTTTAACATTACACACACACACACACACACACACACACACACACACACACAAATGTCATTTAAGATTAGAAGCAAATTTCTAAAAGACACGTCTTCTTTTTTCCCATTGCAAAGAGAATTTGATGTATTTTTTCACAGTGAAAATAAAAGAGGAATTTTTTTTTAATATTGGGTTGTTCTGTGTTAGGTGCTTTCAGGAAGCATTTTTATATGATGATTCATTATTTTGTGTTCATTACTTGGAAATCATAGCAGTTTTGTATCAGTGAAACAGAATATATTAACAACTAAAGCTTCAAGATCAACAGGCCTCTACCTGAACTTATTGCCCTATATAGATAGGTTTTTTTTGAGGATTCTGAAATTAAAATATGACAGCAGTGGCTAAGTCTATAATTTTCATATGCTGAATCACATGGGCGACTGGTGCTGCCTTAGTCAGGGGGAACACGTGCCCCCCTGCAACCAGTCCCACCGATGGGAGGGGTTCCCCTGCGGCTGATCCTGATGACCGGGGCAGGGGGTCCACCGCAGCCAATATCATTTCCCAGGGGTCCCCCCACGGCTGATCCTGTGATAGCCAGTCACTGTGGCCGATCACTGTAGCTGCTTCTGGGAGTGGCTGTGGCCACTTCTGGTAGTGGTGGCAATGATTGGTCGACCCTTGCAGGGGAGGCACCAGCGCTCCCACCTGCCCCCCCTTCCCATCACCTAAGTGGTAAGCGCAGCTGATCAGGGGGTGCACCAGCGCTCTCAGTGGGTTCACGTTCACTCCTGTGCACCCCTATGCATTGCCACTGCTGAATCATTTATAATAGTTTTCCCTAATAAGAAGGGATTTTTTAGTAAAAGAGAAAGTTCTAAACCTAAAATGATTCATGTTATGAGAAACATCGCAAAATGTAGTGATGGTTAGACATAGATGCATTAAGAGATGTTTCAATATTAATTTCAGCAGGCATAAAAGTAATTCAGATTAAAAAGGAGGAATGGGAGGCGTGATAACTTTGGTATAAAAATCTGAGACAGACTATTTCTGAATCCTCATGAGAGAGCATCAACTATTACATATGTTCTGTGCATTCTTCTAAAAGTGGTCAGATTTTTTTTCTTGAGGAAAATCAACAAACATTTTAGACCTTTTTTTGTTAATGCATATACATTACATTGAGTTATTGCATTTGTCTTGCTCCTAGGGGACAAAAATGCACTAAATCAGAGAAAGCCAGACCATTTTTAGAACCTGTCTTTGTAAGGTTTGAAAGCTTACTGAAGCTTGGACTAACAACTGAGGAAAGCATCCAAATACAGCATTCAGTCTGTGGAATAAGTCTCAAACAACAGCATAATTGGCTTCCACAGCAAGGTCTGTCAGCCTGTTTCCATGCTTGCATAGAGGCCCCACTGTTATAAAGGAAGTATTTAGTTTAACCTCCATGCCACTGACTTCCCTGGCTTAGCTGCTAGGCAGACTACATACAATTAATACAACTGAATAAACTGTGGAGCAAATTGCTCTGCAGTAAACTACTCCCAAGTGTGGCATCTACATGTGCACACAGGACAGCAGCAAATTAAGCTGGGGTGGAGCAGTTTAGGCCAGGGTTGCTCCTGCCTTGTTCTGCTCCCCTGCAGGAGCCAGGGGGAGGTCCAGGCTCTAGCTGCAGCTGCCTGGGAACTAGCCTGGGGCTGGCAGGGGCCACTGGGATCAGACCCAAGCTCCAGTTTGAGGTAACAGTGTGGCCCAGGATCAAGCAGCAGCACCAGATTGGCAGGGGACTTGGGCGGGGGGGTAGGGTTAGGCAGTGGGTGGCTGCATCAGATGGTCACGAGCCTCCTGCAGCTGCTGAGCCATGAGGCTAGGCAGCAGGTAGGTGTGTGGCCCCCTGCTTGGTGGGTTGATTGAGAGCAATTTACTCCTGGGTTAGTGTCTACACATGTATTGCTGCACAGTAAATTACTCCACAGTAGCATAGTACTCCTATTTACACTTACTATCCCACTGCAGAATTTATTAGTTTCCTGAAGCCTAATAGCACCCTACGTGTAGATGCAAGATGTTTACTGCAGAGCTAATTAGGCAACTCTGCAGTAAACGTCTCATGTAGATGCACCAGCAGTCAAATAACTTGCATAACTGCATACAGAAGAGTTCTGAATTAGTAAAACAGAAGCATATATCACCGAGTGAAGGATTAGGCTCCTTAAACTTGGTTATGTTGAAGAAATGTTCAGTTCCCATGTACTCACTAATAGTAAAAAAGAATGTACCTTTTACAAACATCTGACACTTCTATCCATCATGGTCACTTTCTTTTTGTCCTGAGCAGAGACTTCTCTCCATTCTTTACATCTAATTAGCATCTGACTGTCTTTCTATTTAGTATCGCAGCTCTCTGAGGGTCCCTTCATACACATCTACTGACGTAAGTTGTAGCCTATGGAAGCTCATGCCTCTCTGAGAATGAGTTTTTCTATAAGATGCCATCCTGGCCTGCATTTTTCCATTGCTTAGTGAACCTTCACTGTCTAAGGCCATATATATATATATGTATATATATATATATAACACTCCCCCCACACCTTTCCCTCCCTGAAATCTCATGTAGTTATCTGGTTCAACTGCTACACAATTCAAAACATACAATACCTACTATATTTATGGTAGCCATCTTTGAAAAAAAACAAAGGTGGTTCTGCTTGAGACTTTTGACAATCACTAGACAATTATTTCAGAAAGAGACAGAATAGACTGGTGGTCATAACACAGGAAAGAAAGTAGAGGCAAAAAGTACAGGAACCATGTCTCTACAATTGAATACATCAGACTCGGAAGATCCAAAATGGGGGCAGTTATGGAAAAAGATCTTAAATAATTGTCACATCTTCAGGGTGTTTTTTCCATTGGGTATGGCAGCCCTTGAAATTCTCTTTGGGCTCCTATATACGAGCAGCTAGGCAGAGTGGAAACAGACTCAATTAATTAAGTCTGCTGGACTGCAGTAATTACTGCAGTCTAGCAACCTCTAATATCTTGTGTATCAGTGTCCCCAAACTTTAAAAATGGTGGCAGGGGCACTTTTATCTAAAGCTCATTTGATGCTCATTCGATGAGCTTTAGATAAAGTGGCCCCACTGCCATTTTTAAATGTGGGGATGCTGATACACAAGATGCTCCAGCTGCTTTAATTAGATTGGATCTCAGAGTCACTCTAAGTTCTCTGCTCATTCCCAGAGCACATGTATAAATGGCCCTTGTTGCACTTGGAGCAGGAGTGTGCAACCTGACCTTGAATTTGAACCCTGGCTGAAGAAAGTACTTCTTATCTCCCTCCCTTCCCAATGGCCAGTTTATCTCTCTCTAGAACCAATCATCAATAGACATCACTAAAAGTACCTAAAACTAAATGTAGGAGTGGAGTAAAATGTGAGAGAAAAGGTATCATAAAGTAAAATGGATGTTTTGCAAGACACATGAACATTTCTCCTAATCTCTCATCATGGAGTATTCAAGTTTTTTAATGACTTGGTGGGTTTTGTAAAAATATTGAAAGGAGAACTAATGATTCTCATTTTGTTCAACATATTTCAGTTTTTCTTTGAAAATTCAGAATTTTAATTGTTTATTAAAAACTTGTTTTTAAAATGTTTACACTTTCCCTTGCCTCCCTTTCATACTTTTCTGGTGAAGGAGGAGAGGGAAAGGAAAGTTAGGGAGCAGGGTCACTGTCCCCTTCACCTTCCCCCAAGGCTGCACGTTTGTGTGCATTACTTATTGGGTGCATCCACACATGGAATTAATGCAAAACAATAAACTCCAGTGCATACCATGCTGGAGTTTATTGCTCTTAGTCACCACATCTTCATGCGTGCCTGGGACTGCAGAATGTTAAGTTGGAGAAGCCCCAGCTGGCAGGGGCCCCAGGTGGTCAACCTGCCAGCCTGCAGCTGCTCTGACCTGGGTCAGTGTGTTTCAAAGGAGCTGGCTGGGGCACAAGGGTGCTTCAGTGCAGGGCTAGCCAGCAAGTAGCCTCACATTGAAGCACCCTCATGTCCCAGCCAGCCCATCAGCATCTACATGTGTGTTGCTGCGCAGCAAAGAACTCTGCTGCAGGATAGTACTTGTATTTGCATGTACTAACCTGCAGCATAGTTAATTAGTTTCCTGTGGCCTAATAGGGCTGCATGTGGAGACATTGAGACTTTATTGCGGAGCTAAGTAGGCAACTCCGTAGTAGAGGTCTCGTGTAGATGTGCCCCCTGAGTGGTACTTAATTTTACTTTCTAATAAAGTTGTTTTAATATTTTCCTGTGGTATAAGCGTAGATAAGTGTGTGTGTGTGTTTCCTTCCAGCCCAAACCCCTTCTCTTACTTTTTCTGCATTTATGCTAGGGGATGGATAGATTGAAACTTAAGTGACTAAATTTAAAAACAAATACACAAATATTTTCTACCAAGAAACGAGTTATCTACTTTGCTATCACAAATGTAGTGCAACACAAAATCTGTTTTTGGTTCATCTTGTGCCGTATAAACATATCCTGATAAAACTAGGTTCTTTGCCCTGCCACAGAACTTTTGTGTAAGTTTGGACAAGTCACTTAATCTCTTTGCCTTTTAGTTTTCCATCTATAAAATGAGGATAGTACTACTCTTCTACCTTGTGTAGAGGGTAAACACATTAAAGGGTTTACTGAAACATGTTAAAGCATCTATAGACGTTTCATAGAAATGGAGGCTGTATAAAATGCCTTGGCATTTTTATACTGTAGTTACAGAAGTGATTATAGTGTAATGTGGAGCTGGCTTTAACTAGTTAAAATGTTCATTTGTAGCCACTGCTTCAGAGCTCAGGGGAAGATAATTTAACCTGAACAGGGACATACTATCTTATAAATGGGATGTTTTTCCCCTACCTTTTGAAGAAGATACACTGTTTATGCCATATCACTGAGGCAGTAAATAAAACATGTAGATTTTATGTGCCATTAATAGTTCAACAGCATTTTGAGTGGAAGCTACATGTAAAATTATTTCAACCAGAAAGAATATTGGATTGGCTTTCAAAATTCCTTATCATGTATACTAACTCACTCAAATTAATTTATCCTTGCTAATGTAAAAAACAGAAGCTTGACTTTTTATGGTATGTTGGTAATCAGCACCGTAATTCACTGAAAGAAGAGACAAGTGAATAACATACTTTCAGGGATGCAAAAGAAAGTTTGGAAACTTCTCAACAAGGGAAAAAGTCATACAAGAAAAGTGCTGTTTTTTTCTTCAGATTCTAGCTACAAGAAGTCACCCTTTGAATATATATGTATGATACAAGAATATATTGCATGCAAGCATTGCTTTTTAATAAGAATTCAATTATATTTGTAGATTGTGTAGAAGGAGTAAATTCTTGTTAGCAACTCCTATTCTGTTTCCGTTATGGTGGTTTACAGGGTAAACTTTTTATCAAAGCGTGTATCATATTGTTTATAGCCAGAACTTGCTTACTAGTGTTTTGTAATTAGTGATATTTAATGAATATCCAAACTACAAAATATGAAGAAATACCTCCAATAATTTTTTTCTCTGCATAAGAGACAGCACTTCAGTTTGTGGTAGTAGACTTTGACATATCTGAAAGTTTATATGCTATTCAAGAGGATGATGTTATGCAGTATACATTCATTGTTCTCTAAACAGAGAGACTTAAACAACCTGAAATAATGGTGTGTTTTGTTTTAGTATTTTTAAGCCTTAAGATGTAGGAATGAAAATGTGCTGCTTGGTTGTCAAATGTAGAACCATGACTGCCAGAATTGTGTGTGGGTTTAAAAGGTCCCATGATACAAGACGTCTAATGACCCACACAGCTGTTGCATATTTTAAAGTGACAGCATTATGTATGGCAGTCTAAAACTCTGCAGGCATTTCTTACAGCCTGCATGAATTATACAGTAAAAAATTGGCAATCCTCAATTGGCTAATGTGACCATTATATAATTTGGAAAAAATTGTTGGAGTCCCTTCCATACTCCCATGTGAAGACTATTTTTATAAGAAATTACTAGGGAAAAAAGAAACGATACAAAACTATAATAATAATTATCCTTAAAATATTTAAAGTTTGCTCACTGTGATTAAAAACTCATAAAACTGAAATAGAGAGTAAAAAGAAAGCAAACTCCAAGACACAAAGGAAAGAGGGCACATAGGAAGTAGCATGTCAGAGGAAAGAAATGTCATGCTCACATTGGAAGTATCTTTCTAGACTAGAACAATGTCCTTAATATGTAACTCAATAGACTAGAGCAGTATCCTCAATATTTTTTCCCAGCATGCTTTTGCTATACTCACTAGTTGTACTTGCTGAACTACGACTATGATATAATTACATCAGTCTATTAACCCTAAAAATAAATAACTGGCATTTTTTAAATGAAGAAGGCAGGGTAGGTGTGCACCTTATAGACTAAGTCAGAGATGTAATATATCTGTGTGATTATTGTTGTTGTTGTTGTTGTTATATTAAAATAGCATAAGCTTTGGGACCAAGCTCACTTCATCAGCTATTATATCTTACATGAGTCATTCTCACTTTTTGATTGTTCATTTTCTTCCTTAATAATTCAACAATTTCAGTAATTTTGCAATATTTTTAACCATTTGTAGAAATGAGTGAGATTTTATTTTAGTTTTCTTTTAACTCATTCTTTTTAAAGTGATTTATTCCTATTCTGAATGTATACATTTTTAGGGGTTAAAAACTGTCAAATGTGAAATGAACTTGGAGGCTTAAATGTTTATTTTCAGACAGTACAAAGAAAACTCACTTTGTCCATACCATCTCTAGTAGTAATAAGTACTCTGGAGCAATTTTCATAGGGGATGAGGTGGGCTTAAGACAGATTTTTAAGAATATAGAAAGTTACAATCACGAAAAGTTAATTGAAAATAACCTGTCAATGACTATTAAAATGTTTCACTCTTAGTAGTGCTGGGGAAACTAAAAGCTGTATTAGTCAACTAGCAACTTGGGGTTTACTCTGAGCCAACTAAGGATAAAGAATCCATAAATACCTGCCCATTGTGATATACTTCGAACTGTAGCAGACCTACTAATGTAAGCTCTATACATGCTGAAGCTGTAGCCTTCTTCCTTCTTTACCATTCATGTGAAGTATTTTTTGTGGGAAGATGGGAGTGAAGGGGACAGTCTTTGGTAGTCTGTCTGTCTTTCATTTAGAACCAATTAAAAAAGGAGAGAATGTTACTGATTGCACTCCCTCCCACAGTTCTAGTGTCCTTTTTGTCAAAACACATTATACAATTCTTCTTGGTGGTCCAATTCACTCTGAGCCCTCTCTGCCCCACTTTGATATATTAGCTTGTGATATCTTAAAGAAGAGTAAAGTTCTAACAAATGATAGAGTCACACATGCTGTCAGCTCTGATAATCTGTTAGTGTCATACAGTTACTGCTAACTCTTCTCAGTGCATTTTGTCTTCTGGACTTTCAGTCTCTGTTCTATTGTTATTTCTTGTCAGCCTTTTTAAAATCAGATCAACCATTTTATTCACTGACTGACGGGTATGAGCACCAAGAACTTTCTGATGCCATTCTCAGACTAAATAGCCCTGTTTCTGGATCTCTGAGTTTGCCTTGTGAGCCAGAAGCATTGTCTTTTACAAGTGTCCGCTGTGCTTTAATTTGGACAGATCAAATGTCACTAGAGGAGCAGAGCTGTGTTATGAAATGGAGACTTTTTTCAGGGAGGAGGGGCAAGCAGGAGTGAGAAGGCTGCCTAACCAGCATCCTCAAATGAATAATAGTATATTTATATATTTATATTATTTATGTGCAAACTTCAAACTGCATGCAATACAATGCAAACTGGAGCAACTGTTTATGATGGGGTTCCAATCTGAGCATTTAGCAGTGTTCTGTTAATGATGTTATTGAGAACTCAATAGGATTTAGGATCTCAACATGTCAAATCTGTCATAACTCAACACATAAAATGCTGTTTCTTTCTCTGGTGGTGTTAAAGTGCATATCTGCTCCGTTACTGTTGTTTATAAAAAATAATCAGGAAGTGCTATGCTACCTTGATCTCCAAGGCTAGGTACAGACATTAAAAAGGCCCAGGGCAGAATAGATCTAAAGGTACAGACAGAAGTATACCTCCTGGGTCTAACTTATGGCACTTCACAGAAAGTGCTATGAGTTAGACTGATTCTCCTGACCCCACAGATGTTAGCTGTTGGGTCAGGAAGGTGGGAGATCAAGCTCCAATTTGGAGCTGATCCAGGGTGAGAGGCTGCATCTCTGCATCCTCTTCCCCTAGCTCTGTCACACCTCTCCCAGCTCCCTTTCTGTCTCAGGATAGTAGAGGGAGAAGGTCAGGGGAGGTAGGTCCATTCTGGGGCTTGCCCAGTCTGTCCTTGGGAAGGCTCCATTCCACCCACCCCACCCTCCAGCACCGGCTGGGCAACCTCCAGAACAAGGTCCCTCTGATCCCATTTCTCTCTCCCCCTCCCTTCTGAAAACAGTGCCAGAAGAAGGACTGGGCTGCGTGCTCTTCAAGCACGCAGGCAGAAGTTTAATGAAGGCATTCCACTTTAGAAAGCCTTCATCTGAACCCTTCAGATTGATGTAGGACCAGGCCCTTTTAAAGTGCTTTCCAGCCATGCACTTATGTTTGGTCATGGCTGTAGAGTGCTTTCAAGGGGTAGATCAGGTGAAAATTGTTACTCATGTGTGGACATGAATTTGCACAGTTTTCTGTACTTGGTGTAGTTTAGATCAGTAGTGAACAGAACACATATTCACCCTTTGGTATGGGGGCAGATCTTAGGCCAGGTTCTGCCATTTTAAAACCAGTCAGTTTGCACCAAACTTCTATTCTTTTACAGGTATAGACTGGTTTATTATAATCACTTATACTGGTAAAAGTGTAATGTCTGTACCTGGTCCAAGAATGCGAGTGTCTGATGTCACACTACTTTGAGTGCAAGAAGGTGATAATACCAAACCTGGAAGACAAAGCAAACTAAACATGCAGGATGAGTATTGCTAGTTCCAAACATCCAAAAGCCATGAGCCAGCAACTCCCCAGCCTCCCTTTCCTCTTTCTCTACCTCTACCCCATGTTCCTTCTTTGCAGAAGTTGGGATATTCAAAATAATTATATTTTAAGTATATTTAAATTCCTTTTACTTGCCTTCTGTTTCTTTCTTACACAGCCATTAAAGCTAGTAACTAATTTTATTTTTGAAAAAAAAAGCTGATTTACCATTTATCATTTAACTCATATATCACAACACTCTTGGTTTAAAATAGCAGGTTGATAACATAGTTTTATAAAATTTATTGAAATCATCATCAACAATATTACGATGTTACAAAAGCAGTGGTAAAACTCCCAAGAAGGCCAGGATTTCAGCTAAGTTGCAGGGACATGTCAATTACAAACCTTGGTGTTTAAAGTGACAGAAGACTTGAATTCTCAGATGGAGATATGCTTCTTCGCTATTTCTCTGTTTTGGCTTGGAAAATAAAAAGCTGACATTGGAAGTCAAATTTGAACATCATTTTCTTAATGCATGATACCATGCCAGTTCTGTGCCATTTAGACACAGCATCCTTTTTTAAAGTTCTATATTACACTGGGTTATTTTCTTTTTAAAGTTCAGGTGTCCTCTTGTAGTGTGATTCATCATTCCTGTTGCCTCCCAAGTGCTAACTGAAGCTTCATTGATTAATCCATTAGCATTGACTTATTTCTTTTTTCTTAAATTCTGATGCATGAATTGTACTGCGATATGATAATCTATCTTCAGGTCATACTGGAGTTAGCCTGACATTAAATCCTTTTCTATTAAGTGCTGATGTCAATACTGAGCTCTAATAAAAATATAATTAATTTGAATCAGAATTATTTTTAGTCCCAGATATTTTGCAATGGGTCCCACACGCAGAATTACCTTTTACATTTATAAGAGGCCTGTAAATAATTTTACAAAAAATTGAAGTCATGGATTTAGTCCCATAATAATCAGAATAATAATTATTTTTGCAATAATATAGTATTAATATCTCCCATATGCCACTCATTTTGAGGGAAGTCATTCACTGAAGTCCAAAAGATAAGTGTTGTTTTTTTTTTGTCAAAAATAGATTACATTAAAAAAAACCCATGAAACTAAAATTGTGTGAAGAGGTGATCATAAAACAGGCAATCATTTTTCTGTGATGAGTGCCTGGAAGCCCAGAAGTCAAGAGTTCAAAGCCATAGCAGAAGCGCTCACAGTATGGCCCTGTCAGATTCCAAGGTATCTGTGAATTTTGCTAAATACCTTGTCTCTCACATAAACGAGAATGGAAAGGATTTTTCTGCAAAATAATCTCAAATTCTTTTGTTTGAAAAAAATGAAAATCAAAATGGTCCAAGCAGAGCTGTTATAATAACACTGTACACTTCTTGCAAGATTATTTTTTTGACCATCCTTATTTGGGGTTTTATCACAATTTGTGTCCCAGGCTTGTGGCTTAGGTGACTGTAACTTTTTTCTCTCGTGCAAAGGGTAAGGACATATGGTACTAGATAATAGGCTTGTATGAAGTGGCTAGTATTCACTTTGGATTCGGATTTGGCCGATTCAAGGGAAAGTGATTTGATTTGGTGATTCAAATCACTGTCCCAAATCAATTCGGCCGAATCCAACTCGGAGACTTGGCTGCAGCTGAATCAGCTGAATTTCTGAATTGGCTTCACCCCCTGCCCGGTCTCCATGGCTGCCCCACTCTCCCAACCCTCCCTCCCCGCCCCCCCACATGGCCGCTCCACCTGCCCCAGTTCCCAGCCTTTACAACAACAAAAAAGCCCTGACCCACTGGGTCCTGCCAGGGGCAGTGGGGTGGGGGGGTGGTCCTACTGCCCCACGCTGCATGGGGGGCTCTGCCACAAGCTCCTAGAAGCCCCAAGGCCACTGCAGT
>NW_005842082.1:777343-779069 GCF_000455745.1 Alligator sinensis | reverse complement strand
CCCCCCATGGTCCCCTCCCTCCTCCTTCAGCTCCCCCTCCTCCACCCCCTATTTACTAGCATGGAATCTAGATCTAGCTTCTTGGGGCAGCAAGCAGGGACTGCCTGTATTGCTGAAGCATTCGGAATCTTTACCAAATTGATTCAGACCTTTTACTTAGTCTCCTGATTCAATTTGGATTTGGAGATTCCGCCACCAAATCAGGCCAAATCTCTTCCAAATTGAATCAGGACCCAAAGCTTTGCACAGGCCTACTAGATACTTTACGGACAATAACATGGGGTTGCAGCCTGAAGTAGCACTTTAGTTTTCTTTCTGTTTGAAAAGTAATCTGCTGATATTCCTCTTAGTTTGGCCTTGTGGGGTATGAGTGAGCTTCATATATTTGTAGCAGCCTTTAAAAAATGGACCCACCTGAACAGAATGGGAAGAGCTGCCTGGCAAAGAGACAGAGTTTGTCCCAGAGGGGACACTGTATGCTCTGAGGGCAAGTGAAGCCATTTGGGAGCAGCCCTGTTGGAAGTGAGAGGGGTTATGTAACCCCAGCAAAGTTTTGAAAGAGAGCCGTTAGCAAAAGCCCAGGAAGGGCCCTGAGCCAGGATTGGCTGAGAGGCTTGGATAAAAGGGGGAGCAGTTTTTCCCGTGAGGGGGAACAAGAGAGAGAGAGGGGGCTGAGGGACAGGCTGGAGACCGGACTCAGGGTCTCAGCACAGTGGTCTCTTGGAGAGCCCCTGAGAGAGGCCTGCAGGAGCAGCAGTGGAGAAGCTGCGGTGGCAGGATCAGGCAGGGACTGCTGGGGTGGAGAATCCAAGTCTGGAGAGACCTGACTGCAGCCAGTGTGGCTGGGTGAGCACAGCAGAGCTGGGGCGGGGACTGCCAGAGTCTGCCCTAGTTTCCCTGATGGGTGAGGGGCCCCAGGGGCAGGCAAAGCCCAGGGAGGGGCTGCAGTTGCAGGGGCTGTGAGGCTGTGTGGGGCAGGAGGGTTGCTATAGCCTGCAGCCCAGACACTGCTCACAGCAGAACCAGGGAAGGCTGTCTTGCAGGAACTGTAGAGGAGCTGCTGCTTGCTGCCCAGAGACCCCAGGAGCACAGAGATGGACACCAGTTCAGGGAGCGTCCACAGACCACGTGCAGGGACACAGACAGTCCCGCTCCCTGAGATACCACACCAGGGGCAGTGCACACGGGATCCCCAGTACACCGTGTGCAAGTGAGAGACTGTAAATAAGTTCTTGAGGGTTTATTAGACAGTATATCACTGTGCTTATTTAATGATAATTTATGTTGTAAATAATTAAATCCTGTAAATAGTTTGAAATTGTCTGCAAGGGTGTTTGATTGTAAGGGGAGGCTCTCCACTCAGGGGCACTGCAGCAGCTTCCCAGGGGGGCTGGGCAGGGCTACCGGCTACCAGGTACCCCAGGATCCCATTATTCAGGTGAGGGAGCATGTAGTGTTGTGCCCAGGGTTACATTGTGGGGGCTTGTCCGGGATTTCTGGCTCTGTACCCATTTTAACGGGTGCCATGTACCCGTAGCTGAGCGTCTCCCCCACCTTGCTGCAGGCTTGTGTTTTTGTTTTGATTTGTTTGTCGCAAATAATTTTTCACTCCATTGTGGGAGTGTTGGTGTGAGGGTTCTCAATTGTTATGGCCATGGCCGAGCTTCTGCAGTGGTGCATGGAGTTGCAGGTGAGCCCAGGGAGGGTGATTGTGATTACCAACATC
>NW_005842082.1:734322-777130 GCF_000455745.1 Alligator sinensis | reverse complement strand
CGGTTCCTCACCCAGACTCTGGAGGGGAATCCGAAGAACCCCCCTCCAGAGGAGCTGAAGACTCTGTGCCAGCTGCCCCAGGTGAGAGTGGGGTGGGCTTCAGAGCACCAGATCCAGAGTGGGCAAAGGCATTGGGAAAAGCCCTGAAGGAGGCACTCCAGCCATCACCTGAGTCGGTTGCCTACAAGAGGCTCCGCATATTCTCAGGGAAGGACCCACTCCCCCCAGGGGAAGAGACTTTTGAGCCTTGGCATTCCCATGTGACGAAGACTTTGGCCTCATGGGCAGTCTCAGAAGAGGAGAAGCAGAGGCAGCTGCTGGAGAGTCTCTGAGATCCAGCTTTTGAAGTGGTTCAAATGATTAAGCAGGAGAACTCCAACATTTTGGTTCTCCAGTGTCTCGAACTTCTGTCTAGTGTCTTTGGAAAATCAGTGCAAGCCAAGGCTTTGTTCCTGGAATTTAATAGGACATACCAACAAAAAGGGAAAACAGCCTTGGCTTACATCCTGCGACTAGAGAGAGTGTTACAGCAGCTAGTAGCCCAAGGAGGACTCACTCGGGAGATGGCCAGCAAGGCTCGCTTGCAGCAGCCCCGGGTTGGAATGCTTTATGATGAGCAGCTGGTAGGGGAGCTCAACCTCACTGGGAGGAGAGAGAATCCCCCTACATTTGGGCAGTTGCTTAGGGAAATCAGGGAGGCTGAAAGCCTACAAGCTGTAAAGGCCTCCATCAAAGCGGTGACACCAGCGCCAGCCCGGGGATTGGCCGTGGCTCCGTGCCCACCATGAGCATTGGTTGTCGAGATGCTGAAGGTGCCTGACTTTGACAACGATGCCCCACAGCCACTAGTTGTGCTGCACCAGCAAGCCCAGGTGACACGGGGAAATCAACCCAGGGCCTCCCAAGTCCCACCGGCTATCAGGTCACAATGGCCTCACCAGCCTGAGGAGAGAGAGAAATTTTGTTACAGGTGCGGGGAAGACGGACATTTCAAGCGCCAGTGTACAAGTCAGGGAAACATGCCCTTGGTATGGCAGCGACTGCAGGCAACAAGGGAAGAGACGGGAAACAGTGGCGAGACCCGGGTAAAGAGCCGACCCAAGTCTCAGCTTCCCCCAGGCTCTGACAGTCCTGGAATCCCAGCTTTGTTTCCCCCAGGACTAGTTGGGCCTAGGGCAGAGGTCCCTGTGGTGATAGAGGGACGGAAGTGTATTGCTGTATTAGACAGTGGGTCACAAGTAACTATCATATTCCAGTCTTTCTTTGACAAGTTTTTGAAGCGTCTACCACTGCAATCACTAACTGGGCTGGGGCTATGTGGCTTAAGCCAAGAGTTCTACCCATACAGTGGGTACGTTACTGCCCAGCTAGAGTTCCCCAAGGAACTGGCTGGGGTATGCAAGTCGGCGGCTGTTACTGTGCTTGTGTGCCCAGATCCTAAGTGGATGCGGGGGGCCAATATAATTGTCAGAACCAACTCCAGTCTGTTCTAGGTGCTAACGCGATATTGTCAGCAAAAGGCTGGGAAGCAGTTTTTAACAGCTTTGCCCATGCATGCCCTTTGCGCTGGAGCATTATGCAGGCAAGACTCCTGAAAAGATGCCTGCACAAGGCAGACAGTTTTTACTCACTGCCCCTAAGGGCATTGCCCGGACCCATCACAAGAAGCTGGCTGTGGTAGAGCCACCTAAGAATTCTGGACCTTTAAGGCAGATGCTGGTTCCCAGTGGGGTAGTCGATATTGGATGGCAAGCTCCATCTTCAGTGACTGTATTAGTAGTGAACCCCACAGGAAAAGACATCACAGTGAAGCCGGGGCAATGTGTAGCTGAACTGGTTGAAGCAGAGGTAGCTGTATCGCCTACACAGTCTTCGCAAACCCAGGTTGTGGACCCTGCAAAGTTCAATTTTGGGAGCTCCCCGGTGCCAGCTGCTTGGAAGACCCGACTGCAGGAAAAGCTAAGTGCTCGAGGAAACGTATTCTCTGTGCATGAGTGGGATGTTGGGCTAGCTAAAGGAGTGGAGCATTCTATTTGGCTTCAAGACACCCGACCGTTTTGGGAGCATTCCTGATGAATTGCCCTTTCAGAGATGGAGGATGTGAGGCAGCACCTCCAGGAACTTTTGGACCATGGTATCATATCTGAGACACGTAGCCTATACGCCTCCCCAATTGTGGTAATGCGAAAAAAATCTGGCAAAATTCGGATGTGCATTGATTATCAAACCCTCAACAGCTGCACTACAATGGACCAATACACTGTTTGCCAAGTGCAAGATGCCCTTGACTGTTTGTTGGGAAGCCAGTGGTTCTCGGTGCTTGATCTGCGGGGCAGTTTTACCAAATTCTGCTGGCGCAAGAGGATAAAGAAAAAACAGCTTTCATCTGCCCACTGGGGTTCTACCAATTTGAGTGGATGCCCCAAGGGATCTCCAGTGCCCCCGCTACATTTCAACGGTTAATGGAAAAGGTAGTGGGAGATATGGACGTGACCCAAGTGCTGGTATACCTGGATGACCTCATAGTATTCAGGAAGATGTTAGAGGAGCATGAAGAGTGACAGTTGAAAGTCCTGGATCGATCGCAAGCTGCTGGGCTTAAGCTTGCCCTGGACAAGTGGCAGTTTTGCCAGACGTCAGTCAAATATGTTGGACATATAGTGTCCCAGGAGGGAGTCCGCACAGACCCCGATAAGATCAATGCCATGGCAACGTGGCCAAGGCCAAGGAACTTTCAGGAACTTAAGCGATTCTTCGGGTTTGCTGGGTACTATAGACAATTTGTCGAGAACTATGCCAAATTGGCAAAACCCCTAAACGACCTCACTCGGGGATATCAGGCGAGAAGGAGCCAGATCCAAAGTAAAGGAGCTCTGTCTAAGGCAACAGTAGGCAGGCCCCTGGGTTTGCAGGACCCATTAGAGTCATTTGGGCTGTGATGGGATGAAAATTGTGAGCAGGCATTCAGAGCCCTCATCTGGAGTTTGACATGTGCCCCGGTATTAGTTTGTGCAGACTCGCAACGGCCCTTTGTGTTGCATACGGATGCCAGCCTTGAGGGGTTAGGGGCTGTGCTATACCAAGAGCACCAAGGTGTCTCGGACGGCCAGGGCCGACTCGAGTTACGCTCGTACGTCAGGGCGGGCTGGTGAATGGAGAGGCAGACACAACTTATTGGTTGTAAAAAACTTTACTCACGCCGCTTGCAATCACGACGCAGGTGGTCCGGTCGTCGGAACAACCACACAAGTTGCTCCAGCTGGCGGGGCCCAAGCCACTTAATCCGTCCGCAATTCGAAGCCGGCGGGGAAAGGGGTACGTCGGGGTTGCGCTGGGTGAGGGGAAGAAAGATCGATAGGTGATCAGTCTATCAATCGGCAGCCGCAAGTCAGATAACTTCAGAGGCACTCTGCAGTGTGCTCAAAGCTCTTCGTTTTGGGCGGAAGTCGCGCAGAATTTTAAACGGCCAGCGAGCCAATTACTAGCCACCACGTGTGAATAATTTAGCACTGGCCAATAGCGGTGCACAAATTGGCATTTGAATAGCAGGAACTCTTTACACCGTGCATTTCTGTGCTGCAAAGAAGAAATGCATCCTGCAAAGGAAACTGCAAATTGGCGGGAACTCTCCTGCACGCAGGCTCTTAATTGCAGCAGAACACTCTGCCGTGCAAAGGAGCTCTCATGTGGCCAGGAAATTCCATAGTGCCGAGGCACAAAAAATCACTGGGTTGTGACACAAGGAAAATTAAAACCCGTTGCTTTTGTCAGCTGAGGTTTAGTAGACAGTGAAACTCAGTACCCGGCGCATAAGCTAGAGTTCCTCGTGCTCAAGTGGGCGGTGACTGACAAATTCAAGGACTACCTGTATGGGACCCAGTTTGAAGTTTGGACCGATAACAATCCGCTGACCTATGTGCTAACAAGTGCCAAGCTGGATGCAACAGGGCACCGTTGGGTGGCAGCATTGGCTGATTACCGGTTCAGCTTGCATTATAGAGCAGGGAAGAAAAACATAGATGCTGACGCTTTATCGCAACAACCATATAAGCAGGAGAGAGAAATAGTAACGGTGGATGAGGTTCAGAGCATCTGTGGTTTGGAGGAAAGAAAAACATCTGAGGCAGAGAGTCTACCTGACTGTGCAGCAGAAGTGCTGGGCCTGCCACCGGACAGTGTCTCACGGGCCACGGTGGGTTATGTGACTCTAGATCAATCGCTGCTACCACGACTCAATGCCATGGGATGGCGGCGAGCTCAAGAAGCTGACCCTGACATAAAAAAATTTTAGAAAAAAAGAAAAAAGGGGACTTGTCAAAGAAATACAAGCCTAAAACACTTGGTGGCCAACACCTCCTTTGTGAATGGCCCCGACTGAGGGTCGTAGAGGGAGTGCTGTATCGAATGGTAACCGCCCCAGATGGGGGCACTCGCAAGCAACTAGTGCTGCCCCAAGAATACCAGACACTGGCAATGAGAGCATTGTATGATGACCTCGGGCACCTTGGGGTCGAACGCACGCTGTCACTGGTTCGGGACCAATTTTATTGGCCTGGGATGGCCAGAGATGTCCAAAAGAAATGTGAAACTTGTGCACGCTGTGTGCAGCAGAAAACTTTGCCGACTAGGACAGCTTACCTGAACACCATCAGCAGTTCAAAGCCCTTGGAGCTGGTGTGTATTGACTTCCTAACAATTGAAACTGATCACAAAAACATCAGCAATGTACTAATAGTCACAGATCACTTTACCAGGTATGCCCAGGCCTACCCCACCAGGGACCAAAGGGCCACCACTGTGGCAAAGGTTTTATGGGAAAAGCACTTTGTGGTGTATGGCTTTCTGGAGTGGATCCACTCTGATCAAGGGCGAGACTTCAAAAGTCGCTTATTAAGAGAAACTTTCCAGATGGCTGGTATCTGGAAATCACGGACCACTCCCTATCACCCCCAAGGGGACCCTCAGCTGGAGAGGTTTACCCGGACTCTTCTTAATATGTTGGGTACACTGAGGAATGAACAGAAGAATCGTTGGAGCCAACACCTAGCTTTTTTGGTGCACGTGTACAACGCTACCAGAAATGATGCCACCGGAGCCAGCCCCTACTCACTCATGTTTGGAAGGGAGCCTTGACTACCGATAGATCTCCCAGCAGAACTAGGGAAGGGGGTCAAAGGCAGGGGAAGGCTGTCTTGCAGGAACTGCAGAGGAGCTGCTGCTTGCTGCCCAGAGACCCCAGGAGCACAGAGACGGACACCAGTGCCAGGGAGCATCCACAGACCACGTGCAGGGACACAGACAGTCCCGCTCCCTGAGATACCCCATCAGGGGCAGTGCACACGGGATCCCCAGTACACCGTGTGCAAGTGAGAGACTGTGTAAATAAGTTCTTGAGGGTTTATTAGACAGTATATCCCTGTGCTTATTTAATGATTATTTGTTATGTTGTAAATAATTAAATCCTGTAAATAGTTTGAAATTGTCTGCGAGGGTGCTTGACTGTAAGGGGAGGCTCTCCGCTCGGGGGCACTGCAGCAGCTTCCCAAGGGGGCTGGGCAGGGCTACTGGCTACTGGGTACCCCAGGATCCCATTATTCAGGTGAGGGCGTATGTAGTGTTGCGCCCAGGGTTACATATTATAGGTTACAAACCAGAGGTGTAGCTAGTTTATTGAGCATGTGGGGCACTAGAAGTATGAGAATTGGAATCCTAACCACTGTAGATTTGGGGGTGGTGAGTGGTGAGGGGAAGGCTCTTTACAGTCTGAAGGCAGCTGTGCCTAAACTAGCAAAAGCTCCCTGGAGGCAGGAGAGGAGTACCCTCCCACTCATGGCTCTCACCCCCTGCTCTCCAGGTACACTGCTGAGTGTGAGGCTGTGCTGCCTGGCTCTTATAAGTGGGCCACATAGGACTGACCCTTCTGTGGCAAAGATTCTTGAGGGCAGAGGGTAAATTCTAGTACCTCCTCATAGATGGTGTCTGGGCTTGGTGCTCTGCTCACCCCATCTCACCCACCCCTCCCCAGTTATGCTACTGTTATGAACAGATATATTTGTCTTAGGTGAATTTGTTTTCTCTTTCAACAAGTTGTTATTGTTTAGATGTCCATTTCTGTTGTCCTGGGACTGAACCCATAAAGGATTGTGGGAGAACATCTGCTAATAATTTTGTCTTGAGACATTGAAAAGTGTGTGAGAACAGATGTCCTGGGATTGCATCATTGGATCAATGGCAGAAAAGTGGCAGTGCATTCAGCCATTCACTAAACCTGACAGGCTCCAGCCCCGCACCTTCACCCTGTAGGCCCATGCAACCAGGCCCATGTAGGCCCATGCAATCCTCCCCCCACCCCAGTATTCTGAAACCCTTGTAGGCTAGGAGAAACAGTGGAATGGGCCACCCCTCTTCCTCCCCCATTATGGTATAGACGGGGGGTGTCACACTCATTTGGCCCTGAAGACTGGATGAGAGGTGTAGGGCCAGTCTGCAGGCTGGATTGGGCCCACAGATCAGTCCCATATGCTGGAACCAGCATGTAGTGCTGGTCTGTCATGGGCAGCTCATGTAGTGCATGCCCTGCATGAGCCCTGCATGCAAGCATGGAGGACATGCTGCATGAGGTGCCCATACTGGGCTGGCCCTGTATGTTGGTTCTGGAGTGTGGGACTGGTCTTTGGGCCTAATTTGGCCCTAGAACTAATGCACAAGACTGGTCCAGAATAGGTGCTGCATGCAGAGCATGCCAGGCTGGCTATATGAGCTGCGTGCAGTGTGGAGGGCCAGGGCCAGCATGTGCCGCATGCTGTGTGAAGAGGGAAGTCCAGGCCTGTAGGCCAGATCTGGTCTGAGGGTTGTGTCTTTGACACCCCTGATCTAGACTCCAATGGAAACTGCAGATGGTACTGATGGTATCATAATCTTGGAATCTGCAGAACATGTTAAAAAAATTCCTAAGAGTACTTTACTATCCTTCATTTATGCATCAGTGTGGTTACCATGCATGGGCTCCTGTATTCATCACAATCATACCACATCATGTAAGCATTTTAATTAACATTCTCTAGAAAGTGTTTTAATCTACAAATTAAATGATAAGTAGGATATGAAAGAGAGTTGAAGCTCGTGGCTGCTGTCCAATCCAGGCAAGAGTAGTTTACAGGCATGTTTTGAAAGTTGGTGCTCTTAATTTCAATGACTGGCCTATTGGGAGACATAGGGGAGGTGCAGATGTTACATTTTTACTGGCATAAGTGATCAGAAACTGGTCTACACCCATAACAGAACAGAAGTTTGCATACATAGACTAGTTTAAAGATGGTGGAACCTGGTCTAAGATTTACACCCTTTACCAAAGGGTGAATGAGTGTTCTCTTCACTACCGATCTAAACTTTATGTCGTTTACCGAAAACCACGTAACTTAGATTGATTCCACCTTGGGATTTTTGAATGTTTGTATCTAGCCATAAGCTACAGTCTGAAGTAGCATGATTTATCTGCTTCTTATCTGGTCACTGCATGAAGCTTGGATGTTGTTCTGCAATGTGAATGCTTTTACTAGAAAGGAGTTATCAAGCATAGATCACTCATGTTAACTCTGCATTAAGACACAATCTTACAAGGGACGGTCCTGTGGAAAATCTGAGCATAGGACATGGGAAGCATGAACTCTGTGGGAATGTGGGGACCTCTTAAATTGCATAGATTGAAGTACCCCTCCTCCATAACCTTACTTTCACTCAACAAGACTTGTTGGGTGAAAGTGTAAATTCTATGTTTGGAATGGAGCAACAGCAAAAAATGCAAACTCTTGCAATTTATTTTGATGTTGATGAAGAAGCGTAAGTTATTCTAAAGTTTATCGCTTATAAAATGCAAGAAAAGGTCACAATTTTTAGGCTCCTTTTAAGTTAAACCATAATTTTGAGTACTAGTTTTAAAAAAAAAAAAGTTTCAACATTTTGTTTCCCTGTGTCCATGCTATAAAGTATTATACAGGCAACCCCCACTTAACACAATTTAGCTTACTGCGGTTTCGTTATAGTGCTCATTTAAAATATGTACCTGGTTTCACTTAGCGCGCAGAACATTTCATTATAACACTCAGCGCAGGGCTGGAGAAAAGCAGTGATGGCAGTGGCAGGTGAGTGAAAGCTAGCGGGGGGCCAGGGCAGGGAAGTAGGAGGGCAGGGTTTGCTCCTGCACATAGTATTGGAATCAGCGGGGAGGAGTGGCAGTGGTGAGAAGGTGGGGAGGGGGACACATGACCATGGAGCCTGGGCTGGTGCCCAGGGGCAGGGCCAGCAGGGCCCAGAGGAGGGCAGCAGGGGTGTGGCAGGAGCCCATAGCTGGCAGGCAGGTGGGGAAGAGTGGTGGTGGCAGTAAGAAGGGGCAAGTGGGCAAGGGGCATGAGCGTGGGGCCCAGGCTGACAGGACAGCAGGAGTATGGGGCTCGGGGTGGCAGGGCACATGTGCATTGTCCCCCACCTCAGGCTGCGGTGGGGCTGAGCCTATGGAGCTCCCCTTGCTCCTGGGCTGCAGCCTCCCTGCCCCTGGGCTGCAGCCCATGCTCTGTTCTAGTCATGCACTCACCTGCGGGGCATGGACACCATCCTGAGCCTGCAGCAGTCCAGCAGCAGCAGGGCCCAGGGCAGGGCAGCAGGTTGTGTGGACCAATGATATTTATTTACATTAAATCCTACGGAGAGATGGGTTTCACTTAACGCTGTTTCGCTTAACGCTCAGTTTTTCCAGAACCAATTAAGAGCGCTAAGCAGGAGTTGACTGTAAAAGGAACAAAAAACAAAAAAAAATCAGTATAACAAGCCTCTTTCATATTCTAAATAACAGGATGCAATTGAGATGGAGTAGCAGCCTATTATATCAATCCTGTACTAGCAAATCTACAACAATGATTAAATCAAAGCAGATTCCCAAAAGAAAAGGAAACACGTTATAATAATAAAGATTTTATTCACAGCAGACAGGAAAGCAACTATCTCCTTCCAATATTTTGAGATACAAAACCTTGAGGACCATCTCCTTTGCTGAAGACCGTGGCCAAAATGCTGGAATAGAATAGTTACATGGCTAAATGTTTTGCATAAATCATCAAGTGACAATGATTGTTAGCTAAGCAGTTCCATATTACAAGAGTATTTGAATGTCTGCAGTGTCAGGGGTGGCTGTCATGGCCACTGTTTCTTTACCTTTCTTTGTGTTTCTCTTGCAGCCCAAAAAGTGAGGATGAGATACAAGTCAAATGACTTGCGATATTGCAGCACTCCTCTGGGGAAAGTACAGACTTACACAGAGCCTCTTCCTCCCTCAGTTCATGCATAACAAAGCCTCTGAAGTTTTCTTTCTCATTTGTCAATTTGATTAAGTTTATCCCTCCTACCCCTTCCTCTTTGAATCCTTCCACTGTCTACCCAACTGATACTGCAATTAATTACAAAATCTTCCATAATATTCCAAAAACTTTCCTTTGCTATTTATTCTCACTTGTTCAGCTTCATAGTGTCCCTACACCCTCCATTTCATAGGTCTTCCCAATCTTGTCAGCTTTTTTGCTATTTAGGCAATCCCCTCTGTGAATTCTTCTGTGCGGCTTCTTATGCATGCTACAGTAGACCAGAGATCATCTGTTGTCCCACTGCCTGCCTCTTAAAGACCCATTTTTGGCAAGTTCTTTGTTGTGAATAAGTTGAATATGGTTGATTCCTGCTTTTCAAGTATGCTCAATCTTTTCACAATCTAGAAACAGCCAGGCAGGATCCTCTTTCTTGAATGTTGAGAATGTGTATAACATATACTTGACCCTACCAAAATGAATAACTGTGACAAGTTATTTTTAGTCATTATAGGAGATGGGAGATTGCCTTAGAGTCTACTATGAAGCTCTGTCCTAGACAAATTCAAGGTAATTTTAAAGCTTACCTCCTAAGTTAGATGTTAAATATTCCACGACAGTTTCCACCCTTTGTTTGTGGTCAGGGTGTTGGGATTTGGATTGCCCTTCTCTCTCCTGCTTTGGCAGGTTTCTACTCTAACTAGGCCTCTGGCCATCCTTGTATCAATCCCAGCACAGCACCCACCTATTGTTTGAGCAGCAGTCACCCATTTAAAAATCACAGCCTCCTGCCATCATCAATGTTTACCCATGCTGGCCCTCCAAAGTCTCCCTCCCCCAATGTAGCTGAGGGCCTATCAGAATATTTGACATAACCGATAGACACATTTGGTCTAGATGTGTATAAACATAATAAAATAAATAGGTCGGATTCATTACTAGTTTTACAAATGATAATGTGTGAAGTCTGTGCAGGCAGTTCAGCCAATACCGAGTCATCATTACAGTCAAATAAAAACAATCTGCTGATATTCATTTAATGGAAGCTTTCATTGACGATATCTAAAATTGTCTTAGAGTTGATGCTGTTTGTGAAATTCATCAATACATTTGCAATATGATTTTTAAAAATTGTTCATATCCCAATGTTTCTTTATTCACTTTATATTCACTGAATATATAAATATCTGTGGCATAAACCTGACACGTTTCTCTAGAAACATGGTCATGAAATTAACATACCAGTCCTAGAACTGGAAGCTTAAAAACTAGATGACCTTTCTTGATCCTGTTGAAGTCTATGGGAATTTTGCTATTGGCTTCAGTGCAAAAAGGATAAGTCTGTGGGGAAGAAACAAACTAGACTGACAAGCTTTAATATGACAGAGGAATTGTTTTTTTGCTGAACAGTGTGAGCTCTCTCACAAAGAAAAACTTTCCTCAGACCCATCTATTAAGGGAGAAAATCAGTTGTCATCTGTGCACAGTGAAATCTTTTCCATATCGGTTTGTTCTAGTGTAGTCTGGCAGATTCACCTTTGAAGGAATTACTGCATAAGGAGGGTCATGTTATTAGACCTTACTTCACTTAGTCCTTGGGTTCATATAGTGATAATCAACCAGACAAAAGTTCTCACTTCTGTGCAGTGCAAGAAATACTTGCCTTTAGGACACCTTGTCATTCATCACAAAATACTAAAGGCATTTCAGACTTGTAGGTATAATAGCTGAAAGACCTTCGTTTGTATAGAATGAATAATAAATAAACTGAGTCTATCATTTGCTACAAAACAATTATTACTAAATTAAAACTATGACACCCATTATTTTGATTTCTGCTGAGATCACTAAATAACAGAACATTAAAAGTGCAGTTGGGTTATTAAGGTAGATGTATTAGAGATGAAGTTAATATTATCCCCTGCAATTTTCCTTGAAACAAGAAATCACATCAGGGTTTGCATCAATTCTGTTTTAAATTCTGCATTAAGCACCTAACAAGGATGCTCTGCTGCAGTGAATTTCATCTTCCTGAGAGACTTTTTTGCTAGAAATAGAAATAACACAAACTAGTATAAGTGATTGGAAACCAATTAAAATCTGTAACACATCAGAAGTTAAGCGCACACAAACTGTTTTCAAAATGGCCCAAACCAGTTTAAGATGTATGTAGTATCAGAGTTAACTGATTTAGCTTAAATCAGTTTATTGAACTTCAGATTCAAGTTAACTCACCAGTCCCCCAGCATCCCAGGATGCTTTGTACCTCCCCTGCAAACTTTTGTCCCCCGTAGGCGGGCTAGCATTTGCCCAAGCTGTTTTCTCTAGCTGAGCAGGGAGGTGTGCTCTAGCACCCCCAGCTTCTGGCCTGGGCCACTGCAGGCATGTGGCTGTATTTCCACATCAAAAGTGAATGTCTGTTCACTTATTGGTTTAGACTAAACTGCAAAGGTTGAATTGATTCAGCCTCAGACTTTTTTATTGTCTGTACTTAGGCTAAGAGGATGTTATCCATGTTATCATCAGCTTGCTTACCTGCAATCTTCCTAGGACCCAATCCATTTCTCGTTCCCTTGTCTCAATATTCCCATGTGTAAATACTAGGATTTATAACAACCCCTAAATGATCAGGCTTGTGCAGATAAATCAGTATCTATAAAGTGTTTTGAAATGAAAAGTGCAATATCTCAAATGACCACAAACATAACTCTATGATATTCAAAACTTTTTTTCCATAAATGTATCTTCTTTAGCAATCCCTTAAAGTCAAGGATGATTGTTTTCCATGACTGTATTATCTGTATGTCTGTAGATGGCTGATAAGGCCTATTCAGGATCAACAGACTCTACTGCAGCTTGGATAAGCATTTCCATGTTGGGTGGGTGATGCTGGATTTTTTTAAAATTTGGTCTGCAAAATGCTGTTTCTGCTGGCCCCGCTTTTCCACCTCCTGTTGTTGTTGTTGTGGAGTTTCAAAGCACTGAGATCCCTGCAGCAGACTCTTCCTGGGTGATAGTTTTCCAGGACTTGACATTGATGTTGCATTTTTTTAAGTTGGCCTTGAAGATGTCTCTGAAGTGCTTTCTTTGCCCTCCTCTTGAGCATCCACCTTGGCCAAGATGGGAGAATAAAACTTGCTTTGGGAGTCTAGAGTCTGACATTTGGATGACATGACTGGCCCAATGAAGTTGATGCCTGATGATCATCACCTCAATACTCATGGGTGTTTGCTTGCAGGAGGATGTTTAGGCAGGTGTATCTCTTCCTACTGGATTTGGAGGGTCTTCCACAGGCAGCATTGATGGTATTTATCCAACAACTCCTGTACATTGTCCATGTTGTGACTCCATACAGCAAGGTGGGGGTCATGACTGCTTGATAAACCATGAGGTTGGTTTCAGATTTGATGTTGCAATCTTCAAACACTCATTTCTTCAGGTGTCCAAAGGTTGCACTTGCATATTTGAGATTATGTTGGATTTCATTGTTGATGTCAGCCTACTGTGATAGATAGCTTCTGAGGTATGGGAAATAGTGTTCTCCAGAGTTTCACCATTGATCTGGATTACTGGAGCTGGGGACTGATCATTAGGAGCTTGTTGGTGGAGGACCTTAGGTCTTCTGAATGTTAAATGTCAGTTCCCATTTTCTTGTATGGCTTGGTAAAGACACCGTTTGCCTGAAGGTCTGCTTCCAAGTGAACACACACTACAGCATCATCAGTGTACTGGAGCTCAATGATTGAGGTTGGGATGGTCTTGGTTTTGGCTTGGAATTGGCTGAGGTTAAACAGCTTACCATCTATTTAGTAGTTTAGCTCCACTCTGGCTGGAAGCTTGTTGGCGGTCAGATGTAACATCACAGCAAGGAATATTGAGAAGTTTTGGAGTAATGACGCAGCCTTGCTTAACTCCCATTTCAACCTCAAAAGGGATCTATGATTGATCCATTACTGAGAATCACTGCTTACATACCATCATGGAGCAGCCAGAGAATGGTGGCAAATTTCAGTGGGCATCCATACTTTAGAAGGATCTTCTACACTTCTTGGCCAAAAGAGTCAAAAGCTTTTGTGAAGTCAAAGAAGGCCATGTAGAGAGGGTTATGTTATTCCCAACATTTCTCCTGCAGCTGGCGAGCTATGAAGATCATCCCAGTTGTGCCTCTTGATGTCCTAAACCCACACTGAGATACTGGGAGGAGCTCTTCAGCAATTGGAAGGAGACAGGTCAGAAGGGTTCTCACAACAATCTTTCTTGCAAGATGATATCTGTAGTTTCCACAGTCAGATTTGTCTCCTTTCTTGAAGATTGCCACAATCATAGCATCCCTGAGGTCATCCGGGATTTCTTCATCATTCCAGAGCCTTAAGATGAGGCCACGAAGCTGTGACCGTGAGCCCCTCCCCTCCCTGTTTTAAGATTTCAGTGAGGATTCCATCTGCTCCACATGTCTTGTTGTTCTTCATCTGCTTGATGGCTTTCCTTACCTCATCAAGGGTTGGAGGGATTCTGAGATCATCTCAGACTGGATGTTGTGGGATGGAGTTGAGAACACTCTGATTAACAGCAGAGTCTTGATTGAGAAAGCTTTCATAATGCTCCTTCCAACAGGCATTGATGGCTTCCCTTGCCTTGATCAGGTCTCCTCCATCCTTAGGTCTCAAGGGGGTTGGTTCCCAAGTGCTCAGACTGTAGATGGCTTTGGTAGTACTGAAGAAACCATGGATATTATGGATGTCAGCCAGATGCTGAATCTCCTTAACCTTGTCTTACCACCATTTGTTCTTCATATCACACGTCTGTCTTTGGACCTCTGCCTTGGCTTGCTTGAGATTCAGTTTCTTTTGCTTGGAGTTGGTGTCATTTTGCCAAGCACAAAAGGTCTTGCACTTGCAATCAATCAACTCTTGGCTCTCCCAGTCATTCTCATCAAACCAGTCTTGATGTATCCTGGTAGAGAATCCAAGTGTCTCTTCACAGGTGCTGATGATAGTGACCTTGAGGGCACCCCACATGCTGCTAGCATTTTCCCATTGTTGTTGATTGGAATTCACCAGTTTTTTTGTTGAGGCATAGGTGGAAGAGGTTTTACTTGCCTGGGTCCTTGAATCCTTCAATATTGATCTTCTGTTGACATTGCTTCTTCTGCAGCCATAGTTTGGGAGTCAGTTAGAGTGACAACCAAGCAGATAAATTGGTGATCAGTCCAGCAGCCAGCAGCTCCTAGCAAAGCTTGGGTGATGCGGACATCTTTGTGATCCCAGGCACAGACAAAGACATGGTCAATCAGATGTCAATGCTTAAATCATGGGTGTTTCCATGATGTCTTCTGCCTGTTTTGCTGGTGGAACAAAAGGTGTTAGTGATGGTTAATCCATGTTCCACCCATTTGGTCAAGAAGAGGATGCCTTTGGAGTTGACCCTTCCTACTCCTTCTTTGCCATTGCTTCCATTTCAGAAGTTAAGAGTCCCTTTCAACTCTGGTATTGAAATGACTGGGGAAAAAAAAGCCTATCTCCCTCTGGAATGTCAGAAAAGATTTGGTCAAGGTTGGTGTAGAATTTTTCCTTGATTTCATCGGTGACATTGAGAACTGGGGCAAGACAAGGTGCACTTTTTGTAGCGTGTGCCAGGAATAAACCTCTGGTCAATGTCTGTTCCTTCAGTTGATGCATACTTTGTGGACTGAGAAGTTCCTTTTCACTGTCTCCTAGTTCTCAACCTTTTTTGTACCAGGACCCACTGGTAAACATCAATGGCCAGTCCTGACCCAGTGCCCCTCACTCCTGACTCACTACTCCCTGCCCCTAGGCTCCAGCCCCACAGTGTGTGGGGCAGAGGGTGTATGTGGGGCATGGAAGGCCCCAAGCAGCCTCTTGCAAGTTTCCCATTCTTTTCTCATTTAAAATAAAATCCATTTTAAAAATGTGATCTAGTTTTAAAGTTTATCCACAACCCTTCCATATATTTTTGCAACCCACTTTTGGGTCACAACCCACAGGTTGAGAAACACTGTCCTAAGGTATGCAAGGGAAAATTGACCACCCAGTATTTGAAGAAGAGTGACCTATTAAATAGTAATGAGAGCAAGCTCCTTTCCTTCCCCTGCCATGTCCATCAGAAGAACTGGTGGATTGCGTTGGGGGGTTTTTTTGGTGTGGGGGGCTGGTAGGAGGAGAAGTTTTCTTTCTACCATGTTTCATGTATATGAAGCACTCTTTCTTTATAAAGGCAAGGGGAGTTTTATCTGAAGTAAAAAACTGCAGAATTTAGCCTACAAACCCACTATATATCAACATGGTAAGCAATACAATACGCCAAGTACGTGCATGTAATTTGAAGTCCCATTGAAGCTGAGTTAAATACGAATGTGCTTAAAGTTCTGCATGGAGTTTAGTACTGAGGAGTTTGTCCCAATTTTATTAGGGACATTTTAAAGAGAAATAGGGCCTTTATTTTTCAATATTTATATTTGTATGCTATTTATCACTGAAATTAAAAAAAAAAACTGCTGTGATTTCAGGAGCCCTGAAATAGCAGTCTCTGTAGTAACCAGTTGCAATATCCCAAGCAAAGCACTCTGCGCTACATCTTCAAAGGCAGCTGCAGATATTTGCAATCCATGCACCTATTTATTTCCACCTAAAATGTATCTGATGTGTGGATGCCCATTAAAAAAGAAGTTATTTATTAAGACACTTCACTGAACTACTTATTTTACAAAATCTTTGAAGACCTACCTTTTGTATTTCAAGTGAGGATTAAATGACTGAAAAGGGAAAGGAAAATAGGATTTTATTTTCATAAATCCAACTTTTGATGGAAAACAGAGGGGCAGAAATGCAAGGAGCTGTCTCTAGGCAGATCTTTCTCTAAACAAGTTTTTAAATTTTTCTAAGCTATGAACTGCTGTTCTATGCTACTGATATATGTTACTTAGCACTAGCAGCCATTTTAAACAAGGATTAAAGTCTTAAAAATTGAATTTTTATTCCAAGGTCAGTGTTATACCTAGGTAATCTTTTTGACAAATAATTATTCACCAGAAAAGGAAAATAGTTCTCCCCAACAGTGCCGCTATCCCCCACCACCTCTGTTGTGCTGCCTGCTGCTTATCACAGCAAGCTGGCTGGCCAAACCAGCCTCAGCCTCTTTCCACCCGGACCCCAAACTTTTTTTCCCCTGCTGATGCCCAGAGTTGGGGAGGTGTACCCCCTCCCCTGAGTTCCCCCCAACAGTGCCACTATCCCTCACTCACCCCCACTGTGCTGCTTATCACAGCAAGCCAGCCAGTCAGCCAGCCTCAGCCACATGCCACCTGGACCCCAAACCTTTTCCCCTGCTCCTGCCCAGAGTTGGAGGGTCCCCCACCCCTGTGTTTCCCCCAACAGTGTCACTACTGCAACCCACCCCTGCTGTGCTGCCTGCTGCTTATCACAGTGAGCTGCCTCGCCAAGCCAGCCTCAACCTCTTTCCACTCGGGCCCCAAATTTTTTTTCCCCTGCTTGCTTCTGCCCAGAGTTGGGAGGGGGGGCACCCCTGCCCATGTGTTCCCTCCAACAGTGCTACTATCCCCCACCCACCTGCACTGTGCTGCCTACCGCTTATCACAGTGAGCCAGCTGGCCAAGACAGCCTGTGCCCTCCCCCCTCCCCCCCCACCCCGGGGCCCCCCCTTCCCCCCCCACCCCGGGGCCCCCGCTGGCTGGCCAGCCTCAGCCACTGCTATTTAATTCCACCCCCCACACACTATTTTCCTGCTCTTCTTTCACCCCTCTTCGCATTTACCTCAGTTCCAGCAAGCAAATAGAAGGCCGTATTGTATTTAAAAAATGTAATAACCTAAGTTACCTTAAATTTTAACAAAAAATAGTTTAATTTATTCACATAATTTAACTGAAAGAAGGAAAGAAGGAAAGAAAGAAGAATTTTATTCTACCACCATCATCATGCTCCTCTGCCAAGTTTCACTCCTGCCCAAAAAAACTGAAATTTGTATTGTACATGTGTAGTGTCTCTGGTTGCTAAATATGAGAATCCAAGTACTTGGACTTTCTTATCACAGAACATAACTGTATTTAACAATTATTTCCATTACATACGTACCTAAGTAATGAATCTGTATCCCCATTGATACCAGTCCTCCTCTGTCTGTGTTGTTGCATTTCTGCTGTCAGGTCTTCAAAGAGCTCTCAGGGGATATGACATTGAATTTTTGGATTTGGGTAACTGCTCAACTCCAAATCACTGTGCTTTTGCAAGCTACCCCACCATCTGCCAACTTACAACTGTCCTGGACTCTCCTTTGGCCCCGAAGCACAGATGTTAACAGCATTCCCACTGGTCCCGTGCTGGGAAGGTAGTTGTGCTGCAGCATGTACACAGTAGTCTGCACTACAATTTGGGGGCATGGGTGGGGGGATTATCCATATTACCCATGGAGTGGGTAGGGAAGTACCCCAAGTGGCTGCCCATGCCTGATGAGAAGGATGGCACGTTGGGCAGCACAAAGGCATCTTGCAGCTATCTGTCTTCTTGCTGTGCCCCATACCTAATTTATGCTATATTATGTAGGGTGTTTCCCCTAATGCCTTCATAAGGGCCAAATGCCTGGTGAACTACTTGATAATTGTTTTAGACTTCAGAAGGGCCAACTATAGTAAACTTAGGAACCTAGTTAGTGAGGTGGCTGAACTCAAGAGCATCAGGCTAATGGGGGTCCAAGAGGGTTGGAAGTTTCTCAAGGGAGTGATCGTTGGGGCACAAAAGGAGTCTATCCCCTTATGCAGGAAAGGGGCTAAGAGGATAAAAAGCCCCCTTGGCTTAACAGGGAGCTTAAGGAAAGACTGGGGACAAAGAAAGAGATGTATAAGCAGTGGAAGCAGGGGGCAGTCACCAAGAAGGCATACACCACCCTGGTGCATGCTATTGCGGGGAGTCAGTTAGGCAGGCCAAGCCAGGACTGGAGCTTAGGCTGGCTACAGCAATCAAGGACAATAAAAAGTCCTTCTACAGATACTTAGTGAACAAAAAGAAGGTGAAGCATAGCATAGGACCCCTGCAGGACAAATCAGATCTGTTGGTGGCTGACACAGACAAAAAGGCAGAGCTCTTCAATGAGTTCTTCGCTTCAGTATTCCTTAATACTGAACAAGACAATCCCCCACCTTCAGCAGAGACAGATGTCCAAAAGGCACCAGACTGCCAAAGGTTAGTGTTGACCTAGTTAAAGAGCACTTGGAAGGGCTAGATGGGTACAAGTCAGCTGGCCCGGATGACCTCCATCCACAGGTGCTGAAGGAATTGGCCAGAGTGTCAGTGCTGAGCCACTGGCACGGCTGTTTGAGCACTCATGGTGCTCCAGATAGGTCCCTGAGGACTGAAAAAAAGCCAATGTGGTGCCCATTTTTAAGAAGGGGAGAGGGAGGAGCCAGGTAACTTTAGGCCACTCAGTCTTACCTCTATCCCTGGAAAAATACTAGAAAAAAAATCATCGAAGAGTGTATTTGTGAAAGCCCAGCAGGGGAAACAATGCTGAAAGGAAATCAGCATGGGTTCATTACAGGTAGATTCTGCCTGACAAACCTTATAGCCTTTTATGACCAGGCCACACACTACCTTGACACAGGAGCGGAGGCCGATGTCATCTACCTGGATTTTAGGAAGGCCTTTGAGACAGTTTTGCATCCTATTTTCATAGGGAAGCTAACAGACTGTGGAGTGGACACCTGCAGTCAGGTGAGTGGCTAACTGGGTAAGGGACTGCACCCAGAGAGTGGTGATTGATGGGTCATTCTCAGCCTGGAAGGAGGTGGGCAGTAGGGTCCTGCAGAGTTCGGTCCTTGGGCTGGTGTTATTTAATATCTTCATCAGCTATTTCGATGAGGGTGTGGTGAGCAACCTCTCCAAGTTCATGGATGATACCAAATTATGGGTAAAGTGAATACACCAGAGGGCAGGAAGCAGTTATAGGCTGACCTGGACAGGTTGGATCAATGGGCGGAACATAATAAGATGCAATTCAACAAAGATAAATGTAAGGTACTCCACCTAGGAAGGAGGAATCCCCGGCACAGCTACAGGTTGGGGGACGTCCTCCTCCTCAGCAGCTCAGAGGCTGAGAGAGATCTTGGAGTCATAGTTGACTCCAAAATGAATGTGAGCCAGCGGTGTAATGAGGCCATCAACAAAACCAATCACACCTTGTCGTGTATTAGCAGATGCATAACCAGCAGATTGAGGGCAATTATGCTCTCCCTCAATGCAGCATTGGTCAGGCTGCAGTTGGAGTACTGTGTCCAGTTTTGGGCGCCACACTTCAAGAGGGACTTGGAGGATCTGGAGAGGGTTCAGAAGAGAGCCACTCGCATGATTAGTGGTCTCTGTGAAAGACCCTACAAGGAGAGGTTGAGAGATCTGGATCTTTTCTGCCTATACAAAAGATGGTTGAGGGGTGACCTTGTAGCCACTGTAACAGGGGGCCTTCTCAGGGCTGATTTCCCAGTGGCCCACCCACCTGTTTCTGGGCTAACCACCCACCTTCTTGTCCACCATCCCTTGTTGTTAATTATTTAATTGATGTTAATAAAGCGGGAGGCTGCCCATTTCTTGCCCCGATGCCAGGGGGCGCTATCTGCAGCTCCATTCTTCCCCTACACCACAGCCCAAGCCTCGCAGATGGCATCCAGATGTTATCAATATCACCGGCCCCACACTGGGCCCCTGAATCCTACTAGTTGAACACCACTTAGATCCCTCCATTCAGGCAGCCTATTCTGCCTTCATTCCCGGCTGCATAGCTCCTTAAGCTGCTCCCCCTTATGGGTGTGGTCCCCCCCAGGACCTTTGGCTACTAGCCCTGGCCCACCTCCAGGCCAGCCAGAACCCCAGGCCCTCAGCTCTTGGGCGTTCCTTGCGGTGGGACCCTGGCCCTTTGACTTTTCCAGTCCTGGCCCCAGCATCGACTAGTCAGGGGATGTTCAGACAGGTTCTTGTGTTTAGGGCCTCATGCTATCTTTGGGGTCCACCTTCCAGATCCTACAAAGGGGGTAACCCACCTGGTTGTGGGGGCAAGGGGTTAAGGTGCCCCAACCCACCTTTCACCAGGGTGGTAGCTGGCCTGGCATTTCCTGGGGGCTCCCGCACCACTGAGAGCCCCACCAGGCCACCCACTCCTGGCAGGGTGCAGTTTTAGGTCATACCCAGGACCAGGAGCCTCCTGGCCATCCCCTACAGCTCCTCCCTTACCTCCAGATGCTACCTGCAGCCAGGCAATGTTGTTACCTGCTACCAGCAGCAAAATGCCTTGTTTATATGGGAAGCCCTGAATCTAAAATGGCTGCCCTAATCAGGCACCTGCCGGCTGCTGTCTTCTGGCCCTGAAAGTGATAGGCACAAATAGTGCCCTGCCACAGCCACCTATAAATTTGTCAGGGGCGGACAGCAGGGAATTGGGGATGCACTGTTTAACAGAGCACCCCAGGGAGTAACTAGGAATAATGGGTGCAAACTAGTGGAGAGTAGATTTAGGTTAGACATCAGGAAGAAATGTTTTACAATAAGGGTGGCCAGAGTCTGGAAAGGGCTTCCAAGAGAGGTGTTCCTATTACCTAACTTGGAAGTCTTCAAGAGGAGGCTTGACAATCACCTGGCTGGGGTCATCTGACCTTGGTCCTCTTTTCTGCCAGGGGTAGGGGGTCAGACACGATGATCCATTGGGTCCCTTCCAACACTTTAATCTATGAATCTATGAAAGTGCCCTCAGCCACAAGACACTAGCCTTGGTCATGCTGGCCCCAAGCTGGCTGTCAACAGCTTTGGGATTCACATTGTTGGGTGCCTCCCTGTATCACCCCACCCAGCGTCACACAAGATTTTCACCCAGCCTCTTGTATGGAAAATAAAAATTCAGGACACTTTCAAAGTCATTTTGTGATACTTTATTTCTATCAGAGATTTCAAACAAAAAATCCTGAAGTAGGTAGAGAGAAAAGAGAGATATAGATTGTGAACCTAACCTGGTTCACACAGCCCCCACGCAGCCCCCGGTATATTGAAGTGCAATCTGCTTTATGAATACTGGGTTGACAGTACATGAGGGAGGGAGCAGCACACCAATTCTGGGAGGTCATAGAAAACTCTAGTCACGAGAACCTGCTCCTCCACGAGATGCCCCCCTCCTTCACCCTCCTCGGGTCACATCAGCATCCCCCTCCTCCTTATCATCATCATCTCTAAAGCACCTTCGGGCTCTCCTCTTGTAGCTACATGAGGCACAGCTCTTCTTTGCAAGAGATTGGAGAGTTTTTTTGGATGGGCTACTCTCAATGCTGCTCCCAGTACATTGGCATTTGTGAAACTGTTACAAACTCCTTCCTGGGCCTTTGATTCCCCCCACAAAATGAGATCAACCTTCTGATTTAATCTCTTAAAACATTGTACCATGTCATTACTAGTCCATTTAATAACCTCCAAATTGGCTTGCTCACTATGCTTTAACTCATCGAACACATCTTTCAGTTCGGATGTCATTTCTGCACTGGACGTGCAGAAAAAATGCCCTGTCATCAGTTCTTGAACATTTGTAAAGAACAGTGAGTCATTCTTAAATTATTTTAACAGGACTTCCACTTCAAGAATGACCACTGTCAGCCTACTATATCTCACCCAACCATCTTATTAAGGCTGTACCCCATAAATATTTGTCCCAGAACCACAGCATGCACCCTGCTTCCCAGAGTGCACGTTGAAGCAAGATCCATGCCCCCCCCCCCCAGCTGTGCCCCCCGCCTGCACCAAAAGCAGCTACCTCCCTGCTGCAGTGGCCCTACCGGGGGGTGAGAGCCTGGAACTCCACTCCCCCTGGAAGTGGCTACAGCCCCGTGGGCACGTGTAGAGTGCTTGGGAGCAGCGTCCACCAGAGGGAGCACACCAGGTTCTCCCTCTGCCTCCCTTCCCCCGAATTTATATGAATGTAAAACTGAAAATCCAGAACGCTACTAATACCAGTACTGTTACTTACAAGTCATCCTTCATGAGGATAGTGGAGTGTCCATCTCAGAACTCTGCCATTGTCTCCCTGACACAATACTCCCTTTGGAACCTGACGAGTCCTGCAATACAGCGATGGTTGAGTCGGAGTCCTCCTCATCATGAACAGGAGAGTTATTTCTTTCAAGCATCTGTTGATCCTCCTGGGTATCTGGTACCAAAATGTGTGGGTTCACTAGAATAGAGGGGGAGGTCATTTCTGGCTGCATGCCAAAGAGGTCCCTTGAGCGGTCCCAAGTGAGGTTGTTGGTCTGTGACAGATTCTGTTCTTGAGGAGGAGGCTAATTGTGTGGAACTTACAAATTAGCTGTGGCTTGACAAGCACTTTGTCGCCAGGGAGTTTCTGGTTCCTCGTGATGCATACCTCTTGTCTCAAATTCGGTCATGCAGGCCTCTGAAGCATCTCTTTTAAGGATGATAGACAGCTTGTCATAAAATGGAATTGTTCTGTGAGGCACTGGGCTGAGAATTATTGTCCTTTACGTGATGGAAGGCACACTTTAAGGCCTTCATCTTACTGCAAGACTGTTCCCAGTCATGTTTGATGGCAAGTTGCTCTAATTGTTCAGAAATAGAGATATAAACAGGTGATTCCTGTGGCTGCCCAGTTGTGTCATGATGCTCCCTTCACTCCAGATGGCAATCAGTGCTTCAACTTCTGCATAAGTCCAGTTTGGTCCCCGTCCTTGTGAAGAATCCATCACATCTTCCAAAATTTGACTTTTTTTGCTCCCCTCCATGACCAACAAAATGTAAAGCAGAGCAGATGATACACACTACAGCCGGTGCCTGCTGTTAGGATGTGTTCTGGGACCTGTTCTGGGACATATGAACCTTTTATCAAGAGAGGCATAAAAAAAGTATGATTTGTCCAATCTCCAGACATTTGAGGCAATGCTTCACTTTTGATAGTCTAGCCCAGGCTTGTCCAACATATGGCCCATGGGCTGCCATGTGGCCCTCCAAGTTGCTTTCTGAGGCCTAAGGTACTGCAATGGGAAATGAAAGAAAACAATGTACTTTCATTTGGGGGGGGGTGATGTAATATTACTTCTTGTGAGGTCTTTGAATATGGCTCGCTGGCCCACTGGGTAATAAAAAGTTCATGATCCAGCCCCACAATCAAAAAGGTTGGACACCCCTGGTCTAGCCCATGGCATTCAGAGGCATACTCACACTACTATTGTGCTGGAAATTCTTGAAAATGTGGGGTGATCACCTCAGGTGAGAAATCATGAAACTGTTCGAATGGCTCAGTAACACTCATTTCCTTTATATATGCAGACCAAAACAAATCCTTTCTGAGCATTTTCCACAAGGGTTATCAGGGCTTGCTCTTACAGTATGTGTGGGGGGAGGGTGTGGAAATGAGGGTGGTGGTCCAGAAGAGCCCATATGGGACATGTATGGTTTGTTCAAGAGTGTTCAAGCACACAAGCTACCATTTTTGGTATGTGGTAACATCTCAGCTCTTTTCAAGAAATACAGGCAACCTTCAGTTGCAGGCAGCACATAGTTTCAGTAGCTATTGACATGTAAATGACAGGAGTGGTTTCATGCTAATCTAGGAGAGTGACTTTTTGCAGACATTTGAGACAGAGGTCACTCCACAAGCCAAAATCTTGCTTAAGACAATGTCTTCCTCGAGTCTTGTTGAACTAATGAGAAAGCAGAGGTTAATCTTGAAGGCTGTTAACCATTCACATCACAGGTGTATGGTTCTACTGGTGGGATTCAGAAACTTCATGTACCTTTGGTTTGGTATTTTAAAATTTATGAAGAGCCAACTTCGCAGGTTTGCCATGAGGAGGATGCTGTTATTTGAAGTGGGGAAGCAGCTGCCACATTGCAACAAACAGAAAGTGTGGTTGCGAAAGACTATAGCTGCTTCCTGGCCACACATTAAAGGCAAGCCTCAAGAGATATGGGCATACGAAAGCAGCTCAGACCCTGTGGGAAAGAAGAGTCGTGTCAACATGGAATGATGACCTGTGGCTGGAAACATTCAGAATGAGCAAAGAGATGTTTTTCCACATCATTAGTTTGCTGAATCCACATCTCTAGCATCAGATGATTGTCATGTGGAAGCCTATCAGCCCAGAGAAGCATGTTGCCATAGCCATCATGAAACTGGCCACTCCAACCAGCCTGTGCCATGTTGCGAATCAGTTCGGTGTGGCTCCCTGCACTGCTGGGAGGGCCATCAGTAAGATTTGCCAACTGCTACAGGACCTGGCAGCAAACAAATTCACATGCCTAAGTAACCCCCGTGAGGTGGTGGAAGGATATCACAGAATGGGCTTCCCTAACTGAATGGGAGCACTTGACAACATGTACATTCCCATCCTAAATGGATCCCAGGACAACCATTCATTTATAAAGAGAAAGAGGCTTCTTTCTCATAGATTTCATAAACATTAGGCTGGAAGAGACCTTGGAAGATCATCAAGTCCAGCCCCTCGCCCGAAGGGTAGGAAGTCAGCTGGGGTCATAGGATCCCAGCAAGACAAGCATCCAAATTTCTCTTGAAGGTGTTCAATGTAGGTGCTTGAACCACCTCTGATGGCAGGCTATTCCAGACCTTGGGGGCTCAGACAGTGAAGAAATTCTTCTTTATGCACAGCCTGAAATGGTCTTGCAGGAGTTTATAACCATTCGACCTTGTCATCCCTTGAGGCGCTCTGGTGAACAATCATTCCCGCAGATCCTGGTGAACACCCCTGATAAACTTATAGGTATCTATCAGATCTCCCCTGAGCCTGCGCTTTTCCAGGCTAAAGAGTCCCATAGCCCTCAGCCTGTCATTGTAAGGTCTGTTTTCCTGACCTCTGATCATGTGTGTGGCTCTCCTCTGCACCCTGTCAAGATTCTCCACATCCTTTTTGAATTGTGGAGCCCAAGACTGGATGCAGTACTCCAGCTGTGGCCTCACCAATGCCGAGTACAATGGTAGAATGATGTTCTGGGATTTGCTTAAGAAGCATCTATGGATGCAAGCCAGCGTTTTTCTCACTTTACTAGCTGAAGCATCACACTGAAGGCTCATGTTCATCTTGTGGTCAATCATGACCCCAAGTTCCTTTCATCTGTAGTGGTAACCAGTGTAGCACTGCCAAACCTATAAGGATGTTGCAGGTTTTTCCTCCCAAGGTGGAGAACCTTGCATTTTTCAGTGTTCAACACCATCAGGTTCTCATCTGCCCATTTTCTGAGCCTGTCAAGGTCAGCCTGGATCACCCTCCTGTCCTCAGGTGTGGATGCTTTACCCCAAAGTTTGGTATCATCGGCGAACTTAGTCCACTTCTGACTCCAATGTCCACATCATTAATGAAGATGTTGAACAATATGGGTCCAGGGACAGAGTCTTCGGGGACCCCACTGGTCACAGGGCACCATGACAATTGTCTTCCATCAACCACCATCCTCTGGGTCCGACCACGGAGCCAATTCCCCAGCCAGCGGATCGTGGTGGACCCGAGGCCGCAGTTGGCCAGTTTTGCCAAGAGGTGATCATGGGATACCAGATCAAAGGCTTTTTTGAAGTCAAGATATATGACATCAATCTCCTCTCCCTTGTCCAGGTGATAGGTCACCTGGTCGTAGAAGGAAATGAGATTGGTCAAGCAAGACCTACCTGCAACAAACCCATGCTGGCTATCCCTCAGGATGTTGCCATCAGCCAGTCCATTAAGAATGGCCTCTTTAATAATCTTTTCTAAGACGTTCCCTGGGATAGAGGTCAGGCTGATGAGTCTGTACTGAGCCAGATCCACTTTCCTCCCTTTCTTGAAGCTAGGCACCACATTGGCCTTCTTTCAATCTTCAGGTGCTTCAGCAGAGCGCCAGGAGTTCTTGAAGATCCATGCCACGGGCTGGGCTATGATGCTAGCTAGCTCCTTGAGTACCCTGGGATGTAGATTGTCAGAGCCAGCTGACTTGAAAGTGTCCAGCCTCTCAAGGTGTTCCTTCACGAGGTCAACATTGATGGAGGGCAGGGAATCTCCCTCACCCAGGCCTCCCTGTCCCATAATGACCAGGGGGGTCCCGTGGGACTGATGAAAGACCAACACAAAGTACCCATTTAATGTGTTGGATTTTTCCTGGGCATCGGTCATCAGTTCTCCCTTCTGGTTTAGCAGGGGTCCAACATTGCCCTTGCTTTTCCTCTTTCCCCACATATCTAAAAAAAGGACTGTTTAGTGTACTTGATACTTATAGCTAGTTGGAGTTCTGTCACAGCCTTGGCTTTCCTGGTTCGCTCCCTGCTGGACTGGACCGGTGTAAAATATTCCTCCTTGGAGTTGGATCCCATCCTCCATCATTTGTAGACCTTCTTTTTAGCCACAGGAGGTCTGCTAGTTCCTTGGAGAGCCAAGGGGCCTGCTGTGCCCTTTTGCTGCCTTTCCTCCAAGATGGAATAGCTGTAGCTTGTGCATCAAGGATCACTCCCTTAAGGAGCAAGCACACTTCCTGAATGAGCTCCCCTCCCCTTGGGGTTGTGGTCCCTGTGGTCCCTTGTCCCTCACCAACAAGCCTCCTGAGCTTGTCAAAGCCTTCTGTATTACTGACTGACTTGCCAGCTTTACGGTGGATGGTGAAGGTGATGAGCTCATGGCCACTGTCATCCAGCTTCCTGTTGAGCATTAGGTTGTTGATTAAATCATCCCCAGTTGCCAGTACCAGGTCGAGCAGCACTTTACCTCTCGGTGGCCCGTAGACTTCTTGTGTCAGATAGAGGTCATCCACGCATGAGAGGAAGCTTTGTGACACTTGGATTTAGCCGAGCATTCTTCCCATGAGATGTCTGGGTAGTTGAAGTCTCCCATGACAACCATGGACCTGGAGCATGCTGCTTCAGCCAGTTCCCTGGCAAACTCCTGGTCAAGCTCTTGACTTTGGGTGGGAGGTCTGTAGTAGACTCCCATCATCATGTCCCCTGTGCCATGTTCCCCACGGATTTTAACCCAGAAGGTCTCCAGCCATCCATCCTGGTCACCAATGTCAGCTAGCAGGGACACATAGCTCTCCTTGACATAGAGAACTAATCCTCCACCCCTTTTGTCTATTCGATCTCTTCTGTACAGGGTATAGCCATCTATACCTGTGGTCCAGTCATGAATGGAGTCCCACCAGGTCTCTGTTATCCCTATGACATCATAATTATTTGCATTAAGCAGGAGGACAAGTTCCTCCTGTTTATTCCTGAAGTTCCTGGCATTTGTGTACAGGCAGGCAAGTGTCCCCTTGGGGGCCCTTGCCTTGCCTACTTGTTTTTCCAGGGCTGGGGCAGGGGTGGACTCTCTCAACTACCTTGGCCTGCTGGCTTTGCAAGTGTTTCTCAGTGGGTGATTAGTGGTGGTAGTTCCCCTGTCCCCCAGCAGGCTTAGTTTAAAGCCCGGTGGAGCAGGTCAGCCAGTCTGGCTGAGAAGAGCCTCCTCCCTAGTGGAGAGAGGTGGAGGCCATCCAGCTCGCTGCCTCTTTCACGACTGTTGTCATGGAAGCCAAAGCCTTCCCGATGACACCAGCACTGCAGTCTTTGTTTGACTACCTGGATCCTCCTCTCCCTCCTCAGCCCATAGCCCGAGACTGGGAGGATTGAAGAAAACACCACCTGTGCTCCCAGATCCTTTAGCCCTGCTCCCAAATCCCTGTAGTGCCTGATGACCCAGCTGGGAGTGCTCCAAGCTGCGTCATTGGTGCCCACATGGATAAGAAGCATGGGATAGTGGTCAGTGGGCTGGAGGAATTTAGGGATCTTCTTCACAATGTCTCGAATGTGAGCTCCTGAAAAGCAGTAGACTTCCTGGGCTAAGGGGTTGGAGCGGCAGATTGCCCCCTCAGTCCCCCTCAGGATGGAGTCTCCCACGACAAACACTTTGCGTTTTGTCTTGGGGAGAGTGGGGGCGGTAGCTACAATAGTACCCATGTTGCCTGCAAAAGCTGGCAACTCAGCAGGCTCAGCTGGGGCTGCAAGAGGTTTGTACCTGTTGCATAGCTCCAGCAGGGCAGGGGCCTGCATCCTGCTTAATATCTGTGAAACCAGGGGTGAGGTCTTTAGTGGTGCTTGGAGAGATCAGTTAAGACAATTGACACAAGCTGCGACCTTCACTAGCAGAGAAGCAGTTGAGCGTGGTGGGCTAGAGATACAGGCAAAAAGCAGGAGTGCTGTGATCAGAATTCTCTGGCAGCACACATAGGTGCCACTCTGCGGGGGGGTGGGGGGGGAGGAAATGTGCTCTGTAATTGTGTGAACTGATCCGTTTTATCATTAATGCCCTATTTCATATTAATTTCTTACTGAATAAAGTCCATCTTATAAAAAGTTGTATAATAGGTTCATAACGGGGTCTCAGGGAGGTCTCTTTGTGGGATGCAGGATGGAGGGGAGGAGGTGTGTTGGGTGGGTGGCAGGGGGAACGGGTTTGTGGTGACAGGCAACTTGAGAAGACAAGCAAGTCTAAAACTGGTTTGGGGACATGACTGCAAATTGTAATACAATTCACATGCAGATAGACTAATTGATTCAACAATAGCTGGGTAACCACCACCCCCTTCCCCCACAGTGCAGCCTCTTGATTTTGGCCACTGTGTATGTGGTGATTGGCAGGGGAGAGGGGGAAATTCATTGCACCTGGGCAGTTTTTTCTTTCTTCACCTCAGTGGGGGTGTTAGATCATGCTGGCCATTTGCGTTGATCGCAGGGGGGAGGGGAAGTTGGAGTAGAATAATTGCAGCCCCCCAGCACTGCTTTGTGGGAAGCTGTCCTGGGCAAGGGGATCCGCAGTAACCAAGGAATCTTGATGATCCTCAGTAACAACCACTGCCCAAGCACTGCAAAAATTCCTTACAGTTTGACACGTTACAAATGAGAGAAGACACAGGATTTTTTCTGTTGTACATACAGATTTATGTAGTACTGATTCCATTGAGGCTTTAGATAAACCATGAGTTACATTTTTACATTTAAATTTTGCATTGCATTTTTATAAGTCCAAGCATTGACAGTTATGTTTTTTACATACATGGGGGAAGCAACAGGGGGAAGAGGCTAGGAGGGCCTGTCCAGGGAGGGGAGGGTATCTAGGCCAGTAGCAACCAGGGGTGCTAAGAGAGAGCTTCCCAGCCATGGGGGAAGCAGCTCTTGGTATTCAAGTGGTGAAGCTGGCTGAAAAACTTTTTTATTTGTGAAGAGAATAATATTATATCACAAAGCTGTTATATCACAGATGTATCACAAATGTATTACAAAGTTGTTATCTTATATTATATCACAAAAAAAAAAATGCCCCAAACAGAGGCCCAGCCAGGAAGCAAGAGGCAGAGAGAGAGCTTGCTAGCTGCCAACTGCTCCCAGGACTGTTAATACATTATGATTTTGAGAAGTTGAGTCAGAACAAGCTGCCCAGCTTGAACTTCTACATCAATGGGACTGTTTGAGTGTGCGTGGGTGTGTGGGTGCTTGGTTGTATTGGAACGCCCACCATGGAATGGGGAAGCTGGGATGCCCTTGGTAGTGAAAAACTGACTGAAAAACTTTTTTTTTTTTTTGGTGAAAAGAATAACGTATCACAATGCTTACTTTCAACTAACGCTGCTCAAACCTGCATGTAATCTTGGTCTTGATTTTTAGGGAAACGCCTCTTTTTAGATTTTAACCCCCCCTCCCCCAAACAAAAAGAAAGCTGCTCTCTGCAGTGAAAGAACTGAGCATTTTTAGCACCCATTTTTTGCCAGCACAAAGCAGGGTGCTGTTTGTGTGTGTGTGTGTGTGTGTGTGTGTGTGTGTGTCTGTAGCTGGAGAAAGAGGGAGTGAGGAGTGAGGCCCTTTCCTGGCAGAGATTTACCAGGTTTCAGACCTGAGGAAAGTGTTTCTTGCAGTGCAAGAAACCATGTGTGTGTGCGCGCGCACGCATGCGCAAGCTGGGATGCTGTTGGTCTAAATGATGAAGCATAGGTAAGAGGGAGGGAGGGAGGGAGTTGTTGGAAAAACTGCACTGTAGCAGTGAGAGTAGAGGACATATAGGCCAACACCAACCAGGAGTGCTGAGAGGGGGCCCCCTGACATGGGGAAAGCACCTGGGGGAACAAGCTAGATATTTCAGTTCAGCACTGTTGCTATTGTAAAGAGAGAGAGAGAAAATTAGAGTGTGCACAAGCTGGGGTGCCATGGGTCTACATGTGGTGAAGCACAGGCAAGAGGGTGGGAGGGAGGGAGGTAGCACATGTAGCCCACAAATTGACCTTCCTGGTGGAATATAGAGCCAAGTTAGGCATGGGCCTAGAGTCATAATCTGGGCAGGGGACCTTTTTAAAACAATAATAGCATGTATGTATCTGTACATGTATCTGTGTGTATCTGTACATACATGTATCTGTGTGTGTGTGTGCATGTAAGTGTATGTGTTAGAATAAATAAAAACTGGTAGTCAAGTGGTTAGGAGGCTTGGCAGTACTATGCAAGTTGTGTTCCAAGTTGTTGGAAAAACTGCACTGTAGCAGTAGTGAGAGGAGAGGGCACATCAGCCAGCACCAACCAGGAGTGCTGAGAGGAAGCCCTCAGCCATGGGGAAAGCACCCAGGGGAACAGGCTAGAATGGGCGTTCTTAAAGAAGCTGCACTATAGCAAGAGTGAGGGGAGACATGCAGGCCAGCACGAACCAGAGGTGCTGAGGGGGAGCCACCAGCCATGGGGAAAGCATATTTACTTGGGATAATTACCTGGGCTACATGCAAATACAAAGAAAGAAAAAGGAACATTACATACATGATCCTTGAAATAAGCTAATGAAGCATATTTCAGTAAGTAGCTGCTTGGAATAGCTTGACCATTTGTAAGTTTTTAGCATTTTTAAATCTTGCACACTGCACTGCAAACTGGAGCACGTAGCAACAGCAGCAGGAGCAGGAGGAAGGAGGGAAGGCTAGAAGCAGGGCAAAAAAGGGATAAAAAAGATATTCATTGAAACAGAAATATTAATTTTTAAATTATGAAGGGATTATTTAAAATGCAAGCTTAGTTGCTCATGTATTCACACAATACGAGGATTTATCTACAGTGAGGCAGAGAAAAGCTAATGGTGAATTCCCACAGGCTTTTTCTGTAGTCTAAAAGAATATAAAGAGTATTGAATAGGCACCTGGCAGTGACATTGCCATCCTTTTTTCTGGAGATGGAAGTGGCATCAGGCAACTTTCCCAGGCTTCTCTTCTGTCTGCTGTGCCCAACGGTAGTAGCAAAATATAAAGCATAGCATTCGGGAACTAGAAATAGGAGGGAGGGAGAAGTTAAGAGCATAAGAATTTGTATTGTAAAACCACCATGCAATCATTCCAGTCCTGAAATGGGGCTAGCCCTCCTGTATGCATGGGAGGGGGGCGGGGAGGTGGAAAAAGGCAGCTGAAGGGCAAGGAAGGATAGTGAGGAGGTTTCCCCCCACCCATCTCGAAACTTGACCTGCCACTACAGGATGCTGTTGGATACCTAGCAACTTCATTCATGGCAATTAAACTCCATTTACATGAAAGAAAGTAAGCAATGCAAGCTGCCTTCCCTCAGGGTGCAGCCAAGTGTTTGTTCTCACTTACCTATGCATAAATATCCTGTTTGGTTGTGAAACAGGTCAGATTGTACTTTTTCAAGTGTCACAAAAAGCTGCCTCATCCTGCACTGAAAGGCAGTACTGCACCCAACATAAGCAGCAAGCAGCAGGCTGTACTCTTATGGAAAAGGTGCTGTGCCACCCAGGAGCAAGTGTCCTGCAGGGCTGAGTTCTTGTGCCTCTGATGTGTTGCCATCTCTCATCCACCTCAAAAGTCTACAGCATACACACCTCAATCAGTCACTGTTCCATGAATGTATAGGCACTCAAGGGGCCAGACACCCCCCTCACACACACACACACACCTGCCTTGTTCTAGTGTAAAAAAAACCCAGACAGTCTGGCGCAGGCCTGGGAAGCATGTGAAAATTTCATACCAAAACATGTGGGGCTTTGCACGGAAAGGTTTGGGGCCAAAAAAAAGTACCCGAGCACCATGTGCAACTTGTATCCAGGGGAAGTGAGGGGTACCAGGCTAGGGCAGGGAGTGATGCCCTTTGGGACCCCAGAGCCAGGGGAGAGGCAATGCTTTTTACTAGTCATAGCATAATAAGCCCTTATGTGGTAAATCATGTCCAAGTTACTTATTTAGCCATCTTAAACTAAGAAAGAAAAATTAAACCAGGAATATTTTTAGCGAGTAAATGCCATTTAGTGACTAAATGCCTCGCCCAGCGACAGGAAGATTGGCGCTGCTGCCCATCCCAGGCACCAGAAGCAGACTTCTGTGATCCGACAGGCAGATCAGGGGCCCTCTGCAGCCCCTGGAGGAATCCCCCACAGCCATCCTAGGAGTACAGGGGAGGCCCCCGATCTGCCTGTTGGATCACCGCAGGCTGCTCCTGCCACCTGGGACAACGCTGGGTACAGCTCGCACCCAGTGCCAGGAAGATTGGTGCTGCTACCCGGGAAGATGGGTGCTGCCGCTGGCCCCAGCTGGCAGCAACAGCATGCTGTCATCCAGCGCGCAGATCCAGGGGCCAACACTCCCCAGGGGGGCTAGGGGCTGCACCAGAATCCTCCTGGGAGGTGCGGCCCCCAGATCAGTTCTGTTGCAGCTGGACTAATATTATCAGTCTGCACAGGATGACAGGAGGCTGCTGCTGTCGACTGGGACCAGTGCTGAAGCTAAGCCCAGCTTCCAAATTCAAAACATTTAATTTTGAAGCTATTACAAAGACTTTTGTTTCGTTTCAATTTTGCTGTTTCAAGCTCAAAATACATCAAAACAGCTTCAAAATGAAACACACGGTGAAATTTCACACAGCCCTAATGCCCACTGTATATTGTTTCTTCACTTTTAAGGTCACTGCAGATGTTTGGATTTTAAAATTAATATAACAGTTCCTTTATTGAAAGATTTACTGGTTTGTAGGAAAACTCTGGTGAATGAGCCTCAATCACTTGAAGTACCTTGAATGCTGGACTCAGAATCCCTATATGATTTGATAAGAGTACTGACTTAGAACTGCAGAAAAAAATAATAGGGAAATACTGGAATCAAATAGTATTGCAGCAATGGCTTATAAAGAGATTTTTTAGACATAAAACAATAGCCTATATTGCATGAGGATGCAGTCAATCAGTTGGCACCATTGTTCTTTACAGAGTGTGGTGTATGTGCAAATGAGTTCTTTGGCTGCAGAGTCTGATGCATGAGTAACAGTCTCACTGACAGGAAGGGCACACTCATGCACTAGCAGAGCCCTGAATCCGAGCAGCAGATTCTTTCCTTCTCTGACACCGGTCATCACAAAACTGGATCCAGTCCACCTTTGTAGTGACTCACTCCATCTGCAAGCTGACTCTGTCAACCAGAGTGGCATTCTGCACTCTTTTCCCAATCATCCACAGAGATTCCAAAGGATGCTAAGTCACCTTTGCAAGCATCCCAAAATCTGTGCAGCGGTCTGCCTCTCTAGACCATAAGGATGTAAAAAATGTTATATTTGTGTTCGGGGCTATCCAACTGGTGGCCCATGAGGGGTTAATTTTTGGCCTCCTGGTCATCCAGCTGCTGTTCCCTCTATTAGTCCAGCTGCAATAGAAGCTAGGGTCTCTGAGCTCCCTTTCCCTCCTCCAGCTTCCACTTCCTACTCTTGTCCAAAGGGGTGGCATGGCATAGCCCCACAGTGGCCAAACCATGATTTATGAGCCGCATGTGGCTTGCCAGCACAGTACTTGCAGTACTCCAGAAATTGGGTGAAGCCCCGCCAACTTCTCCCCAAGGTGGCTCTGGGGGACCGTGCAGCCCAGCACCTCCCACTGCTCTCCCAAGCCCACCCTCCTCCCTTCTTCTCCCTCTAGGACTGCAGCTGTTCCACTTACCCCAGGGCACACTCTCTGCAGGGAAAGCCATAGTGGCTCAGTGGTGCAGGGTGGGGACGGGGGTGGCAGGGTTGGCTGGAGCACCTAGCCAACCCCCCCGTCCTCCCTCCCCTCACCCCCCACTCCAGCTCTTGAACTTTGGTGGAAGATCAGATGTGGCTCCCAGGGTGAGAAACTCTGGCCACCCCTGGCATAGCCTATAGTTCTAGAGGAGCCCTTGACTTGGGGCTTATGCAATACAGTGGAAGAGCCTGCAGCCAGGGAGCTGAGCATGACACCAGCCATGCCTAGTGCAGCAGGGGAGGGATGACTTGTGTTGATGTGATCCATGAGGCATGGAGCCCCAAGCTGCTTATAAGTTGGACATCTCTGTTTCGGTCATGCATACATGCATTATTAGCAAACTATAGATTTCTAAATATAAATTAACATCTTAACCTTATTAGCATATACTCATCTCAGCAATGAAAACCCCAGAGATGTATGTAAGATCAAATGAAAAACCTATAATTTCAACTGTTTTCCCAGAGGAAAAGCCTTAATTAACTGGTTTACCTAACAGTATGCAATTTTACTGTGAGTTTTTATAGTTCAGAGCCTCTGACTGCTGAAGGGATGTTCTCTAGTTGTAGGGAATAAACTAGGGGAGTTTGGGAGGCATGTCTGTAAAATGGTTCTTGAACCTCATTGCAAGTTTTTCTCACATAATTCCCCTTTCCCCTCCCCTCCTTTGTGGCTTTTTATAATTGTAATATGTCTACAGTCAAGTGGTGAATTGGATTGTATTTCACTGTTTAGCAGCCACGGTGGTATATTCATTTATTTGAAAAACAAGTTTCTCTAATATCTATTAACAACATATGCCTCTTTCATCTTCCAACAAGACAATTTTGGATAGTAATTAATACTACAATATAAAAAGTGAACGATTATGGAAGAATATTAAGAATTCAAGGCTGACTATTTGATTTTTTTCCAGTCCCTGCATTCTGTAAATAAGCCTTCTGATCCATCTAGGGAATTATGTTTCTTCATCAACCATATGATTTTTATATACACAAGGTTACAGGTTGCTAGTGAGTGGAAAGATGCTTTTTTAATCCACTTCTGGTGCCCCCTAACCCACAATTCCTCTTGTTCCTAACCCCTCTCACATCCCATTTCACCCCCACAGACCCCACCTTCCCCATCAGCCCAAAACTGTACCTGCTTCATACACTAGCCATCCTCATAATTCTCCAGTGCCTTCACTCCTCTACCCCACAGGCCTGCCTCTGATATAATCATCTAGCTCCTCATGGCCTCTAGGAGCCACTTCCCCTCAAAACCACTCTCAAACAGTTCTCTCCTTCAAGAAATAGAAGAAAATACTGAAAGAAGCATTACAATTGTCCATTTTCACAAATGTTGTCTCTCCCCACCATACATACATTCAAATTTCTTTATTCATAGATTCATAGATGTTAGGATCGGAAGGGACCTCAATAGATCATCGAGTCCAACCTCCTGCATAGGCAGGGAAGAGAGCTGGGTCTAGATGACCCCAGCTAGATGCTTATCTAACCTCCTCTTGAAGACCCCCAGGGTAGGGGAGAGCACCACCTCCCTTGGGAGCCTGTTCCAGACCTTGGCCACTCGAACTGTGAAGAAGTTCTTCCTAATGTCCAATCTAAATCTGCTCTCTGCTAACTTGTGGCCGTTATTTCTTGTAACCCCTGGGGGCGCCTTGGTGAATAAATCCTCACCAATTCCCTTCTGTGCCCCCATGATGAACTTATAGGCAGCCACAAGGTCGCCTCTCAACCTTCTCTTGCGGAGGCTGAAAAGGTCCAGTTTCTCTAGTCTCTCCTTGTAGGGCTTGGTCTGCAGGCCCTTAACCATACGAGTGGCCCTTCTCTGGACCCTCTCCAGGTTATCCGCATCCCTCTTGAATTGCGGCACCCAGAATTGCACGCAGTACTCCAACTGCGGTCTGACCAGCGCCCGATAGAGGGGAAGTGTCACCTCCTTGGACCTATTCGTCATGCATCTGCTGATGCACGATAAAGTGCCATTGGCTTTTCTGATGGCTTCGTCACACTGCTGACTCATGTTCATCTTAGAGTCCACTAGGACTCCAAGATCCCTTTCCACTTCCATGCCACCCAGCAGGTCATTCCCTATTGTTTTCCGTGCCACCCAGCATGTCATTCCCTATTTATTGTTTTCTATGGCTTTATTCTGTTGTTAACTGTTCTGGCCAGGCATGTGTTCATGGATGTTTTGAAGGAATATAAATCCTCATGTTCCATGATGCAAACTGTCCTGTACCTAATAGAGTTAGCAGGAAACTTTCCTTTTGCAGATATACCAACACATACTGGTTCTGTTTCTTTTTATGAAAAATTCTCATTTAACCAAAGAGATAGGGACTTTCATCATAGCTTTTCAGGTTATACTAATCAGGGATGGGTGATTATTTTGGATGAAGGGTTGCTTAGTGAGTTTTAGGAAGCCATCGAGGGTCACGTGACAGGCAGCCAGGAGCAGATAAATATTAATTTTCTAAATTTTTTAGGGGGCCCACGGGCCAGATAGAATGGCCTGGCAGACCACATCTGGCCCACGGGCTGCATTTTGCCCACTCCTGTACTAAATGCTAAAATGCTACAGGTGAGCACTGTACACGTTTAGTGAGAGGGACTTTTGCATGATGCATCAAACAGACCACTTTAGCAAAGTGCTCCAAGAAACATTATTATTTTGGCTACATTTTTGCATTAAAACTGCTAATATAGTCTGATTTTCTTCTTTTCTTCATGCCGCATTGTTTTGGCAAATTGTTAAACTGTGTGTGTACAATCACTGTAAAATGATTTGAAAGTTGGAGAAAGATAGATAATAGACAGTTTTGTACAGTCATATTTATCTAAAGAAATTCTGAACACCACAGAAGACATTTTTCTCCTTTTTGCATCTCCTTTGACCCATTTCTCTAAAGAAAAACAGCACCTCTCCCCTCTCTCAAAGATCTTGTTTGATTAGTCATTAGTTAACGAATTTTAAAAAATACCATATTTTTTCTAAAAGTAGCCTATTCATCATCTTTATCTCAAGTGTCTAAGAAGCTGAAATGAAGCGGATCTGCATTTTTCTAGTGCAATTAATACTGACCTCAGAATTCAGAATGTATCAGAGTTCTTGTGCCACCAGTTTTTCATCTGTTTTGATGTCAGCTTTTCTTTCATCATGTCTAAGTAAACTGAATCATAGAATTTTTCATCTTAATATTGGCAGCTCACGTACATGCGGTAAACCTTTGGGACTACTATTTACCTTCATATCTTATCCTTGTATTTTAGTTTTAAAATATCTCTCTATATTGAATAAGAATTAAAACTCGTAATCTCTGAGCAATTTTGAATATTTGAATCTTCGATAATATTCATAAACACATCATAGACTATTCCTTTGATCACAGTGTCAGTGAATTTTTGGTGAAGGCTGATAGACCTCAAAATTTTTCATTTTTTCTGCCTTATTGAAGAGGATTCAGCTCGTTTTCCTCAGTCTATTGGATGTCATATTTCTACAATGGCTAGAGAAAAACAGAACAAGAGAAGAGATCATGCAAGATGAGGGAGGGGTATATCGATCTAGTCAAGCCCCCTGCGAAGAGGTGTAGGATTTGTATCTGTAGATTATAGAACTGTCTGGCTTGAGAAGCCAGGTTCTTCTAAGTGCCAGGAGGAGGGAGAGGAAGATGACAGAATTATTTTGTTTCTCCTGGATTTAGATTAATGGGGTGAAGGAGCAAGAGTCAGGGTTGACCTTTTTCCTTAAGAGGGCTGGGAAAATTGGAGGTTTAGAGGCTTGCTTTCTCTCTTTTCTTCCTGGAGAGGAGGAGAGAAGACTGGGAGAGAAGAGGCCACGAGAGTCCCCATTTTGACAATTTTTCTTTCACTGGCCGGTTGCCCACCTACTGCTGGGGATTAGTTTAAGTCTTGTAAGCATCCCAGCTAGGCACTTGCAGTTCTCATCATGAGTCAATACTGAGTCCTTGTTTCAGCAGATAGTAAAGACATAAGAGATGGTAGAATATTGATAGAAGTGAAAGCCCCAAATCCCAGGAAGACAAAAGGCAGTACTGCCATTGCTTTTGGAGGAGAAGGGGAACACTCTTCCCACATGCTCCTTCCACTTTAGTCCCTGTTTATTATCTCTAGCTTGCTGGGCTTGTGACAAGTCACAAAACTTCGAGAGATCATGGGTTCAGTAATTTCAGATGGCTAGGTTGAAGCCACAGTGCAGGGTTTGAGAATGCTTTGTGTCAAGATTTCTACATTGCTGGAATTATTTAGAGCAGTAGCGCTCAACCTTCTGGCCTCGTGGGCTGGATGAGTAGCACGGAGTTGGTCTGCAGGCTGAATCGAGTGTGGGGACAGCATGCAGGATTGGTTTACAGGTATGACCAGGCACATCAGCCCATCCCTATGTGCTGGATCCAGGTGCAGCTTGACCCTGTGCACTGGCATGACCTGGCATGTGGGGCCACGTCATCTAACCCACAGGCTCCATAGGGGGCTGGAAATTTGTTGGCAGAGGAGCAGTAGCAGCATAAGCTGCTGCAGCTCTAGAAGCCATGCCAGTTAATGATGCCACAGCTTCCCTGCCACCAAACTTCCAGTACTGCTGGGAGCCCTGAGGGCTGGATGATGACCTCCTTGGCTGGAAGTTGAGCACCACTGATTTAGAGCAGGGGTACTCAACCCCTGGCCTGTGTGCCAGATTCAGCTCTTGGTGCCTTGTTATCTGGCCCATTGAATACCCCATGGGTCCATACTAGATCCAGTATGTGGGGTGGCATGGAGCCCAATACCAAGGCATGGAACCCAGCAGAAATGGCAGGGGGTTCCAAAGCCCTGATCTCTACACGCTGGACCAAGTGGAGGCAGCATGGGGACCTGGGGCACAATTCTGATGCATGAAGCCACGTGGGGGGTGACATTGGGGCCCTGGGGCTGAATCCTGATGTGCAGAGCCTGGCAGAGGTGGTATGTAGTTATGGGGCCTCGTTTCTAGTGCATGGGGCTGAGTGGAGGTGCCACCAGGGTCCCAATCTTGGTGCACAGGGCCAGATGGGGGCAGTACAGTCCAGATCTGGGCATGTGGGCGTGATCCTAGGATGTGAGGTCTGATCCGGCCTGCAGCCCAGCCCCCACACCAATCATTTGGCCCTCAGGGCCAAAATTTGAGCATCATACATTTAGAACAATGTGGCATTGCAGTTGCTGACACAATAGTTCTGATGTCCAGGCAGTTATGAGTGGGAAATAGGTCTTTAAATTGGGGTATTGTAATAGAATGGATCTCTGAAGTTACTGGTTCAATGATTGTCCTGCTTGAATATGCTGGGAATAGCTTTCTCTTGTTCAGCATCTTTATCTTTCTGAATGGAAGCCAAGGAACATGTTTTCATGAAGTTATGGCTAAGTGCATGTAGGTTTTAAGAGCTCAGAGTGAATGTACAGAACTTTATGTGGTGCCATTAATTTGTTACCTGTGTTATCAAGTGATGTTGGGCACATCTATACATGAATTAATGTGCTGTAATTATGGGGCATTAAGTTTAGTACCTGTAATAGGTACTAATTTAATGTGCTTTAATTGACGCTAGACCACAGTAGCACTAGTGCATGCTTTTTGTGATGCTAATATGCAGTAGACTAATTCTACTGCAGACTAGCTCATTAGCATGTTTTTTTCCTGCCACACTAGTGCACAGTAGAATTAGTCTACTCTGCGTTTAGTGTCATATGGACAAGCTCACTGTATTAAAGGACAAAGTCATCTGAGATCACTGGTTCAGCACCTATAACTTGACAGTCTAATTTTGGAACACATGTCTCTGTGAGCCTATTGTCATAATCAAGTAAGAAAATAACACACTTCTCAAAAAACATTGACTGCTTGTACTTTGCAACTTCAGCATGCTGGACTGATGTCAAGACACAAGTCTGTGTGGCTGGGAATTATCACTGCAGTGGAATTCCTGGCATTTCACAGCAAGCTTAAGAGATCCATTTTGTAACAAACTAAAAAAATATGAGACTGAGACATACCTGCCAAACTACTTTACCTGCTGCCTAAGATTTGGATGCTTGGAAAATTTTTCATTATCCAAGGATTGCCTTCAAATGTCACAATGTTGACAAGATATATTTGAAAATGATGCTGAGAAGAGTGATCAACTGTAGCCAAGATGGTGAAATAGAGATATTACTTTAAAATCACAACAACACTTTATTTCCGCCTCCCACTCTCATCCCAACTACTAGAGAAAACTTGGCAAGATACTGGGGTTCACCAAATTAAGCATGTCAGGAACTATTCATTTTCTTATTATAGACACATGATCTCAGGCCAAAATTCAGAGCTATGACAGCTGTTTAATTTTCTAGGCTCTTTTTCAAGGCCAACAAATATTGAGCATTATGATTAAACTTTTTTTTATAGATTATGGTTCAACTGCCATATTTGAAAAAGGGGTTTTATAATGTTCAATATAAAAAGTGTCTTTTAAAAATTAAATTGTTATTTCAAAGTTGGAAATATTTTGTGGCTTATTAGTGGTATAATTCATATACATTTCAGCAAGACCAGAGGTTCTGAATCTTTTTAGACTCAAGTCACCCCTTGATAGTTTTGAGTCATTCCTTGGAAAATGCCAGCACTTAGTTTTCACAGGTTTTCTTTCTTACTGCAGAAAATAATAGAGCAATTCATCTGTTGCAAAGAACTCAGACTACAACAGGTCAGAAGGTTTTTAACACTACAGATTCCTATATGAAGTCTCTGGGTTTACATTGTGAATTGCATTTGCACACTTAAGTGTGGCACCCTGCAGTATCCTTAAAAGGAGATCAAGGCATTAATTATCACGTGTCACAGCACTCTGTTAGAGAATCACTGAGCTAGGCTAAGTGTGTTACACTTAAGTGTATTTGTGACTTCTCAGTCACTCCTTATCCTCTTGGGAGTGGTTTTTTTTCAGGAAACTTTCACAATAATACCAATAACATAAGGTTATTTTTGTCATAACTCCATCAATCTTAACCCACCTGCTGCATTTTTTTTATGATTCCAATGACCCTTTTATATTCTCTTTCCATTTCTGACTCAAATCTATTTTCTGTTAGCTACTTAGGATGATATATAATATCATCTTCCTGAATTCTGCAAAGGTATTTCTCTTAGGTCCACTCCATGTTGAATTCTTTAGGAATTTATTCTATCAGTGTACTCTGGTTCTGTTACCAGACAGGCTGAGTACAGACAGTCAAAAAGCCCAAGTCTGAATCGATTCAATCTTTGCAGGTTAGTCTAAGCTACATAGACTGAACCAATAAGCAAGTGAACAGGCATTTACTTTTGATTCTGGAAATGCAGCCACATACCTGCAGTGGCCCAGGCCAGACACTGGGAGCTCTAGAGTATGCCTCCCTGCTCGGCTGGAGCACATAGCTTGGGCCAAGCCTAGCCCGCCCACCCCGCAAGGAGTGGAGGGCTTGTGGGGGAGGTGCAAAGCATCCTGGGATGCTGGAGGGTGCGGGGCATGAGTTAACTTGAATCTGGAGGGGAACTGGGACAAGCTCAGTAAGCCTATTTAACCTGTGTAATTTCTGTCCCTAGCCTTATAGACTAAACTTGTTCAGTTAACTGTCTTATATGCCTTCCCATATCACCATAGTATCTAAATAGGCACCTATACACATTCTGGACATCTGCTTTGACACTTGTTATTAGCACGCATTGAAGCAGACTCAATTGAGTTTGCAGGAGTGCGTTAATTAATGTACTCCAGGAGCCTCTATGTCAGATCTATTCAGCATCCCCACACTCCAAAATGGCAGCAGGGGCACTTGAACTAAAATTCATCAAAGGACTTTTAGTTCAAACACCCCTACCACCATTTTGAAGTTCAGGACACTGAATACACATGCTGCTGTGGGCACTTTAATTAGAGCGGCTCTCAGATCTACTCCCTGCTCCATCCCAGAGCACATGTGTAGACAGCCAATGTGTCTTAATCTTTAAAGTGTTTTTCTTCACGAGAGCCTGAGATAGGAAAATACCATTATCCTTATTTTACAGATGGTGAAACTGAGACTCGAGACCCCTCTACACATGCAGGTAAAGATGTAATGGAATCTAATGCATGATTCATACAATTGCACCCCCTGTCATGCCACACATGCATGGTAGGAGGCATGATTGTGGGATCACACATTACACCTTATTGCCAGTGCACCAGCAAGAAGTGGACTCCCATAGCTGGGAGCTCCATGTACCCCAGTTAAGAGGCTTCTAACCACCAGGGCCCCCAGGCACCCCCACAACTGGAGGATTCCTGCAGTGGCAATATCTCCACCCTAGGGATGCAGGGAACCCCTGGGGCTGAAGGATCACCCCTGCGGTGGTCTCCCCACCCTGGCAGTGT
>NW_005842082.1:728467-734291 GCF_000455745.1 Alligator sinensis | reverse complement strand
AAACTCCTGGGGCTGAAGGATTTCTGAGGGGGCAATTTTCCTGACCTGGGGGTACAGGGAAACCCCTGTGATGGGGGGTCACTGCAGGGGCAATCCCCCTCCCCCAGGATTTTTGGGAAACCCCTGGGGCTAGAAGATCACTGCAATCCTTCAGCCCCAGAGGTTTCCCACACCCCTAGGGTGGGGTGATCCTCTCGCCCTGGAGGGTTTCCTTGCATTCCAGAGCCCTAGGGATTGTGTCAGCCATGATCCTCCAGCCTGGTGGCTTTCCCACACCCTGGAGCTCTAGGGATGCAGCAGCTGTGATCCCTAGGGTCCAGGAGTTTCACACTTCTGCCATAATCCCTAGGGCTTGAGGGTGCATGAAACCCTTGGACCCTGGGGTTTGCAACTGCCATGATCCCTAGGACTGGGGTTTTTTTTTGCTGTGCCTAGTAAACCCAAGAAGCTAGGAGCCCCATCAGCTGATGGGCCTCCCAGCCACAGGACAGACCCTGCTACAGGTGCAAATTAAAGCTCAATAGCAACCAGCTATAAAGTTAGCACATATTTTTGAGGTGTAACTGTATAGCTGATTGGAATTTTCTTATTGTGTAATATCTACTTTTCATGTGTAGCTGTTCTCCAGGTAATTGTGCAATTAACCAGGTAATTGTGCAGTACCTGTCGTGTGTGTGTGTGTGTGTGTGCGTGGTGGCAGGGCACATAACTGACTTGCCTAAGCTCCGATAGGAAAGCTTGTGAATTGGTCACCTGAGTCCCAGGTTGCATCCTAACCACTGAATCATCTTCTCAAATACATCTTGTTGCCATCCCTTACACACCTTTTTTTGGTTTTGGTTTTGTTTAGTGTTTGTTTGTTTTTTTTAAATGAAGACTTACATAGTGTTCTATTACTACAATATATTATAGTATTACAAAGGTTAGTCCCGGGCACAAGTCTTTGCAAAATTAGAGCTTTTGTTTTCAAACTTTTGGGACCTTTCCTGAAATCCCTTTTCTGAGGTGTTGAGGACATTCAAAGTCTGATAAATAATGAGGCCTTTCAGTCTCTTAATTATTTTAGGAGAGTCAAGTTTCTCATGAAAACATTGGATTAGTTAAGTGAATGTTGTTACTTAGCTTTTTATCCTATCAAGATAAGCAAAAGGATATGTATTAGGCCTGTGCGAAGTGGCTAGCATTCGCTTTGGATTCAGATTTGGCTGATTTTTGGGGGACAGTGATTTGATTCAGTGATTCAAATCTCATTCGGTGATCTGGCTGCTGCTGAATCTCTGAATCACCCAGGCCCCATCTCCCACCCACTTTCCCAGCCTGGCAATGGCTGCCCTGCCCACCCCAGCTCCCAGCATTTTGATCAAAAAAGCCCCCACTGACCGGGTGCTGCCAGGTGGGAGGCAATCCCTACTGCCCCCCACTGCCCTACACTGCATGGGGGACTCTGCATGAGCCCCCCGAACCCTCCCCCCATTGTCCCAGCCCCCCCATGGCTGCCTTGCCTGCCCCAGCTCCAGCCCTTTAAGAAAAAAAACCCTCTAGACTCACCAGTTCCTGCCCCACACTGCATGGGGGGGGCGCTCTGCCATGAGCCTTCTGAAGCTCCAAGGCCCCTGCAGGAGCTGGTGAGGTCAGGGCTTTATTTTCGTCTTTTTTTCTTAAAGGACTGAAACGGGCTAGTAGGGCAGCTGTGGGGGGTGGGGACTGGGGGAGCAGAGGGGATCAGGGAGCTCGTGGCAGAGCCCCCCCCCCCCATGCACCGGGGGGCAGTGGGTGGCGCCCCCTGCCTGGCAGCACCTGGTGAGTGGGGGCCTTTTTTTAAACCACAAGGAGCTGGGGCGGGCAAGGCAGCTGGGGCGGGGGTGGGGCTGGGGAAGCAGGCAGGGGATGGCACCTGGCAGGGGTGCTTCTATGGACACTTCCCCCCTCCCCAAGCCCCTCCTTCAATCATCGAGGGACTGCCCAAATCATCGAAGCTCTCTAAATCTTTTCCGAAGATTCGGAGAGCTTCAAATCTATTTGGACCTTTTTATTGGTCCCCTGATTTGGAGATTCGGCCAGTGAATAAGGCTGAATCTCCCCCAAATCAAATCAGCACTTGAAGCTTCGCACAGTCCAAATATGTATGATATATAAAAATCCTACCAAGGTGGCAAAAATCTCCCCAAAAAACATTTCTAGCTGTCTTTAAGATGAAGATATGGATAGATTAAACTGTTACATTGCTTTAAAAGGTGAAGAGACTTAACATTGTGTAGCTGAATCTGGTTGAATGCTCCTAACTTGGTGCAAGTGAAGCTAAACCCCAGTCATTTACTTTCTGTTTCCCTTCAGGAGTAAATGATAGTGGTTCTGCTTTACTTACTCTAAGTTAGGAGTGGACACTCAAAACAGTTCTTGGGATCAGCTGGTTTATTCTCCCAAGTTTTCCTCGACTCACCCTCCACAAATGATATCCCTGTAATTTAGAATAGGGCTGTTGAAAATAGGTGTATTTTAATAAGTTGATTTTTTTTTTAATTCCACAGTATAAAGCCTAGTTTAGTGCAAAATACAGTTTTATTGCTCTGCATATTAGTAAGAGAAGTATTCTGTTTTAAATGATTCAGTTCTAATTAAAATTGTGTTAAGGAAAACAGTTATATTTAAAATATATTTTTATCAAGTAATGAGGCAGAGAACTTGAGCTAATAGGTTAAAACAAATGTTGCAATATTATTTTTATTGAAAGCATGAAAGAGATATTCTGCACAGAGATGGTTTTACATCATGGGATTGCCTTAATTTGGAAGTCTTTCATTTTTGTCACGCTATTCATGTCATCTGAGGAATTTAATGAAATGATGTGCACTTCTGGGAGCAAAGTTTCTTTAAAGTTGTGCTGAAGTAATAAAGTGACTCCAGAACATAATTTTATTTCTGGGGTGGAGGGGGACCCCCAACAATTGTTAGTTTATTCTTTAGATATTAACCCTTCAAAATCAAATCAACTATAATTATAAAGCAGAGCATTATTGATGAGAGACTGAATATATTTTTATATATTTGGAATATGTCTTCCTGTTAAACAGCATAGATTACTAAACAGTCTTTGGGTAATATCCATATACTGTAAACATGCCATGTTACTTAATTAAGGGCAATATGTTAACTAATACAAGTAATACTACTTCCCTTTTGCCTTATTCATTACATAAGCTTGTAGTTTAAGAACTCATATACCTCCTTCAATATAAATAGAATATGACAGTTCTAAATTACTTTTTAGCTGAAACTATTAATTCTTGGCATCTTTGAGAAATAAAAGAACTCCAGAGTAGCAAAGCAATTTAGAATACATGTAGAATCTAAATTTTGAACATTGCTCATTCTTTTTAAAGAAAAAAAATAAGTATTTCCAAACTACTTTTATTAGAGAAATTATTTTGTCATATTTTCTCTCCTGGGGCAGAGGAGGAGACAAATGAAAAAAAGATATTGATTCTGATGATTAGCTTGAATATGCATGGGTGCCCCCCCGTTTTATTTTTTTTGTCTTGGAAAAACTCACTCAGGATAAGGAAAGACCTAGGACAAATTCCTTTCTCCACCTGACAGTATTCCAACACATCTCCCACTGTCTAAGAAAATGCACTGAGCAGCCAATTGCCAAGTTAGAGGCTATTTGGGGATGAAGGCAGGCACTCTCTTTTTAAAGACATTCTACTGTGTAAAATAACTGAGATTAATTGGATCAGAGGGAATGAGCAATGGTAAGAATACATAAACAATCCTTTGATCAGGGGTTGGCCTCCCTACCTCCCAGGTGAGTACCCTAAGCTCTAAACTAGATAGTCTCATGCTCCTTCTCATGCATTCCCTCTGCTTCTAACTTATTCTCCCCTTCCCCAACTCTGTTGGGCATCTTCAAGGTATATGGTAACTGAGCTAGGGTTTTGAGAATTGCAATTTTGGACATAGATACCTATGTTCTCCTAAGCCCCTATTTGGATACAGGCCACTGAGTGTTTAATTGGTAAAATCCAGCTACGTTGTTACTAGCAAATGCCAATCAGGGTGTAGCCCCTTTTCCAGCAGCTACCATTAAAAGAAGTGTAAAGCTTTGGATTGTGGATGAGGTTTATATAAGGTACCTCTGCCCATGCTTCAATCAGTACCCCATATTCATGGTTGTGTCATATTTTTGTCATGCTATTCATGCCATCTGAGTAATTTAATGAAATTATGTGTACTTCTGGAACCAAAGTTTCTTTTAAGTTGTGCTTCAGTAATAAAGTGACTCTAGAACAGAAATTTGTATTCCTGTGCAGGGCTACTACCCCAACATTTGGTAGTATCTTCTTTAGATAGTAACCCTTCAAAATCAAATCACTGTAGTTATAAAGCAGAATATTATTGATGAGAAACTGAATATATTTTTATATATTTGGAATATGTCCTCCTTTTAAAGAACATAGGTTGATGCTATGGCTGTTAAAGCTGTCAATTATCACTCGAGTTTTACTGTGACTGAGGTTTGATGGGCTTGTAAAGTTACAGGATTTGTTCGGTGGTTTGTAGATTGATGTAATATAAATTCTCCACTTATCTATTATTAGAATTTCATTATTTTCATTATCAGGCATAGCTGTTGTGTTGATGGTGACTCAGGGATCCTGGTTTTCTCTGATTAAAAATTGCAAATTCTCTGTTCTTTATCTCCACCTATGCAAAAATTGCAGTTCTGTGACTGTGCAAAGACTTCCAATTCTTCCTGCTTGTTTTCCAAGCTCCGTGCATTTGTGTACAGTCACCTAAGGCAACTAGTCGATTGCCCTGATTTCTCAGGAAGAGTGAGAACACTTTTTCTGATCTCCTTCCTGCTTGCTCTTCCTCCAGGTCACCCACTTCCTCACTTACCTCAGGACTTTGGTTTCCATCCCCCAGTGAACCTAGGTTAAAGCCCTCCTCATTAGGATAAAGAATTTGTCTGCAAAGATGCTTTTCCCTCTCTTCACCAGGTGGATCCCATCTCTTCCCAGAAATCCATCTTCTTGGAACATCATCTCATGGTCAAAGAAGCCAAAGCCCTGATGGCAACACCACCTGTGCAGCCAGGCATTGATGTGCAAGATTCATCTGCTCCTGCCTGGGCCCCTTTCCTTGGAAGGATCAAAGGGAAGGGTTTGCTAGGAAGGATACCTCAAAAGGATCAAAGAGAAGACCACCTAAGCCCCCATTCTCTTCACCCTTGCCAGATCACTTTTGATCGGATCAGGGTCTCCCCTTGCAGTATAACTGGTGCCCACATGGTTGAGCAGCATTGGATAATAGAAGGCTGGATGAGGCTTGGTAATCCCTCTGGGACATCTTGGATCCAGGCTCCAGGCAAGCAGCAGACTTCCTGAGACAGGTTAGGTCAGTAGTGTGCGGGCCGACTCCCAATCCCGCCTGGATCGCCATGTGCGAGCTCTCTCCCGATCCCATTTGAGTCGCCATGTGCGAGCCGGGGTGAGCCGGGGGCCCGTCTTTGTGTGTACACAGGCTGTGGCCGGTAGCCCGGGTACACGGGGTTGGAAAATACCGCAGTGCGGTATGGCACGCTCGAGCTAGAATCAGTCACGGAGGCGTAATGGTTGATTGAAAAGATTATTTACTTACACCCAAGGTGGTCATGGTGTAGGCTGGTCAGCTTTCCAGGCTCAGCTCCGCTTGAGTTCTCGGTGGAGGACCCTAATAAACTCGGTTCCTTGACCCCGGAGTGAATCAGGCTCCGCGGGGTTCAAGAATTCGTTCCCACGGAGCAGCTGTATCTCCGTGAGTGTTACTCGGTTCCCAGGTCCCC
>NW_005842082.1:691519-728360 GCF_000455745.1 Alligator sinensis | reverse complement strand
GTTGCCCTCTTAAGGAAAAAGCTGGGTTCGTATGGATCAGCAGCACTTAGAGATCCTCACGCTCCTTTCCCGAACTCCACGTACTTTCTCTCTCTCTGATTTGGGCAGAAACCACCCAAGCCTTTTGTACGGCTAGCAAGCCAATAGCTAGCCGCCATGTGTGCTTACATTAAGACTGGCCAATAATGTGGCGCGAATCCTAATACAAATGGCAGTGACTCCTTGCATCGTGCATTGCTATAATGTAAAAGAAATGCACTATGCAAAGAAAGCTACAGAACTGGCGGGAAAAGCTCCTGCACGCGGGTTCTCTGTTGCAGCAGAACTCTCCACCGTGCAAAAGAGCTGCAATTTGGCGGGAACATGATTTAGCGATGCCGAAGCACACTCAAACAAAAAAACCCACAACTTTGGGTTGTGACAAGCAGATGTATCCTTCTGTCCCCCACAGTAGGGGGGGCATCACTTCTTTTTGGTGATGATGGTCTCAATCCTTCCCACCTTGGTTAAGACTTTCCTGTCCTCTTCTACTAATGGGAATGTGCCCTTCACCCTTTGTTGCTAGGGCTCTAAATCTATTCTTCAGATAGGTGGAGATAAAGATTTCTGCTTGCTGCCAGAGGTCACTAGCTTCCAGCTTCCACCTTCCACCTTCCACCTTCGTGGGAGTCCATGTTTTTTCCCTTCTCTAGTGCTGCCTCTGGTATTTCCTCCTTCACAGTCGCAAAGGCCTCCTCCAACATTGAATTGATGGACTCCTCATGGTGGAAGATGCTTTGGAGCCTTGCCACCTCCTCCTGGATCTCTCTTGCTTGTTCCCTGAGAAACACAAGCAAGAGGCACCACTCACACTGCAGGCAGTCCCCCACCTGGCCATCACCAGAAGGAACCTGCAAGCTGCAGTCCCCACAGTGTCAAATCTGGACCTGGGTGGAAGCCTTAATGGTGGGCAGTCCTACCTGGACAGAAACCTCACAAGTGCAAGCAGAGGCAGTGGCAGTGGCTCTGGAATTACAATGTCCTCCAGACATTTCTCTGGGTCTCTTAATCTGCCCCTTCTCTCATACTGCCTTTCTTTCAAGTGCACCTTCTCTAACAAGCTCACCTGAAAGCTGGCCTGTTTATTGTTCCTTGGCTCAAAGGGTTCCTTCTTTCCTGCTTCCTCACAACAAGCTGGAATGCTCTCCCCTCAAAAGGGGTGAACTGGCCTGTGAACTAACCATCAAACTGCCTGCAAACTGCTTGCCCTGCTTGCTGCCCCTGTTCACTAGTTGTTGAAGAACATTTAATCCCTGAGTAAGCTGGCTTCTGGCCAGGGAAATCATGTACTAGTGAAGTATTAAACATCACACAGTGCATCAAAGATGGCTTCAAAAAACAATGGTTACTGCTGCCATATTCTTAAACCTGTCAACAGCTTCTGACACTGTAAACCACCACTGTAAACCACCAGTGTCAGCGTCTGACACTTGCAAAAATATATGATATGATGAAAGATTACTAACTGCTATAAATACTATGCTCCTTGCTAGAAAATCAATGATTTTATATTGAATGTTGTAAGATGCAGAACCCAGGGTGAGAAGAAAGGAATACCTTACCTCAAGGGATTGTACTTGCACCTATATTATTTAACGTCTATACTAGGGATCAGCCAACTTACCCAAGCATGAGAATTATTTTTGAGGATGATTCATGGACCACTGTCCAAGCTAGGAACTTCACCTAGATTGAGACCGTGCTTGTATCAACGCTTAATGAGTTATCAGACCATAACACCAGAATAAAAAATTGACTACATGCCAATCCAAATAAGACACAGTTTAGTCTTTAGAGCTGAGATACCAGTACGTGACTCAACCTAACCTGGAATTGAATAGCTCTCACCCACTGCCTGAATTCTGTCTACTTGGGAGTGATATTAAACATGGGGTAGGACTAGACTCTGGGATTTGTAGTCCACAGTTGCAGCCAGCACTAAGTAAGCTGGCAGGGCAGCTCTGTACTCTGGGGAAGGTGAGTTTAAACCCCCTTCCTGGTCCCAGGTCCCAGGTCCCAGCCAGGGTTTGCCGGTGGGGCAGTGAGCTAGCCAGTGAGGTCAGTGTGCTAGCCCTCACTGCTCCAGCTGGAGAGCAGAGGGCTGGGGCCAGGCCTGCTCTCTGGAGCAGACAGCACATCCCAGCCCAGAGCTGAAAAGCATGCTGGGCTGGGATGCTGGGGGACTGTGATTTAACTTAAACCAGGGAAGGGGGTCTGGAACCAAAGTTTCATAAACTGGTTAGATTTAACTCAATTAAGTCTGATACTACATTCAACCAGGCTTATTTTAAACCAGCTTCAGCCATTTTGAAACTGGTTTAAGTGCACTTAACTTCTGTTCTGTTACAGGTTTAAACCAGTTTCTTATTACTTCAACTGGTTTATGTGTAACTTCTGTCCCTAACCCATGTGCAAACACAAAGAAAACTTTCAGATTATAGAATACCTACTGACCTGCCAACAGATGGAAGAAGCCATACACTACCAAGGACCTCACTAAGGCTAGAGATTGAGCAATTGTATCTTTTGAACTCAAATTTGAACATGATGACAGGACATAAGGAGCTGAAGAAGAAAAAGAAGAATTGGTAAAATAATTCATTCTTTAAATGCAGGCAAGAACAAGAAACAGCAAAATAAACATTTTGGCTGTTTATACCTTTTGAAATATTCCCTAGCTTTATTCTTTTATGATTGATGAATTTCAGGATCCCTGGAATGTAATTCATTTTATTTGAGGACTTCTGCAGCTTTTGATATATATATATATATATTTAACAAATGATCTTATTTAAACTAATAAACTGAACAGAGCACAATATCATTTTTTTTCCTTTAGATATTGCTGTTTTTGAAGGAGTTTAATTCTAATTACAGTCTGTGAGCTACAACTGCTATACAACTCCAACTCAGTATTAATAGACATGAGGAGAGAGTATTGAATAAGAACCCTGGGAAGAAGTTGAAAGCTAGGTACTAGTGGAAAGGTCTGCTTACACTGGTCCCCATCCTGTCTTCCTGATAAATAGTTCAAAGCATTTTTGGAATTCAAATAAAACAAAATAGCAGCAAATGGACACATTCTTCTTGGGCTATTAAGTACAATTTAATGAGGTAACATTGATTGTATGCTTTTTAGGGTAGGGGTGATTTTTCCGTTTTATGTTAGCATTGTCTCAGTAGGGTCTTTAGAGGGTACCATAATCGAATTAATAATAAAGAAGAATACTTTTTATCAGATTTGAAAGTTGAGAAGTAAAAAATGGTAGAAGTACCTTGTGATCTGATTTGCAAGTAGACAATAAAAATAAACAAACTGGGTAGGAATAAAGTTTGATACTAACTCTGAATTTATTGTAAGAAGTGGCAACTGTAGTACTGTGTCCACTTCTGTTGTCTGCAAGTTAGGAAAAATGTTGACAAACTCAAGAAAGCTCAGGAATGAACAAACAGTTGAAAAACTTGGTTTATAGCATGTATACAGATGTTTGGGGAAGTTATGGGGAGGTTTGATCACATTAAAAGGGACCACCTGATCTAACTTAATTTGCCCAGGTGTGGACCTTACACTTATGGCATCTATACCTATGCTCTGGAGTGGGGGGGACTTTAATTAGAGTGGCTCTGACAGCCATGATCATTTCATGATCACTGTGGTCCAAACTTCCTTCCACATTTTACAGTCTCAGGGTGCATACAGTCATTTACCACGTGCAGTCTATGTTCATGCAACTTGCTTTAAGCTGCCTAAATGTAGACAGGGAGCAATGCATACAGCTGTTTGCTGGTCCTAGGAGCTATGCTAGAAAATAGGCGTAAGTAATTCAGAACAGAGGGGAAGTGTGGATGGGTTCAGGGTGCGGAGGCTAGTGAATCTGCGGACGAGGGTGTGAGCAGGTCTGGGGCAGGTTGGCCAGATCAGGAGGTGGAGGAGGGTTTGCCTAGTTAAAGGTGAGGTTAGGAGGCTAAAACTAGCCCATTCTGGGTTTGGGGTTGGGAATAATACAGCCCAGAGGCTGGGATGAGCAGCTGGGCTTTCCCAGCCCCGGGGTTGTGCTGTGAACACATGCAGGCATCCATGAGATTGGGTTACCCCTTTCTTAGATCAGGTTAATGCAATCTCAATCAGAGTGCACTTCCTCATGTGTACTAACTTGGATCAGGCACACTATTTTGGGGGTAAAGATCAGGTGCACTCTTTTGGGGGTGCTTTTAAGCCATCTGAACCCCTTCAAACCCCCTGAGCAATTTAGATCAACCTAACCCTGGTTAGGTCAGTCTGTTACATCTCTATGTATCCTCGATTGCTTCCTCCATATTAGTCAGTATCAAATATAGAAGAGCCTCTCCTCTAGTTGCTTGTTTCACCTTCTACATTAAGTTGTTACCAGTACAATCCAAGAATTTATTACACAGTTTGTCCTCTGTATAGTTTTCCTAAGAAAAGTCTGTGTAGTTAGTTTGCCATTAGAACTAAACCCTGTGCTTTGCATGACACTATTAATTGTTCAGAAAAAGCCTCTTCCACCTCATCTTCCTGGTTTGGTAGGCTATAGTAGAATCCTACTATCCCACATTCTTCTTCCATTTTACCTGCAGCTTGAGACTCACATCTAACACTATATTCTGAACCTTGGAGAATGTGTAAACATTTTTGGTTTGTAAAGCAGCCTGTCTTCACTTTTATTCTGTCAGTGCTTTCTGGCAAACTATACCTTTTTTGTATCATTGTTCTGGTCATGTTTTACGGATGAAGTCATAATTTTTATTCTGTAGTAAGGCTTCCAGATCTTTCTGCTTATCCTCCATACTTCTTGCATTAGTAGACAAACATTTAAGAAATTCACCACTATTTTTCCCCTTCTTCCTCCTGTAACTATTTTGATTTCCTCTATCAAAAACACCTTGGCCTTACTTTCAGATAAGGGTACTGAAGCAACCCTACTGGACATATAATTTCATAGTTTCATAGATGCTAGGGGCTAGAAGGGATCTTACAGTTCACCGGGTCCAGCCCCCACTGCACTTGGGCAGGAAAGACTGCTGGGGTCAGATGACAATGGCTTCTATGACAGTAGCTTTCATTTACTGACTTCTTTAAAAGGGGCACGGTCTGTGGCTATGGCTGTGTTGTAGCAGAGGAAAGACGCGTGGTGACTGACTGTTCTATATTTTGAATGTGTGGACCAATTGGTGTCTTAAGCACAACCAAAACCAGGCTTTTAAATGCACTTATGTACTTCAGCTCAAAGATAATATTTCCGCTCTTTTCTTTCAAACTTATTATGGAAACAATGCAAAATTATTTTTTCCTGTAGGTATCTTGAGAAAAACATAGAAGCAGTTAGCTGGACTTTGTTAAATTCCAAGAAAACAATTATCTCATCACAACTGTAAACACTGTTGCTTCTTACTGTTAAGTTTCTGGGGGGGGCGGTTAATTGAAACTTTACCACATTGTTTTTAGATTTTACTCACTTGCCAGTTTTAGTTTCACTTACAGAGCACAACAGTACTACTAGTGTCAAAGCACTCCATTACTTTGATTGCTGAAGTGTAAAGTAATTAACAATCAAACCTAGAGCACGACACTTAGCCCCAGCTGGCACAAGAAAGAAATTGTTTAATGTTTTAAATTATGGTGCTCATATTGAATGTAATATATTTAATTTAGATGTAATGAGCATAGTGTTTTTAAGGATGTGACTGACTTGTTTAGAACACATCAAGATTTATGGCTACTGTTTATAATAGGTGCACATTGATTAGAAACTTACTACATCTTAATAAAAAGTTTTCATGAGCAACTACTTATATCAAATGATATAGAATCAAAGAATCATAGAAATTAAGGGCTGGAAGGGAGCTCAAAAGATCATAGAGTCCAATCCCCCTGCTTTGGGCAGGAATACTGCTGAAGTCAAATGATCCCAACCAGGTGTCTGTCCAGTCTCTTCCTGAAGACATCCAAATCGGGGACTGTACCATCTCCTTGGGAAGTCTATTACAGATTCTGGTCACCCTTACTGTAAAGAAGTTCTTCCTTACATCCAACGTAAAACCATCCTCTGCCAGTTTATGGCCATTGCTCCTTGTCCTCCCCAGGGTGCCCTTGTGAACAGTTTTTCTCCTAGTTCCTGATATTCACCCCTTACATACTTATAGATGGCCACCAAGTCCTCCCTCAGTCTTCTCTTCCCCAGGCTGAACAGTCCCAGATCCCTTACTCCTTCCTCATAAGGTTTGTTCTCTAGGCCCTTAATCATTCTTGTGGCCCTTCCCTGGACCCTTTCAAGATTCTCCACATCTTTTTTGAAGTGTGGTGCCCAGAACTGGACACAGTACTCCAGCTGAGGTCTTACCAGTGCTGAGTAGAGTGTAAGTATCACTTCCTTAGCTCTGTTTGCGACACATCAGCTAATGCATCCTAGTATGCTATTCACTCTGTTGACTACAGCATTGCACCTGTGGCTCATGTTCATCCTGTGATCAACCATAAACCTGAGGTCCCTTTCAGCTATCATGCTGGCCAGAACATCTCCTCCTAACTTATATTCATGTCACTGGTTACTTCTCTCCAGATGAAGCACTCTGCATTTATCTATATTGAACTGCACCCAGTACAGCTCCATCCACCTTTCCAGCTTGTCCAGGTCCACTTGGATCCCTCATCCTATCCCTTAGCATGACCACTTTTACCCATATCTTAATATCATCCACAAACTTGGCCAGCATGCTTTCGACATCCATATCTAAATCATTGATAAAGATGTTGAGCAGCACAAGGCCAAGAACCAAACCTTGTGGGACACCACTGACTACCTCTCACCAAGATGATACAGACCCATCTACTAACACTCTCTGGATTTGACCCCTTAGCCAGTTCCCAACCTACCTGACTGTGGACTCTGTCAGCCCACAGTCCCCCAGTTTTTTTTTATAAGAGTGCCATGGGAGACCGTATTAAAGGCATTTTTACAATCCAAGTATACAACATCAACCACATCTTCCACATCTAAGTGGTTTGTTACTGGAACATAGAAGAAGACCAAGTTAGTCAGACATAACCTGCCCACAACAAAACCATGCAGGCTATCCTTCAGGATCATGCCTTCTGACAGTCTCTCACAAATGGACTTCTTGATAATTTTTTACAAAATTTTACTGGTATTGAGGTCAAACTGACCAGCCTATAGTTTCTCAGATCTTCCCTCCTCCCCTTCTTAAAGATTGACACCACATTGGCCCTTTTCCAGTCTTCCAGGACTTCATTATTCATTAAAGAGTTAAGCTTTCTCCTGACTGTCTGTTAATAGCTGTCCCGTGCCATTCTGCAAGGGCCCCACATTTCCCTTGGTCTTCCTCCTGCTTCCTATATACCAAAAGTAGGACTTCTTACTGTCCATGATTTCAGTCGCCTGATCCTGATCTCAGTGTTTGCCTTTGCTTTCCTTATCCTCTCCCTACAAATACAAGCTATACTTGTTTATTCCTCCTTGGTGACTACCCCTTGTTTCCACTGTCCATAAGCCTCCTTTTTCCTTTTTAAGCACTCCTTGACTCCTCTAGTAAGCCAACAGGGCTTCCCAGCCCCTTTACCACCTTTCCTGCATACAGGAATGGACCTTTTCTGTGCTCTGAGGATCGCTCCTTTGAGGAACGACTACCTTTCCTGAACTCTCTTCACTTCCGGTCCCTCTTCCCATAAGGTCTCTCCCACTATTTTCCTAAGTTCATTGAAGTCAGCCTTCCTGAAGTCAAGCACCTCTGCCCTACTGACTGACTTCCCTGCCCTATGACGGATAGTGAATTCTATCATCCCACGATCGCTATCTTCCCAATTACCGTCAATCCTCAGATCTCTGACCAGGTTGTCCCCTTTGGTTAGAATCAAATCCAGCACAGCCTTCCTTCTGGTCAGGCCATTTACCTCCTATACGAATTAGTATTAACTTGAAGTATATTCATGTTTAACATATATATTTTTTTCTGATGCAAGTATAATTATATATTATAAAGAAAATATGGGAAAGTAAGGGCATGGCAAATGGTAACTAATTGATTAACTCAACATTTTGAATGATATATCCATAGGCAGTTGAGGCCGAATGCACATCCTTAGGATTTGAGGGAAAAATAGTAATTTATTTGCCTACCTGAAGTTTCTTAGGGTAGAAATAGTATTAGGTGCCTGACTTTTTTATTCTTGTGTTTTAATAGTTATCCAAATGTGAGGCTAGGAAAACAATGTTTCATATCATGGCACAGATTCCCAGGTATCATGTGTTTTAATCTTCCTGTGAAAGACTCATCAGAGAGCTATTGCTTTTATCAGTAGGAAATATTTCAGTGGAACAATTTTCTGAATTGGCCTGAATGGACAAGCATCGTAGGTCATTTCAGGTTACTTCATTAAATATTTGAATACATTCATGTTATTGCAATTAGTAAATCACCATAGATACATAATACATATTTACTTGAATATGAGATGAGGTTCTCCCTACTCCCCCACCCCCCATCAGCGTCGGGAAACACTCTTTTTCCGTAAGGAACAGGCAGTTGGCCAGTCCAGCATTGGGCCCAGTCTGGCGCTGGGAGGGCCAGAGTGAGCCCTGACACCCTCCCCTTGGGTGCTAAAACAGTGGCTTAGAAAAGGCTTACTCTAGCAATGTCACAGCTTTAGTTTTAAACTCCATCCTTCAGAAGCTTAAGATTCTAAAGGGAGAGATATTTTAATATTTGTTCTAGGTGAAATGGGCTCCCAGGCATACCTCTGCAAAGTAAGCTAACACTCTAACATTTCCACTGACAAAAAATTACCCTATTTTTTAATAAATATTTGAAAACATCTCTTAATTTTCATGAAACCGTGTGTGTGTGTGTGTGTGTGTATAAAAATAAAATATGGCATTTATTTGCCTTCTTGTTTCCATAGTAGTAATCCTCAGCTTTCCTGTTCCATGTGCTTTACTTGCATGCATTTAAAATGCATTCCTATAGGCTGGCTGTATTGTAAACTTTTAATGATATATTAGATGTGTGGTTCCAAGACCTCCACATGGATATTTTATCAGGAGACTGAAAGTGAAGTCCTTGCCTCTTAGTGTCATCCCTGCTCTGCATAGTGCTAAATTATCCTTGCCAAAGATGAATCATCCCTAGGTTCCTGAAGGAAGAGTGATTTTTTGCTTGTGGAAGTATTCATAGAAGTATTCCCTAAGGAGAACAAGACTGGAATTCCCTAAAAAGTCCTGGAACTTATCCCACATGTCAAATTCATATTGCAACCTTTTTTGGCTCTGATTATTTGCTTAATAGAAAAAAACAGACTCAGAGCAACATTAACTACATTCCTTTGTCAAATATCTGGGCTAGGGATACTCACAAAGCCCGAGCCTGAATTAATTCAGTCTTTGCAGGTTAGTCTAACCTGGCTAGGCTAAATCAGTTTTGTAACAATACAGACATCCCAGAAATACAGGCACCTGCCTGCAGTGGCTCAGGCCAGAAGCTGGGGGGGCAGTAGAGCAGCCCTCCCTCCCTTCCACAGGATGGAGCTGAGGAGGGCATGGCCAGGCTCCTGCAGGAGCTCTGATTAGCCCAGCAGGGAATTGATAGCAGTGTTTATCTCTCAATTAAGAAAACAACAGAAGGGCATTATCAGCTACTTGTTGATTCTGCCTGTTGATTCCATCTGTTGATTTAGCAGGGACTGTAGCCAGCATGTGGTCTGCTAGCTAATACACAGACACCTCCTCAGCAAGGCAGAGGGGAGGGGGGAATTCCTGCTTAGCAGGTAGTGGTGAGGGAAGGGGTGAAGCAGCCCGCAGTTTCTGGAGCTCTAACTAGGGAGAAGAGGGGAGGGGCCAGCCCTGCTGTGGAGTAGAGATCCGCCCAGCCCAGAGAACATGCCGGGATGCTGGGGGTGTCTGGTTTATCTTAAACCAGTAAGGGGCCTGGAATAGACATTGCATAAACCTGGGTTGACCCAAATCAGTTAAGTCTGATACTACATTCAACCAGGTTTATCTCAAACAGGTTTCAGCCATTCTCAAACTGGTTTCTGTGCACTGAACGTCTGTTCTTTTACAGGTTTAAACCAGTTTCTTATCACTTAAACCAGTTTATGTGTAATGTCTGTCCCTAGCCCTAATGTCAGTTACTCAGCTGCACCTTTGAGCAAAACAAATCCTGTTTCTTTTAACACTACAAATGTACTGTCCATAGAATGTTTTCACTGTATTATATATGCAACACTTTAAGAGGTAATATCAATATATTTTATTGTTCCCAGAAACCACAAAGTGATTTGTTGAAAAAAATATAGAAATGTTACCCATTAGCTTTCTGCCTCTGACAGTATTGTGAAAATATGTGTTTGCTTTTGGCTGATTTGCACATGTGAATATCTTCCGTATGTCTAAAAATATATTGTCGATACTTCAACAGTGATACTTGAAACATGCAGTCTGATTATTATGTGTATGTTGTACAGTGTGCTGACGAAAGATTCCAATCTTCATTTCAACTTCTGTTATTATCAAAATGCAGTATTTGTTAGCACCTCACTGAATGATTTAGAAAGTCTGCCCCAGCTCTTGTGAGTCAAATGCGCAATGGAGAAGCAGCTTTGCTTCTTTGAAAGTCAGTGCTTTACAGGAGAAGCAAGATGTTGTCAAAGATCTTCCTCTTCTGAAAAGAATTCTTCTAATCACCATGTTTTTTCAGCTCTTTCCCAATGGCAGTAAAATAAGGCAACATGTTTTTTTTCTCAAACTGACAAAAGACAGGATTTTTTCTTCCCCTTTAGTTAAGAAAAGCCAACACCAAAAAGCATCCTGCAAGGCTTCTTCCAGCATATCTTGAAAGAGCCCTTCCTTTTCTTAAATTATATATTTTTTAAATCCTTAGAATAGCAAGGACATGTGCACAGTGTAAGAATTTCACATGCATTACAGGGAACTGAAGTAACCTAAGGAATAAAACTCTCAAGCATTACTGAGATTTGTAGAGTCTTTCAGGTGTGGCTAAACCAGCTGCTTATATTGTTCAATTACTATTTCAAACAGTGTCAGTAGATGGGGGATTTACCCCCAAATATCTTGTAGCCAAGAAAAAAGGCTACAGAAATCTGACCTTATCTCCACTGACCAGTGCTTGTTTGGGTGTATTTCAAACTGAATTATTATTCAGCAAGTCATCACATCCTACCTTAGAAGACAGTCAAATGTATTTCCCTCCTTTTTACAAGTTACCTAACTGAAAACTTGGATGAAGTCACTTCTGGCAGATAGGTAAATAAAACCTAGAGATCACTGAGCCACACTGTCAATGTGTGTGTGGGGTCCCTGGAGTTAGTTTTGTTGTCAATCACTATACCATTTTGCCTTCCCAGATTTAGCATCCTGGAATGCCTGTTCTGCTGCAGTCTACTGCTATCTAGTAACTATGATGTGTGCTAGAATAGTATGTGTTAAACTGTCTTGTGATTGATTTATATAGAGTTATTTAAAATGATAGCAGTCTGCATTTGGACAACTAGATGTTCATAGTTCAAACACCGTGCCTGATCCAGCCAGTGGTTTCTTATGGCTGATAGAAATTCTTTTAGTTTCCCATTTAAAAAAAATGTTTAGTTAATTCACAAAGTGAGAAAATAACTTTTAAAAATATTTAAATCAGTCAAGTATGGCACAGTGTTCACTGTAGGTGTTTTCAATTTTGATTGCTTGTATCATATAAGATGGACTATTTAAATAGGCTAAAAAATAAATAACATTATTTGAGAATAATTATAGTTTTTTCCACTCAACTTGGACAGCTTTTGTGTATAATCTTTAGTTACATAATCACAGGCTATTTTTTTGGCAGCATGCCTGTCTCAATTTAAGAACAGGTGGCTATTCAGTACTTATTAGTATTATTATTATTATCTTAATTTGGTGCACGGCCTCTGGCCTCATTCTATAATGCTCTCAACATAGCATCTAGTGAGAGGATAATAAATTTATTCTTACAACACCATTGTATAGGTGGCATTATTATTTTATACATGGAGAGCCAGAGCAGAGAAAGATTAAAGCCAAAACTGTCAAATTTGGGTACCCACTGTGATATTTGACACTTACAAAGTACACATAAGGTGCTGCAAAACATCAAATATTCTGACATAGGAGAGAAGTAGTCAAAGGTTTGTTTGTCTGTCTATTTTTGTTCTGTCGATTTGCTTTTAATTCCTAACATGGAATCCATGGAGTCTGACCCTCCATACAGACCTCTATAGGGCTAATGACTCCAACTGTTAGGTTGTTGTCCTTCTTGTAGGCCAGTTACTAGATATTGATGGGAAACACATTTTGCCAATGAGTTCCACAGCCATTTGCTGACAGGTGTTCTAAGTGTCTATATTCCTCTGCTGAATCTGATTCCACGATCTGCAATGGAATGTCTTTTTAAAAGTTAGAGACCCTTCTTTCTTCATTCCCTCACCCTATCTCTGTACCTTCCTGCACCCATGAGCCAAACAAGCTGCAGCGTGAAGTACAATTGTTTGGTGTGAGAATATTTTCGAGAGGAAAACAGATCCAATGCATAAAATTTCATGGCTCCCTGAGCACACCTCTGTTTTCATCTGGATTTTCTGGGCACTATCTATATATAAACTTACTTGAATACCAAAATTTAGTATAGACTTATTCTTTGCTCTCCTCATTTATTTTAGGTTGGACATTAAGAAATTTCTGACTATGCAGATGGTTGAGCATCACAATAGATACTACTTAGTAGAAGTGGAAGTAAACTTAGAGAAGTTGTGAAATCTCCATCCTTGGAAATTTTCAGAAACATGTTAGGTGCTTTGTAGGGGACTAGACTAGATGACTTCTCAGCCCTAATTTCCATTGATCCTATTGCACTTTTTTCTATAGTCACTGCAAAGATAACAGCATGAAGACATTTCTGGTTATGTTGAAGTTTGGTTGCTACTAAGTATTTCCTGCATACATATTTGAAAGCAGAGATTTCCATTACTGGTTTTTCATTTCTGATATTTCTTGGAAATGTGACAGCACTGAAGTAAGTATCTCATTATCCAGAGAAAGCAGTGTTTAGTGTGAGAGAGTCATTCATACTACTGGTCTCTAGAAAAGAGTAGTAGCACATAGAGGAAAAAGGAGTAGGTAACCCTGGAACAGAATACTCTCTTGCAATGCTTTGAGAAAAGTAAGAATAGAAGAAAGAGAGTCTAGTCACACTGCCAGTTTAAGAGAAGCTGACTGAAGCTGCTTCTTTTTTTCTCTGCATCTGAAGCTGCTCTTTTTTTTTCCTCTGCATTTGAACGACTGTAGTTTGCTGTGTCTTGGCAAGTTTCATTTTACAGTCATGAGAATATGGAATTTTAATGCCGTGCTTAAGGAGCCTCAAACACAGAATGGGATTGTGAGACTATAATAGAATTAATTGCAGCAAATAAAACTGATCATCTTAATGAGGTTCTATAATATGACTTACATAACTGAATTTCACAAGGATTACTCATAGATATGCACACTAAATGAAACTGCAAAGTAGGAAAACAGTATTGATGCTCTTGTATGATCCCTTTTAAGAGTCTTCCAATGTCATGGCTTTGACAGAGGGTCAGGAATAATCTTCTCTGTTTATTTTATTCACATTTGATATGATTTTGCTTCCAAAGGAAACATAACTCTTCCTTTATTCCTATGTGTGATGATTTGTGGAATTGTTGCCAAAGCCAGCTCTGTACAAATTAGAACCAGAAAAGTAGCTGATAAATCCTCCTCAGATTGAACAGAACACTGTGCTGACTTGGCTATTCTGTTTCTGGTCTAAAGCTATTAGATATCAAGCTGGCTTGGGAATCTCTGCACAGTGCTGCCTTGAGGTCTATAGACATACACTTAGCTATTTCACATTGTGTAATAGAGTTTTATTTCTTCTGTGCCCCAGCTCATAGACCTATGACAGGGTAATCTTTAGATTTCTTTCTCATTCTCTTTTTGAATACAGAGTTATCTCTGTACTCAAGTTGAAAGAGAGGTGGTTGAACAGAGACACAGGTACAAAAAGAAAAATGTAGTGTTTCACTACAACTGCTGTGTATTCTTTATTTTGTTACTGGAGCACAAAGTACCCCAGTTATTGACCAGATTCCACTGTGCTAAGCGTTGTATAACAGAAAAAATACATGTCTACCTAACGAAGCTTATGATTTAAGTATAAGACAAGAAAGAACAAATGGGTTCAGATAAAGGAACGTATGGAATTTGTGAGACAATACTGGTTAGCATGATAGGCAGTTATCTCAGTAAATTGATAGCTTAACTGTTGTTCAGTGTTTTTGTTTTGTTTTGTTCTCATTTGTTGGGGGGGTTTGTAGGCATCAAAGCAAAGGAGAGTTTTAAGGAAGCACTTGAAAGAGAACAATGAAGTGACTCTGCAGATGGTTATGGAGAGCCCAAGTGTATGAGCTGCAGGGAGAAAGCATGACAAGTTGGCAGTGGAGGCTGGCATCATAGGCTGAGCAAGAGGTGGCAACAGACCTCTTGATAAGAATGGAGGAAATAGGCCATGCAGAGCTTTGAAAACAAAGGCAAACAGCTTATTTTAAAACAATATAAAGGAAAGTGGGGGAGAGAAAGTATGGAGGTAAGCTGTGAAGGAAAGCAAAGAAAAGGATGACAGGGTCAAAACAACGAGCTCAATATTTGTAGCAGGTTTCTGGAGGAATATAAGCAGGACAAGAGAAGAATATTGTAGTAATGTGATAAGCCTGGATAAAAGTTCTCCCCTGCTCCCCACATGTCCCCAGAATGGAGTCATTCTGTTTCCCTATTGCTCCACTCCTCCTGGTCCCTGAGATGAAGCGGCAACCGCTGCTTTCCTGTCTTCCCCAGACTGGGGCAAATATCATCTAATAGTTGGGAAGTATTACAGAAGAATGAGGGGCATTTCCCCCCTGCACCACTCTTTCTGGACACGGGGAGTGATGGAGCAGTTGCTGCTTCCCCAAACTGGAGAATTTGTGGAGAGCATTTCTCCATTCTTTTGGGAGGAGTGGAATGGGGGGAAATACTCTCCTGCCTTCCCCAGATGGGGGTGCTTTACTCCTCCTGGTCCCAGGAGGAGACAGGTGTCTGGGAAAGGCTCCATCTGCATCCCTCAATCTGGGACCTCAGTCTGGGAAAGGCACAGGTAGCCTTTCCCTGCTGTTTTTCTCCTCCCCAAGATGCAGACATGAAGGAGTCCAGGAACACATGCTCCCCAGGCCAGTTCTGTTATAACAAGTAGATGTGAAAACTGGATTCCATCTGTAAATACCAATAATAATAATATCAATCTTCATTTTTTTTCCATTCACTTGCTGGGCTAGTACAGCATAGGGTAGTGATTTTTGTTTTTCTCCTCTTACCTCCAATATGCTGCTTTAGGCTTTTGCAATGACTTTTTCAGACTTAATTTCATATGTAACTGCAGTGCTGTGAAATCCACTGCACTTTTATTGTTAAAATACAAACAAGTAAATGAAGAATTTCGTCAGAAGAAAGTTTTATAAATAGTATTTATTTGAGAGAAAGAATATGAAACTGAGGCAGCCTTCTCTTCATTTGTAAAAAATTATTATCTTTATGTAGAAATGCATCCATACTATAGATCCATTTATAAAACTCTTTTTCTGCATGTTTAATTCCTCAATTCTATCGTTAGGAGAGTAAAAGTATCAGTTTTTTAAAAACAAAATATTTTGACTTTTTATTTGGTTGAAATCCATAATTCATGGTGCAGATAAAACCCTATTCAGTGTTTATTTTAGTGGTAGGAGAGGGCACCTATTTTTATTTTAAATCATGTAGTAAGAGACTTAGAAACTTATACCATATTTACTTCCTCAAGGATCCTAGTTTCAGATGAGTAATTCTTCACAATAAAAGTAATAGAATGCAGTACACTTTATTTGTTAATGGTGCGCTGCATATATCTTTGTAATGAAGGCAGTTAGGGACATCTAGTGGTTTAAATGGAAAAATGTAACCATTTTATACAGCTGCTTAAACTGATCTGTATATACAGACACCTGGAAAATCAAGTACTATTTTGAACCAGTTTACTGTGAACCTGTTAAGTGTTATGTGTGGACACCAAGCATTCTATGACATGGGTCAGGTTGGTCCTTCAAATATCCCACACTCATCTTTCCTTCCTTCCCTTCCTCCCCACTAATGCAGCTGGCTGTTCTGGTATGCAGCCATAAATCTACTGCCCCCTTTTTTTCATTCTTGTTGGCACTTTATCAATGAGCTGCCTTGCACTACTTATTTAATAGAAGTTATGTAGCTGTCAGCTGTGTCCCTACTCCCTACTTGACCACAACCCTTCATTAGGGACTTCGAACTCCAGAGAACAAAAAAGTGTGGGTCCATGCATTTTCCTTTCTGAGATTCCATGCAGTATTCTTGGGCTTGACAAACCTGAATCACTTTGTCTTTCACGGATGTTTCTACTTCAGAGCTCCATCCCATTTTCTCTCACTCTTTAGCTTCACCTAGTACCCCCATTTTACTGCAGTACAATACACTGATATAACAGTGGTTCTCTAGATCTGTAGTTATGTTAGAATTCTAGTAACCAGGCTTCTCCAAAGAAGCCTGTGATAAACTAGAAATATGGTGGTTGCTGGTGTTATATGATCTGTGCATTTACATCTTTTTAACGTTCTTCTGTAATACTTCCGAAATATTAGACAATATTTGCCCCAGATTAATATTGAGTTGGTTAGAGTTTGGAAGTGGAAGCCACTTGATACTTATGGCCCCGGACTTGAAGCCAAATTCTATTTAATTTATTAGGCATGTAAGTGGACTTAGGTCCCTAAGTGCAATTCTGTTCCAACGTGCATGAGTCTTTTACAGACAGTTAATGCAAAAGGTGGGTGGATTCTCTTCCTCTTTGCTACTCTTTTGTGAGTCAATTTTTAAGTGTACAATGATAGTGTGTTACAAAAATAGATGCATTAATGGGTTTTCAGCAATTCAAGTAGGTGGAATACAATTGCACTTAGGCACGTAAACCCAGTTAGATTCTCAATAAGTGGCACAAAATCTGGTCCTTGATATTGTCCAGGCTGATAAGCAGCATGCATTACTTTGGTTATTACATGACCAAATTGAACATCAGTTGCAGCAATTCAACAATTCTATAATTGTATACTTCTGAATACTTTCAGGAGTATTGTAATTTTTCTTTTAAATTATCAGTTTAAAACCATTCCTACTGTATCAATTTTCTTACATGTCTATAATTTCTCAGTTAGTATTATGGCTTTTTCTTTGTATGGGCACAATATTTTGCTACAGTTTGCTGTTTTTAAGGGAAGATTACAAATCAATGGCCTGAGCTCAGCTCTTCCATACTTTTTAGAACTTTGACCTGTCTCAACTGGGCCTGTTGACATTTTGCATTTTCAGTGTGTTGGTATGCTCTGGTAGCTTTTCCTCTATTGCTTTAAACTCTAAAAGTATTTAATCTTTTATAAAAAAAACCCAGGTCTTTATTTTGGAATATATCTAATTTTCTTGGGGTAAACACTGATATAAAATCATTTAGCTTCTCTACAGTGTCTTTGCTTTCCTCAGTTGCTTGCTTTAACCTTTGGGGAAATGGGAAATGGTAGATCCACTTGTTTTGCAAGCTTTCAGCTTCTGATATGTTTAAATAAATTCAAGGGGTGGGGGGTTGTTTGTTTGTATGCTTTTTTTTCTTTAAACACCTTTAGTTACTTTCTATTTGAACTGTATTTTGCCCTTCTAATTTTTCTTTGTGTGCCTGATTTCTCCTTCAGCTTTGCATTCCAGAGCTTGATGACCCTTTAAAATTCCTCCTGTTTATTGTCAGGTTCTTCCTAAGGAAAGCCAGTGATGCAAATCCAGAAGAATACTCCAGTTCTAAAATCTACTTCTACAAATACATTTATCTCTAATACATGTTGGGTTCTTATTAATTGGTGGTGTTTATTTGTATAATAGTAGCAGCCAAAATGCACCAGGTGCTTTTCAAACAGAGCATGTTGGCACCAAAGAACTAAAGAGGTGACGTCAAGAAACTAGCCAGAAGTAATATTTTCTGTATGGCACCATTTGAGTGGCTGTATTTCTACCAGACTTTTTCCTGTTCCTCCTCCTGCCTGCATTCTGTGTGAGAATGTTTTCCAGTTATCTTTGCATATTCTGGTCCCTGAAAAAAACCTCAGCTTCTAGAAAAATTCACTGTATACTTAATGTAAACATAGGAATTAAATTATAAAACCAGAGACTGCTACTCTCAGTTTTTAAGCTGAAATGGATTGCTATGCATATAATATATATTTTGGAAAAAATATCAGGTCTTGCCTTATAGTTTCCAAATGATGGAGAATCCACCGTATCAATTGGTAAGTTTATTATAATAGTGAATTACTCTCACTTTTTGAAAAATGCCTTATTTCTCATTTGAAATATTTTTTCTTCTGAACTGTTCTGGACCATCCCCTGTCAGAGATCTTCCCACACAAGTAGTTACATAGTGTGATCAAGTCGCTTCATAGCCTTCTTATTAAAACGTCCTATAAGCACTTGAGTTGAAACTGCCATCTTTTCCTATTAAATAGTAATGTTCCTGGTGTTTTAAGATTCCAGTGGTACTGTGTGTGTGTTGGGGGCAGGGAGAGGGGCAAGGGTTGGGGGGAAGGAGGAAACTTCATAAAAGCATGTTTTATTTCTGGTTCTTGATCCTTGTACAGATGGTACAGCAGATGTCTCTTGCCTAGAAACTTATAAAACCATAAATTCACTTAGAATGTTGGTGTGTGTGTGTGTGTGTGTGTGTGTGTGTGTGTATGCAAACAACTTTATAATTATTTGGCACATCTTGTCTTAGGGAGAGACATTAACTTCTATGGGAATGGTGTTTTTCAGTCTATATCAACCTCTATGGGAAAGGTTGTTTATCATTCTAGTTTTACCACTTGTTTCCATCTGACCACCTACTTTGGCAAAGGAGAGAAAAAATGTTTTTACATAACTAGATACCAGGGCTGAATTTTTTGGAGAAGCTTCAAGGCAAGGCAAAATACTCTTAAGAGCTGAGAGTTGAAAAATTGGAGACGTTTTACATCTTTGAAAAGGATTGCTATGTTCATATTCCTTTAATGTGATTTTTGCTTAATAAATCTGCAGAACTAGTTGATTCAAATCTTTTGTTCATCTTTTGTGAAGACTGGGCATGTCTACACAAGATGTTTAATTTCACATTAGCATAGTTTACTGTAAAATAAGCATATGCGTCTACATGTGCACATGCTTACTTGAGAGTAAACCACCCTAATCATGAGTAAATTTGAGCAAATTCACACAAGATTAATAACAATTCTGTAGTATTCATGTAGATGCCTGAATGAGAGCAAAATCTGCTTCTGGTCAGCTGTCCACCAGAGGGCGGGAGATTGCTCCCTGCCCTCTAGAGCCGCCTGCGGCTGAGGTGGGCTCCACCACCAAAGCCTGGGTGGGGACAGTGTCCACATGTCCCCACCACAGCTCCAATGTCCAAGCCCCCCGGTTCAAGATTGCGATTGGGCAGCAGGGAACTAGAAGACCTCTATCTCCCAGCCTGAGCCCTGCAGTCATGGGGCTTGGGCTGGGAGACCCTTATTACCAAGCCCAGACCCTGTGACCATGGAGCTTAGGCTAGGAGATAAGGATTTCTCAGCACCAGCCCCACAGTCATGGAGCTGGTGCTGGGAGCTCCCTGCTGGTGGGGGCAGGGGAACCTGTTTCATGCCCATCTCTGTGAGTGTGGTGCTGGGCAGGGAACAGGCTAGAAAGCTTGTTCCCCGCTCAGCATTATGCTCATGGAGCTGGGCATGGAACAAGATACCCAGCATCCACCAGGTGTACAGGGCAGGGCCTGGGAACTGTCTTGGTCAGGGACAGGTCCCAACCCTGTGCCTCAATCAGGTGATCGAGGCATGGGGACTGGAAAGAACTGCAAGGGTGGGGTAGGTCCGAGCCCTCTGCCCCAATCTGCTGGTGGGGCAGCTAGCAGCAAGCTAGCTGCTAGTTGCCCCACCGGCGGATCAGGATAGGGGCTGGGACCTGCCCTTCCCCTGAAGTTATTTCCAAGTCTCCTGCCCCTGATCAGGGAGCCAGGGACAGAATCTTCCTGCTGCTAGGGCAGGGGAACATTGCCCCCACCCCAAGAGCAAGCAGGCCCCTGGGGCCAGGAGACAGGGCATTGTGACAGAGGAGAATTTATATGCATATTTTTTCACATAGGCCACATAGGGAGAGCATGGGTGGACACATGCTCCCTGTGACAGGGCCAATGCCACCACCTGTGGGAGCTCACCAGCTCCAGCCCTGTCACCGGCAGTGCCTGCAGGAGCTCGCCAGCCCTGGCCCCGCTGCCAACACTGGCGGCAGCACCAGCAGGTGCCCACCCAGACTCGGGAGGCACCAGTCACCCATGTTTATTCATCTAACATCAGCAACCACTGTATTTTTAGCTTATTGGAGGCTTATTTGGAAAGGGTTAGATATCAAGATTCCCACATAACTATGGATCCACAAAACCACTGTTATACCAACTTTATTGTACTGCTATATAATGGAGGTACTAAGGGAGGCTGAGGAGTGAAAGAAAATGGCATGGAGCAGCATTTTCATAGATTTCATAGACATTAGTGCTGGAAGAGACCTCAGAAGATCATCGAGTCCAGCCCCCTGCCCGAAGGGCAGGAAGTCATCTGGGGTCATAGGATCCCAGCAAGATAAGCATCCAATTTACTCTTGAAGGTGTTCAATGTAGGTGCTTGAACCACCTCCGATGGCAGGCTATTCCAGACTTTGGGGGCTCGGACAGTAAAGAAATTCTTCCTTATGTCCAGCCTGAAACGGTCTTGCAGTAGTTTGTAACCATTAGACCTCGTCATCCCTTGGGGCGCTCTGGTGAACAAACGTTCCCCCAGATACTGGTGGTTGCCCCTGATAAACTTATAGGTGGCCATCAGATCACCCCTGAGCCTGCGCTTTTCCAGGCTAAAGAGCCCCGTGGTTCTCAGCCTGTCATAGTAAGGTCTGTTTTCCTGACCTCTGATCATAGACGTGGCTCTTCTCTGGACTCTCTCAAGCTTCTCCACATCCTTTTTGAATTCTGGAGCCCAAAACTAAACTTAGTACTCCAGCTGCGGCCTCACCAAGACTGAGTACAAGGGGAGAATGACGTCCCGGGATTTGCTTGAGAAGTATGCAAGCCAGCATTTTGGTCACTTTACTAGCTGCAGCATCACATTGCAGGCTCATGTTTATCTTGCGGGCAATGATGACCCCCAAGTCTCTTTCTTCTGTAGTGCTAGCCAGTATAGCACTGCTGAGTCTATAAGGATGCTGCAGGTTTTTCCTCCCAAGGTGGAGAACCTTGCATTTTTCAGTGTTAAACACCATCAGGTTCTTGTCCGCCCATTTGCTGAGCCTGTCCAGGTCAGCCTGGATTGCCCTCCTGTCTTCTGGTGTGGATGCTTTGCCCCAAACTTCCTATTTACTCTTCAAGTTCATCCAGATTGATAGGATACTAGATGTTAAAAGACTTATCATTTTTAAGCAGCTCATAAAGAAAATACATTCTATTTCCTTTTTATTAAGATTTTCAATGCAATATGTTTTCTTCTTCTTGCTCCAGTTTCTAATTTATGCTGATATTCTGTTTTAGAAAAGTAGAATCAGAGTATGAAAAATAAATTCAAGAATTCTGACTAAATCTTTTCGGGGGGGAAATGTAGGAAAGTTGAAACCAAAAATCTCTAAGGGGAAGTTAAATTCGTAACGATTAGGGAACACTAATTCAGGCTCTGGTGGGGGAAAAGTGGGCTCTCTGTAGGCTCACTAGAGCCAATTTCAGGCATTTTTTAGGGTGAGTTCTCCCACACCTCTGATTTGCTGAGGGAGCTTGGCATGAGGCTGATTACCATCGAACAGCAGCACATAGGCTGTTCTTCAGCTCTTTTAAGAAAGTAAACCTCACCACTTATTAAACAACAATTTTTAAGTAGAGCTCACCACTTAGAATTCTTAATGAAACCATAATAAATACATTTTATTAAACAACAATTTTTCTTTAGTGCTAACTTTTATGGAACGCTGACCCTCAGGCAATGTCTGCTGCTACAAAATCCATGCTAATGTTTGAAAGCGAGCATGGAGCTGCTGCTGACATTTCCTGGTGACATAGTCTGTCTTTGTGCAGTGAGCACTCCCAAGCCCCGCTTTGCCTCATTGCGCAGAGAAGGGGAGGGGGAAATTCTCCTTCGCTCCCATGCAGCAGCAAAGCAAACAAAGCAGGGCTTAGGAGACTCGTGCCAGGCAGAGAGAAACCTCTGTGGTGGAGGCACCCCGCATTGCACACCCAGCTGTGGGGGCAGGCACCCAGCATGCCTAAGTCCTAGGTAGGATGACTTGATTCTTGAACTGTCTTAGGTCTATGCAATATCAGTAATGCATTAGTTACTACAGTTATTGTGTTTGCTAAAACAGTCCTTCTGAGAGAGCCATTACAATGCTGGGAAGAGCAATTTAGTGATACATGAAACCTCTCCCAAGGGTGGAATTTTTAGGAATTACATCACACCATAAAAGCTCTTCAGGGACCCATTTATTCTGGATATTTCTTTATAGATCAAAATAATCAAACATATGTGGGAACAGATATCAAATAGCTGTATCTCAAATATACTTTTACAATTGTGGTACTAGGGAAAATTAACTCACTTCATGGAATCATAGCAAATTAGGGTTGGAAGGGACCTCGGGAGGTCATCTAGTCCAACCCCCTGCTACAAGCAGGACCATTCCTAACTATAACATCCCAGCTTTGTCTAGTCGGGTCTTAAAAACCTCCAAGGATGGAGACTCGACCACCTCTCTGGTGAGCCTGATTCAGTGCTCCTGGTGAGGGAGGTTTTCCTAATATCTAACCTAAACTTCCCCTGCTGCACCTTGAGACCATTGCTCCTGGTTCTCTAGACTAAATAAACCCAGTTCCATCAGCTTTTTCTCATAAGTCTTGTCCTCAAAAATTCAACCATTTTCATTGTCCTCTGCTGGACTCTCTCCAATTTTTCCACATTCCAGTTTTAATGGAAAGCCCAAAACTGGACACAGTACTTTAGATGCGACTTCCCTAGTGCTGAAGCAGAGGGAAATAATCACTTCCCTCGATTTGCTGACAACACTTCTACTAACGCAGTTCAGGATGCTGGTAGGCTTCTTTGCAACAAGGGCACACTGTTGGCTTCATTGACAGGCTTCAAACTTTCTACTTTTATCTGTTTCCTAGTTATAATTGGATGTACTGTACTTATTTACCAACACCCTGCAGCATGAGTCAGTTTGATTTTACAATAAGTGATCTAAAGCTAATCCCAAATACAGAAGTTGGGATTTAGGTTAAGTCAAGTACCTTTGTCTTCTCAGGTTTTGACTGTGTGTCTGATGTTACTTGTAGGCTGGTCTTAAAGTAGAAATTTAAGAATTGTGCTAAGTTTTCAATGCTACTAAATCTCTTAGCATATAAATAGTAGAAAGTAAATTCAAGTAGTGCAGAAAACAGAATTTGTTTTGTGATGAATTAAAGTGTCTTCATTCCAATTAGAAACTCAAATTTCATCATCATCAAGAAAAGAAAATTCAGGGGAAAATATGTTGTAGTTCAACTAGAACATTCATTTTTGGCAAAAACATGTCCTTTATATTTAGTTTCATTAAATGTACATATTTAATTTATATAATATATTATACAACACAAAACAAGAAGTAATTTTTAAATCCAAAATCATTGGTCAGCATTATTAAAACTTTTCTGTATTTTTATTTTTCTTTCCTCCTCTCCCCTGTAATTTTTTTTTAAAGTGACAGAAATTTGACTTTAGAACTCCTCTCCAATAGAATTTGGCTCCATCTATTTTTCAGCCTATCTGTGCAATACATAATAGGCTGGGGGCGGGGTGGGGGGATTAACATCATAAGTCTGTTTTTCAGATTGCATCTTGCTTGTCATTTAGATGTGCAGCTTTGCATGTGCATATCAGATGCACATTTGTGAAAGGATTTGGCATCTCAACTGCCAGTGCAAATTGGATAACTGCAAAAACAAATGACTATCTAGATGCATGCACAATGACAAATCACATTTGTAAATGGAGTGTACAACTTTTTTTGTTTGTCTGAAATCAAGCAAACTAATTCAATTTTGTCTTGTTAGATTGAGTTTATAAAGCTGGTTGGTACCAGCAATGGTGCTGCACAAGTTATTAAAAATAAAATAAAGCTTGTCCATTACAAATAAAGCAACACCCTGAAGAGCACATCTGTTCTTTCCAGTACAGAGTACATGCTCACACTAAATGCCTCTGTGCCCATTTATGACAAGGAGCTAGGTATTCATTCTCTATTTTTTTCCATGAAAAATGGACACCAGGTGTTTGTACTTCATACTTACATAAAGTATAGCATTTTGAAGTTAAATAAGCAATCCCTTCATTAAGCTACTGCAACACATTGGCTCACTGTCTGTATCTGCTCTGAAGGCATAGATTTTTTTTAGATTTATACTTGAGATTTTATTTTTGCTATTTACCACTTGAACTCTGAAACTGCTTTAGGGCATCTATTGAAATTTATTCTTCTTATAAATAAACAATGCCCAAACTTTTCTTTTAGCAGTACTAGTAAAGAACATCACTCACTGAAGTTAATTGACCATAAGGTGGAATACTTTTTTAGAACATCACTCACTGAAGTTAATTGACCATAATTTGGAATACTTTTTTCCCCCCCGCCCCTCCTGCCACCCACAAAAACAATACCCCAGTCCAATTTATGCTGTTATTGGTTGGGCAGTTTGTTTTTAATGTTCACATATATAATCTTTACCTTGCTGCAATGGTAAAAAAGCATTATACTAGTAGTAGCTTGTTATGACATTATGGCGTATACTTCAATAGGAAAGGGCAGCTGAGTCCATGAAAAATTATACATATTTTTAGCTGGATTTTTTTTTCTCAGGCCAAGGTTGCAGAGATAGCAGCTTATAAAATGTATCTGTTTATCTAGCTTCTTCTTATTCATCCTATAGAACCAAACCTTTATGTGGTGTAATCTGGTGGCATCAGTCTGGATTTCAATGCAATTCTGCCAATTTATGTTAGTAAATATATTCAGAACAAAGGATACCATGTAACATTACCTTGTGTATATGATGCTTATCTGAATTTGCAGAACATTTTGGACCTATTCCTTCGCCCTTACCTGTGTTTTCTCTTTGAGGGAGGTGGTGTCCTTATTAGCAACAAGGATGGCAATCCATGGGAAACAAATATTCTTAAAAGGCTCTTGGGAAAATACATAATATTATAAAGTTCTCAATTAAAATTTAAAGCATACCAAAAGGATGGATAGGGCTAAAGGATACCAAAAGGATGGATAGGGTAAACACAGATGCAATGCTCCAAAATAAATAAGTTTAAATTTTATAAACCTATTTAATTTAATGAGAATTAAAAACTGTGGGAAAATAAATATACATGAAATAAAGGCTTTTTTTCATTTGCAAATATTGGCAGGTATGTGAATTGGAACAAAAAAAATAGTCTATAGAAATCACTGGAAATCATTTTTCACACCACTGTGCTGTATCTGTGGTAAATTATACAATGCAGATAGTTATTTTATTCATTTTAAATTGCATATTTATGACTCTACAGCTGTTGGTCTAAGAGTATGCAACCATCAGTAAATAATACCAGCTCAGTAGATGGTTTAGAACAAGGTATTCGAGCCATTTTTTTAATATACATTTAGCACAGTAGAGAATATTTTTGTGAACTATTTGACAAATATTATTCAACAATAATAAGAGGCATGGCCAAATAACTGAACCAAATTCACCACACATTTTTCTCACTGAAAATGGCAAAATTGTTTAATAACATTTGACCAACAAAGCATTAAAATGGGTTTTAAAATATAGGCAGCAGTAGTTGGAATTTAAGGCACCAAATTCCCACTCCCCTCCCTCCCCCACCACATGTGTAAAGTCTATTCAAAGATCTAGGAAAATATTGAACTCTGTGCATTATGGAGGGTCCCACTGAAATAATACTCAGAATGTATGTTCTCTATTGCATTATACACAGCAATTTAAAGAAGTTAAATGCACTAATGAATAAATAAAGACTACATATCAAACAAGTAGTTGAATGCAAGATGGCATCCATAGATTTTCAAAGTTCAGATACTTGCCATTACATCATCCTGACTTCCCAACTACTTTGGTAGAATGACAGTAACAGCTAAAAAGTTCTAAAAGAAGCAATGCTTTATGATGCAATAGATATTAAACAAAAAAGGCCATGGAGAATAATCTTTTATTTCCTGCTAACACTATTTATTTGTTTGCCAACTGCAAGGGAAAATTATCTACTAAGAGAGAGTGAAGATACTGGAAACACAGCCATATATAACCCTAGCGGTGCACAGCAAAACAAGGGTATTACTGTGAAATTTCAACAAAACTCTTTTTTCGGATTTTTTCTTTCCTGATGTGATTATAATTTGTATATAAGTGTTTTTGTAAGATAAAGGTAGAAAAGGGCATGAAAGTTGTATTGGCACATTCAGATGAATATATATGATATGAACCTAAGAAAAATATGAGCTAGAGTAAAAATAAGCCAGACAGCAGAAATTTGACCAAAAGGAATAGAAATATTAGTCGAAGTGTTCTGTTGGCAATGTTCCTTTTAGTTGTTGATAATACTTCGAACAATGTGTTATTTCTTCTGTTGACTATCTCCTAATATTTTAAATGGTAGAGTATTCCAACTTCTTCCTTTAGACTAGGGACAGAAATTACACACTAACCAGTATAAGTGATCAGAAGCTGTGATTCAAATCTGTGATGCAACACAAGTTCAGTGCACATAAACTACTTTCAAAGTGGTCAAAACAAGTTTAAGATAGACCTGGATGGATGTAGTATCAGACTTAACTGATTTGTTTATTGGACTTTTGTCCCAGATCCCCTCCAAATTCAGTTTAACTCACAGTCCCTCGGCATCCCAGGATGCTTTGCACCTCCCCCACAAACCCTTCTCCTCATAGGGTAGGCAGGCTACCCTTGGGCTAAGCTGTCTGTTCCAGCTAAGCAGGGAGGCATGCTCTAACATCCGCTGGCTTCTGGCCTGCAGGCATGTGGCTGCTTTTCCAGAATCAAAAGTGAATGTCTGTTCACTTGCTTATAGGTTCAAACTATGCAGCTTAAACTAAAATGTGATGATTGAATCGGTTCTGCTTCAGTCTTTTTGACTATCTGTACTTAGCAGTGGTGTGCAAAACAGGCCCTATTTGATTTTGATTTAGATTCGGTCTGAATTGGGGACAGTGACTCAATTAGTTAATTCGGATCACTGTCCCCGATTCGATTTGGCTAAATCTGAATCTGAAGATTCAATGCTGATCCGGAAAGTCAGCAATTGGGACATAGACACAGCTTTAAATGTTTTTTTCTACATACCTTGAGGTACCAGGTGCAGCTCATGAATGCTGTGATGTTGGGGCAGATGGAGCGTCCCACATAAGCACAATGGGAAGCCCCCCATGCTTCTGTGGGACACTCCATGCACCCCAGCATTGCAGCATTCACGAATTGCCTGCTTATAGAGGTATGTAGAAAAAACGTTTAAAGCTGTGTCTATGGCCCAATCGCCAAATCTCTCTGAATCTCTCCAAATTGATTTGGAGGGTTCCAGTTTGGTTCAGAGAGATTAAAGGGTCCTATGATCTGATTCAGATTTGGAGTTTCGGCCACTGAATCGGGCCAAATCTCCACCAAATCGAATCAGGGACCGAAGCTTCACACAGCTCTAGTACTTAGTCCTTATGTTCAGGCCTTGCAACTCACATTACCAAGCACAGGCATATGTGAAGAACCTGATTCACTCCTTATTAATACCCATTTTATCACAGTGAAACTATATTGAAATGGAACTTCACTAGCAGATCTTGGTGAATTATCCTTTACATACAATCTATGCTATTTCCATTCTTTTTATTATTTTAATTTTAATTTTGTTGGGATCAGTACAATTCTTCTGTAGAATGTGCAAGTCAGGTTGCAAAACAAATTTACTTAAAAGCATGAATTAGTCATTTGATAATAAATAATTAAGTGAATCTTTACAAATGTTCTGCTTGAAGTATAAGGGGCAGAACTTCTTAGCAAAGGCAAGGGCGGGGGATGGGGAGCGGAGAGTAAACCTGCATCAATGAGTACCTATTTTAGCTTTACTTTCCCAATCACATGTTGTGTTCAGAATATTTTGTGCACCTGGTAATTACTGAAATACCAAATCATATGCTATCAGTATATGATGATGAATTTTTTATTTTATCAAAAAGATTGCTTTCAGTTATTCTACTTAAAATTTTTATAATTATTAAGACACAGCCTTTATTCACAACAGCATTTCCAAGGATTAAAAAACAAGCACTGTGGTCATAGAAGAAATAGAAAAACACTTTTAAAATAAACACACAGTCTATTCTTGTTAGACTGTTTTTAGTATCCCACATTCCTCGCCACAATTGAAAGTAAGTAAAAATTAGTTTTTCTTGTATTATCATAGAATCATAGAAAATTAGGGTTGGAAGGAACCTCAGGAGGTCACCCACTGCTCAATCAAGACCACCCCAAACTATATCATCCCAGTCAAAACTGTCTAGACAGGTCTTAAAATCCTCTAAGGATAGAGATTCCACCACCTCTCTGGGTAACCTGTTACAGTGCTTTCCTACCCTCCTAGTGAGAAAGGTTTTCCTAATATTTAACCTAAACTTCCCTTACTGCAACTTTAAAACCATTGCTACTTGTTCTGTTATCTGTCACCACTGAGAATGGTCTGGCTTCATCCACTTTTAGTCATCCTTCAGGTAGTTCAAAGCTATTATTAAATGCCCTCCTCAGTCTTATCTTCTCCAGACTAAATAAGTCCAGATCTTTCAGCCTCTTCTCATGAGTCCTGTTCCCCAGCATGCTAACCATTTTTGTTGCCCTCTGTTGGATTCTCTCCAATTTGTCCACATCCTTTTTGTAGTGGAAAGCCCCAAACTGGACACAGTACTCCAGATGTGGACTCACCAGTGCTGAATAAAGAGGAGGAATCCCTTCCCCAGATCTGTTGGCAATGCTCCTACTAATGTACCCAGTATGCCGTTAGCCTTTTTGGCAACAAGGGCACACTATTGGCTAATATGCAGTTTGTTGTGCACCTAATTCCCGGGTACTTTTCTGCAGAGCTGCTGCTTAGCCAATTGGTCCCCAGCCTGTATTGGTGCATGGGATTGTATCATCCTAAGTGCGGGAGTTTGCACTTCTCCTTATTGAATTTCATGAGATTTCTTTTGGTCGAGTCCTCCAATTTGTCAATGTCTCTCCGAATCCTAGCCCTACCCTCCAGCATATCTACTTCTCTTTCCAGCTTGGTGTCATCTGCAAACTTTCTGAAGGTGTACTCCATCCCATCTTCCAGGTCGTTGATGAAGATATTGAACAAAACCAGCCCTTGGGGCACTCCATTTGATACCAGCTGCCAAGTAGACATCGAGCAATTGGCTACTACTAGCCTGATGATCCAGCCAGTTTTCTATGCACCTTACAGTGCATTCACCTTATACTTCCTTAGCTTGCTTGCAAGAATTTTGGAGGAGACCATATCAAAAGCCTTACTAAAGTCAAAGTATACCATGTCCACTGCTCTTCCCACATCCATAGAGCCAGTCATCTCATCATGGAAGGCAAGCAAGGTGGTCAAGCATGACTTGCCCTTGGTGATGGTTCCTAATCATCTTCTTCTCCTCCAAGTGCTTAGAAATGGATTCCTTGAGGACCTGCTCCATGATTTTTCCAGTAACTAAGGTGAGGCTGATGGGTTTGTACTTCCCTGAATCCTCCTTCTTCCCTTTCTTCAAGATGGGCACTATATTTTCCCTTTTCCAATCATCTGGGACATCTTGCAATCACCATGAGTTTTCAAAGAAGATGGCCAGTGGCTCTGCACTCACATTGGCCAATTTCCTCAGCACCCATGGGTGCATCCTATCTGGCCCCATGGACTTGTATATTTACAGATTTTCTAAATAGTCCCTAACCTATTCTTTTGCTAGTGTTGACTGCTCACCTCCTCCTCAGACTGTGCTGCCAGGTGTAGTAGTCTGGGAGCTGACCTTGTTTGTGAAGACTGAGGTGAAAAAGTCACTCAGTACTTTAAGATATACAAAAAACTAGAATTCTTGGTTCCAAAATCATACCTTTTATTAAACCAACTGGAAAATGGCAAGAAAATTGTCCTTTTCTGCAAGCTTTCAGGATCAAAGTCCCTTCATCAGGCTCTGGGAATATTGTAGATGGTATAAGATGGTAAAAAGTCCCCATAGGTAGGAAATAAACATTTTTTCACAGAGGGAGCTGAAGATGGAAGGTTGTCCCTCTGGGTCCATGACAGTGCCTTTATGAGCTGTGTTGAGTAGCTCTTTGATGTGTTGATCAGGTAGAATTCCTTCCCTGGAGATGTCAGATGGAAGGCTGGGAGGTGAAAAAAAAAAAAAAGCCCCACACTCACTGGCTGCTACAGCAGCCATCAGAGCTTCTGGGGACTCATGGCAGAGCTCCCCCACCCAGTGCAGGGAAGTGGGGAGGGCAGTGGGGATTGCCCCCGCCCGCCCACCTGGCAGGAGTCGGTGAGTGTGGGGCTTTTTTTTTTTGGAAGAGTTGGGATGCTGAGGATGGGCAGGGCAGCTATTGACAGGACTGAGGGAGTGGGTGGGGGATGGGGCTGTATCTCCGAAACAGATTTGACCAAATTGATCCGGGACAATGATTTGGATCACTGAATCAAATCACTGTCCCCCAAACCAGCCAAATCTGAATCCAAAGCAAATACTAGCCACTTCACACAGGCCTCCTGCTTTTCGTATAATAATAAAACACTATGCTATTTTGCAATTTTGCTTTGTCAAAGACTTATTTATACACGCTAATCTGTTTTATATTTTGTCTGCATCTCTGTCCACTGATGTTGCATTAAGATTTGATGACATAATGGACTAATTAAAGACTATTGGTAATTACTTGTGATGGCACTGGATTTATGACCCAGATACCTTGTTCTGGGGAGATCCAAACCCTCAGATTGACCAGGCCTTCTTCCATTCCATTCCATTCCCAATGGGCAAATTTTACACAGTGATAGCAGATAAGAATAATGCAGACAAAGGAAATAAAATAATGCCCCCCTCTTCTTATTCTATATCTACCAGTCCTAGCACTCATAGAAGGAGGGTACATCTGGCTAGTATGCAAGCTTCACCCTGTGATTCTTTCTTGAATGTCAGATAGCAGCAGCCTGGAAATCAAGGGTCAAGGCCCACTCCCTGCAGTGGGGCGGGTGAAACAGGATGGTGGTGGACCTCTGTCAAAGTTGGCCTTGGGTTCCCACTACGGGACCCTTTGCTGCTCTGAAATCCCTCCTTTTCTATTTTTTCCCCCTCATGATGACTCTTCATCTCTTGGTACTGTTGATTGGTTTCCCTGTTTTTGTCATGCTGTCCACTTTCTTTTCTGTCAGCATATTCCTTTGTTTCCCAAACCCATCACATGCACACATCTTAATTTGGTCATTTACTGATATCTTAATTTGGGCATGCCCTGGCCTCCTAATTTGGTCCGTCTACCAAAACTGGAAATCCCAAGGGCTCTGCAGCTGGTCACTGTGACCTAATGCCACCTTATCGCTCATGTTATGAGTTATCAGGGAACAGTGTGGTATATTTGGATGCAGGGAGACTGGTGGATGTGGTGAACCTTGATTTTAGCCAGTCTCCCACAGTATTCTCCCAGGCAACTAAGGAAAGTATGGTCCGGATGAATGGACTGTAAGATGGATAGAAAACTGGCTGAAGAATCAGGCTTGGAGAGCAGTAATCAATGGCTTGATGTTTAGTTGACAGCTGGTATCAAGTGGAGTGTCCCAGGGGTCAGTCCTGGGGCCGGTTTTGTTCAATGTCTTCATCAGTGACATGGAAGATAGCATAGAGTGCACCCTCAGCAAGTCTGCAGTTGACACCAAGCTGTGGGGAGTAGTAGATATACTGGAGAGTAGGGCTAGGATTAAAGTGACCTAGACAAATTGGACCAGGACAAAAGGAATCTCATGAGGTTCAACAAGGACAAGTGCAAAGTCCTGCACTTAGGATGGAACAATCCTATGCACCAGTACAAGCATGGGGTTTACTGGCTGGGCAGCACCTCTGCAGAAAAGGATTGGGGGGTTACAGTGGACAATAAGCTGAATATGAGCCAGCAGTTTGCCCTTGTTGCCAAGAAGGTTAACAACATACTGGGCTGCATTGGTAGGTGTGTTGCCAGTAGGTCAAGGGTAGTGATTATTCCCCTCTATTCAGCATTGGTGAGGACCCATCTGGAGTACTGTGTTCCGTTTTTGCCCCCCACTACAGAAAAGGATGTGGACAAATTGGAGAGTGTACATCAGAGGGCGACAAAAATGGTGAGGGGGCTGGGGCACATGATTTATGAGGAAAGGCTGAGGGAACTGGGCTTATTTAGTCTAGAGAAGCAGAGACTGAGAGGGGACTTAATAGTAGCCTTCAACTAAAAGGGTGGTTCCAAAGAGGATGGAGCTAGACTGTTCTCGTTGGTGGCAGATGACAGAACAAGGAGCAATAGTCTCACAAGTTGCAGCAAGGAAAGTTTAGGTTAGATATTAGAAAAATGTTCTCACTGGGAGGGTAGTAAAACACTGGAATAGGTTATCCAGAGAGGTGGTGGAAGTTCCATCCTTGGAGGTTTTGAAAACCTGGCTAGACAAAGTTTGGCTGGGATGATCTAGTTGGGCATGGTTTTGCTTTGAGCAGGGGGCTGGATTGATGATTTCCTGAGGTCCCTTTTAACCCTAACTTTCTATAATTCTATTGTTCTGTGTCTTCCCTGCCTGTTTATCTGCTGGCTTCAGACACAGTGGGCCTTGAAGGAAACTTTGTTACAAACAGGCTTTTTAAAACCAATTAACACTTGCCATTCCCCCTGGACCATTATTCTAATGCACATCTACTCTACCTACAAGCCAATTCCTAAAAGCAGATCTCTAAATATCATTTTCTAGCCATCAACTTGGTTGGGAATAAATAAATTGGTTATTTTGGATGAGAATCTACATGATGCAGGGAAAAAAAACAAGCTTTTTGACCGGGCTGATTTCTTACTGCACCTCAATACTTAACTCAGTTAAAATGAAATTTTAGATAATTTGGATTCAGTATTTAGCATGTACTAAAATATTCTTCTCAATGAGAGGAATTACTCTTGAACTAACTCCTGATTTTATCTGAGCATTCTAAAATAGTTTTCAGACATTTAAGTACCGTATTTTTGCACATATACCCCACCCACGGGTATAAGCTGCACCCACGTATAACCCACGGAAAATTGTATTTTTGTAAATAAATCCATGTATACGCCGCACCCGTGTATTCCCTGCGGCGGCGTATACATGGGGATGTGGCACAGCCCGGCCTGCCCCAGCAGTGGCAGCACAGCCCGGCCTGCCCAGGCCCAGCAGGGAGGCTATGCAGCCCAGACCTCCATGGCCCCAGCCCCCGCAGCAGCGGCAGCACAGCCCGGCCTGCCTGGGGCCCAGCAGGGGGGCAGCGCAGCCCGCCCTGGCCCCGGCCCCCTCAGCAGTGGCAGCACAGCCCAGCATGCCCTGGCCCTGGCCCCCCGGTGGCGCCACAGCCGGCCCAGGCCCCCACAGCAGAGGCAGCGGCAGCGCATCTCAGCGCTGGCCCCAGCCCCCACAGTGGTGGTGGTGGAGCTGGGCCCCAGCCCTGGCTCTGCGGGGGAAAAATGTCTGTGGATAGCCCGCACCCCCGTATAGCTCGCACCCATCCATTTTTTTGGTAAAATTGCGTATACCCCGTGGGATATATGCGCAAAAATACAGTAAAGCTCTCATCCTGTGCAAGGTAATCTCTCATCTTGTTCATTTCATCCACCACTGAAACACAGCCACCTGTGGAGGGAGAAGCAATGATTATTAAGCACTATTCAGCAGCTACAGGAAATATAAAAGCTTAGATGGGTGTGAGTATATAGAATATCATAATTCCTGTGTATATAAAAGTGGAATTCACAAATTACAATGAAGGAATGACCATTCTGTTTTGTATTAATGGAAGGCCACAATTTTCAAAAACTGTCTTAAAAAAGAGAGCATGTTTCCATGCAAGACAACCAGAAACAAAACCAGCTTAGTTCATGCCCTCATTCACATCATTATTATCATCAGCTTTCTATGTGTAAACTCTGTGCGTTTACATTAAATATACCTGAAGTGCAATAGTCCATTTTGAGACTTATTTATATGCTACACTTTAAATTTGATTCTTCCAAAATTAACCCCTGAATTTGTGTCAACATGGTTTTACCTGAATAATAAAAGTTAATTTTGAATTTCTCCACTAATATGGTACTGCCATAATGTTAGTCTTCCAGAAGGCATTCTTTACTGCAAATGACTATTGTTACATTTGGAGCTTGCACCTAAATGTTAAACACCATTCAGCACTTCAGATTCCTACTCAAAAAGCTGCAACTTTAATTAAAAAATAAATCCCCTCGAGTTATTACTTTCTCAGACTTACTCACTCAAGGGACTTTAGAGTTTTTTAAACACTATTATTACTTTATCACAACATATTAGTGATGTACTTACTTATCCCTTCAATATCCAAGAGGAAAGGTTTTCAAAGAGATCATGAAATGAAAATTTACTTAGTTTACATGATATTTTGAAAAAGAAGTATCAGAAATCAGAAAAATATAGAACCAGAAAAAATATTGAATGTGGGGATATAACCTTTTCTATGTTCTGTTTGAAGAAAATTCGAAGTCAGCTTTTCCCTAAATCATAGTACAGTAATTCAGGCTCTAAATTTGCATTTGAGAGAATTAGGTGGGTGTTCTGCATTAACAGGAGAGAACAACTTGTTCTGTTATCATGCAAATTGAATTTAGCTCTTTGTCAAAATGCTTTGCAACCAGATTTTATCTCTCTTCTAGACCTGGGTAAGAAAGACACCCACACTCTGCTAAAATTCTCTCAAGAATTTTATGATATTTAAGCATTCTTTTCTTTCCCTTTCCTAAAGGCTTTTCTTAGTGTTATGCCTTGTGGCAAAAATATCTTTGCTTGGTAATGAAATTCAGGTAGATGAATAGTTATACTGAAGAATAGACAATTATAAGATAGCACAGAAGATTTATTGACAGGAAATTGTAGAGGGATAGTTGTAAAAGGTATGCAAGCATTACTGTACCATTTTTTTTCATAATTTTTAAACTATAAAACAGACTACTGCAAGACTGTAGTTATTACTATTAACCTTATTGCCTTTATTCCAAATGATTCCCAAATGAAATAGAACTATGAGGATGCCATAAGGTACCTATACCCTCAGTTTTCATTGTTACTGGAAACTGAATTACTTCTCAGTACTAAAGCAAGTCAGAATAGAAATATCTTCCATCAGAAAAAGTAATTTCACCCAATGAACGCATTTAAGAAATCTGGTTGATTTTGCCAAAATTTACATAAGGCCTCAGTGCCATTGTGCTGAGCCTAGGAACATTATCAAGAAGCACACCTGCCTAGTCACTCCTGCTCTGTATGTGAAAAATCCTGGAAATAAAGAAGTATACCCACATGCTGAATATATGCCCAGAGCCACTGTTTTTGCATAATGTTATACAGTTCAGTAAAACAGTTCAGTATCATAAAGAAGATAAATTGCCCAAGTTCTCAGGGGTATAGGTTGTAGCCATGTTGGTCTAAGGACATAGGCAGACAAGGTTGTTTGGGTAAACCTGGTACCTTTTATTAGACCAACACAAATTGTTGGAAAAATTCTTCCTTGCAAGCTTTTGGGTACAAATACCCTTTGTTAGGATGAGGAAGCATCTGCACTTGGTCTGTGCTCTTCTTGGATGGAATGAATACTAAAGAAGCCAGAGGCTGGTATGCATGCAAGAAAGCCAGTCAGTGAAGATGTAAATTGAGGAGTCAGTGGGTGAGAGACAGGTTGTGGGGAAGGGGAATGAATGCTCGTAAATAGTGGAGAAGTACCTGTGGAGTCAGATGTTAGGCAGGTTATAATGTGTCATAAATCCAGTGTTTATATTTAGTCCATGATTTTTTGTATCCAGTAGGCTGATGAAGTGAAGTTCATAGGCTCATCTGTGAAAGGTGTTTTGTAAATTCCCTTTGAGGATTAGAACTGATAGATTAGAGAGAGAGTGGTTTTCTTGTGAGAAATGTGCCCCAAAGGTAATTGGTAGGGCTGTGCAAAACTTCACCAGCTGTTTCTTTTAAATGCTGTTTTGAAGTGGGAGAAGGCTGGGACCTCCATGGAGATGGTCTGGCTGCCAGAGATCTCTGTGGTTGGCCCCTCTCCCTGGTTCTGAAATGCATGGCCAGCCAGGGCACGTGTTCAGCACCAGGGCTCCAGTGCCATTGAGTAAGGGGTTGGGTGGCTAGTGGAGGGGGGAGTGGACCATGGGGGGAACCTCCATTGGCCCTGCCCACTCCCCCAGCCCGCCTGACCCCTACCTTTCCCAACCCCACCCCCTG